>NC_092671.1:27194569-27509069 GCF_964355755.1 Antedon mediterranea
CTACTACGCGAAAACCTTAGATGACATACTCCCAGATCTGCGCGAGGCGAAATACTTTTCAACGCTAGACCTCCGAAGCGGGTATTGGAATATACCACTTACCAACAGATCACAACTATTGACAACATTCAGTACAATTTACGGGAGATTTTGTTTCACAAGACTACCGTTCGGACTGATATCTGCACAAGACGTTTTCCAAGTGGACCTAGATTGCATATTTGGCAATATTCCTAATGTCTTCTGCATCAAAGATGATATCTTAATAGCAGCCAAAACCAGTAATGAACATGAGAAGGCCATACAAGATGTCATGAAAGCATGTAGAAAGGAAAACATCAAACTAAACCCTGATAAGTGCCAAATTAACAAGCGAAACGTCAAGCAAGGACATGTACTCAGCAAAGAAGGAATTGCACCCGATCCAGCAAAGGTAACAGCAATACAGAACCTAAAAGCACCTGCCAACAAACAGGAATTGCAATCGCTCTTGGGACTAGTACAATATCTGTCCAAGTTTGCGAAGCTGAGCCATCTAACAGAGCCTATAAGGAAGCTCCTACAGAAGGATGCAGTATATGAATGGACACCGAGCCATGACAAAGCGCTCGACAACATAAAAGACGCCATCATAAACACTCCAGTCCTCACTTATTTTGATGCCAGGAAAGAGATCACAATCCAATGTGATGCAAGCATGAAAGGCCTATGAGCAGTGCTCATGCAACAAGATAAACCAATACATTACGCATCAAAATCGCTCCTGCAGAGAAAAATTACAGTAACATTGAGAGAGAAGCACTAGCTGTCATAAGGGCCATAAAACACTTCAGATATTATGTGTTTGGACGCGAATTCACAATCTGCTCTGATCACAAACCATTAGAAGACATCGCCAAGAAGGACATCTCAAAAATTTCAAGCAGACTCCAACGACTGATGCTGCAAATGCAGGATTACAAAGGCACAATCAAATATGTACCAGGCAAAGAAGTCCCGATAGCAGACTGCCTCTCGCGCTGCATAGACACTAATCAGAGAACATTTCAAATTCCTGATCTTGATGTCCAGATTAACGAACTGACTGATACGAAATTATTCGTCTTAGATAAAATAAAAGAAGCAACCGCAGCAGACAACATGCTACAAGAACTCAGCAAAATTATACTGAATGGCTGGCCAAACGAAAAAAACCAGTGTAACGAAACTACACATGCGTATTGGCAACATAGATACGAACTAGCGATACACGATGGTATAATTCTCAAAGGCTCCAGAATCATCATACCAAAATAGATGAGACCAAGAATCCTAAACATACTCCACAAACAACACCAAGGAACTGAGAAGACCAGACTGAGAGCCAGACAATCAGTATACTGGCCAGGAATTAACGCAGACATAGAACGTATCATAAACAATTGTGATGCATGTCAAACCCACCAAAGAAGCCAATCAAAACTACCAGTAAAACCCATTCATACATCTGAAGCTATGGAAATTATTGCAATCGACCTGTTTGAATTTGAAGGAAAGCAATACCTATTAACAGTTGACTACTTCACATGATACATATGGGCAAACCAAATGATAAACACGACAAGCAATACAGTCATCAACAAGCTCGAAACCATATTCTCACTGTTTGGAAATCCCACTACAATCATTTCAGACAATGGATCGCAGCTTACAAGTGAAACACTGCAAGCATTCTGCAACAACCACGAAATCATCCACAGAACAAGCGCTCCACACCACCAACAAGCAAATGGGAGAGCTGAACGAAGCATGCAAACACTCAAAGGCATGCTAAAGAAATCAGAGAAAGGCGAAAAGAGTTTAAATGAAATTCTTGTCGCATTGAGAGATACCCCCATATCATCAGACATTCCATCACCATATACATTAATGTTCAACAGGAAAGTCAAGAACTCTGTACCAAGCATAAACTTCCCAACGCAGAGAAACAACAATCATATCCAAGCTAAAGCACATCGCACAGAAGCATACGCTCAATATCATGCTGAACCACCACCACTTCAAGTCGGCAAGGAATGCAGGTTCCAGAAAGCACCAAAAGGTATGTGGCAACCAGCCAAAGTTGTTCAATGCACCTCCGACCGCAACTACACAGTAATAACACCAGAAGGTGTACAATACCAGCGAGATCGAATAAACATACGACCTACACCAACTAGCACCCTGAGAAAACAACCTAGTGAAAAACAAGCGATCACACCACAAATAACTGGGAAACAAAAGACAAACATCATACCAACCCAGCAAACGAGACCTAAACGAACCCACACTATGCCAGAGAAATTCAAGGACCACATCATGGAATAAACTACAAGATAAGCATCCATGATACTTCACGTTTGTAAATAGTTGTGTTACAGAACTGTTTAGAGAGAAAGTTAATTTTCATAGGGAACTGTTTGAAAACGTTTAATGAACAATGACTGTTCGTGAGTTATTATCGGTTTGAGACTTTAGTGTTGATAACCATACTCTACATAATGACAATAATAACAATAACAATAATGACCACAGACAACATAATAATATTAAACTCTTTATTATTATAATATCCACTTATGCATAACCGCAACTTTTCCTTAAGAAGAGGGATGTTACATTATTGTACTAAATAATTAATATGATCTTCTAGAAGATATAGAGGGCGGACGAGAGACACGAAGTTGTTATGGAGACACGACTTTTTGAGCTGAATAAAATAACAGTCTTTATTTGTATTTACATCTGTCTCTAGTTTCAGTATCTATAACATATTGAAAACATAACATAACATTGCCATACCAATAAACCTTTGTTTTAACCCCAATAGGTACAGATATATCATCTGTGCAAATACTTTATGACGAATCACTGTAAAGGTTTTAGCACTATCTGTTTAATAGTGTTATAAGCTCAAACTGACTCACAAAAAAAGCGTCAGCAAAATGATGTAAATTTAAAATACAGTATGTATCCATGTGTTCTTCTAGCCGGTTGGAATACATGTAGATAGTGTACCATCTTGCGGATGAGACATTAAGCTGTTGTAAAGAACAACAGAAAAATATGACATACAAATTGTGTTTTCACTTGAACCATTTAATTTGACTATAGGCACATGACAATATATACAGTAGTATCAATTTGTTCACAAGGGAACCAAAACACATCCTGTAAAAAACAACAAACAGCTTGATGTCTGTTTTAATCATTAAAGAATGAATAAACATTTAATCCCAAGAGTGTTTTGAGTTGCATACAATCTAATCATTTTTGGAGTCATATAAACTCTACCCATCTTTTGAGTCATATAAACTCTACCCATCTTTTGAGTCATAGACTGCCTAATCCTCTTTTGGAGTCGCATTAAGTTTACCCATCTTTTGAGTCGTGGACAATCTAATCAAATGTTGAAGTCATACAAACTCTACCCATCTTTTAAGTTATATACAACCTTTTTGAGTTTCATTGTGATTACCCATCATTTGAGTTATATGTATCTAATCATCTTTTGAATTCATAAACTCTACCCATCTTTTGAGTTTAATCAGCATAATGAATATAAATATAAACATAACATGCAATCTACCAAACAAATGTTTTTTAATACCCTGAAACAGTTTTGTTATTCTATAATGCTCTTTTTGATGAATATTCAATATTGACATTTGGCTGATTGAAGAAAATGCATTTCATGTAATCCTCAAGGTTATCATCAATTTTCATTATTCCAGATGCTTTGAAGTTAAATCTTAGATTTTCCAAGTACCTCAAAGTATGTAAAAAAGATTAATTAAAATTGCTATATCTAACAATAGTAATTAGTAATGTCAGAGAAAATGAACCAGAAAAAGTGTATTGTCAGTTTAAATACTTAATGAAGATTATCACTATAATTAGGTTATATGCATTATCATGCATATAACCTCTTGATTCTGTCAGGATCTTTATTCTTTCCTTAGCACTATTTTGTCCGTGAATTATCTTGGCATCAGTTTCATCTAACTAAGTCAATTTTTTAGAGTATATTCCTTATGGCCAGGAATCGATGTGGTTATGTTTTCACGGTGCGCAATCAAACATTACGCGGTCTACGCACGATTTAACGAAATCACGTTTGTAATCATATCTTCACAAGCATGAATCACTTTTAAACAAAATTTGGTTCTCATAAATTTCAGGTTATATTTCATCATATGGCAATACAATTACGTGCGTAGCGCATATAAAGCATGCGTATACGCGCTTAAAATGTTCAAAATTGTCAGAATTTATTTTCGATGAAATTAGAGTACGTTTCAGGCAATTTTAAGCGTTTGAAAAATTGCTATGAGTGCGCAGATTTGTGCATGTGCACTGCGCATCAAATATTAATGCGCACTGTTTTTGTCCGATTACTGTTGTATAACCTTTCTTTAATAATATCATATTTTATTCACTTTTCAACGCGAAACAGCGTTATACGAGCACGTCAAAAGTGACAGGCTACGCACGTGTAAGTTAACAAAATGGTGAAAATATGCAAAATTTTAAAATTAATATATATCGTTATAATGCTCGGGAACACCTATTTTTTATTTCATTTTCTTGAAGTGTATGTATCATATGTATGATTTATTATGAAATTCGGAGAACAAAAGTTGATTAAGTCATCATTAATGGCATATTAAATTGAAAAAAATTTATTTCGACAATTAAACAAATTATAACATTTTCTTAGGCTGAAATAACAAACTTAACATTAACTTTCTTCCTTAAGAAGTTCATATATTAAAGTTAAAAGTATATAGTTTGACAGTGCATCATTATAAAAAATTTTTAAAGATGTCATCATAGTAAAACATTATAATTCATTGCGGTATGTAATAATCTATCTGCACCAAAGTGGTTACTGCATAGTAAATACACGGAGGAATCTTTCCATAACTTTTAGTCAGTTGTGTATGGCTCGGTGGTCTTTGCTCGTGTCTATAGCATTCAAGGTACCGAGTTCGAATCTCACCTTGGGAAACAAAACGAAATAAGATTTTTTTTAATTATCCATATTTTTTGTTCAATTGTATTTCTTAGTGTATAGATTATACACATGATTTATAATGAAATCTAGATAAAAACACAAATGTGGTTTATGACATTATATATGCAGAAGGATCTTTGATCGGATTATAATACCGGCTATTGTATTTGCGTTAGCAAGATCCTATCATATATTATAAATAACTAAAGATTCTGAGAAAATCAATCAATCAATATATCTTCAATCAATTAATTATCTTTATTTAAATCAATGCATATATAACCTATAATATGTCATAGTGATGAATTAAATCTAGTTTATAGTTGACGTTGTACTTTGGCTAAAAGCTTTATTTGAAAGGTAGGTCACAGGATAAAAATGAACAGTGAAAAGAAATACCATATTTATTCGAATAAACACCCATGGATTCATTTTAAATCTTATATTATTTAATTTACAGAGAAAAATCAGATGCAATCTCTTCAGACCGATCATCAACTGCAAGTCTACCGCCCTCTATGCCGCTTCTCAGAACGACTGCGCCATCAGATTCAAGTGAGAGTGGTATTACGCTTGTATCTTCCAAGCCTTTGTCTGACAGCAATCCAAATTTAAACCAATCATCCATATCATCATCATGGAGCCCAAACATTTCATCACCATCAGCTAACTACTCTAGAAGTTCATTTGAAAGTTTGACAGTTTCACCAACCTCTCCAAAGTCTGGAAAAGGTATTTTAGGAACTTTATGTTTACATGCTCTTTTCTCTATCACCCACAGACATGCACAATAGTCTGGCGATCATCGATGAGCAAACAAAATACACGTCTTGAACATGAAACTACGCTTGTCAAATGTTACATTCTGAAACCTATTGGAGTTATATCGGGGTTAAGCGAGTTCACACACACAGTACTTATATTGGATACTAGCAATTATACCAGCCCCAGGGTGGGTTTCAAAATGTGTTTAAAGCCTTCTCAGTATGCCAGTATCTCCATATACTCACCAACCTCCACCCTTCTTCAATAAAACCACACACCCTTTTTTAAAAACAAATTCTTCCCAGTGCAGGACAAATTGAATTCAACTTTGGCTTCAAAATGAGAGGGTGTCACAAACTCCCTTTACGTATGTTTCTGAGCGGTTGAAAATACTTTAGGAACTATCTTGTGACATAAAAGTATACACAAAAAATCCACAAAGTTTTAAAATAACTCAAAAACAAAGCTTTAATTTCAATCAACTTCAACTTTCAAAAATCCAGTAAGCACTTTAAGCAACAGCTTCACATAACTTTTACAATCGAATATCGAACCTCTAATATCCAACAACCTTACAATAGTTTTACATCCCTTTATATACAAGATGTTCCTATCCTTCTAGATCGTTCGTTATACTTCTTATTCTATTGGATTACAGTTTCTATTAATAGCACTTCTGGAATGTTCCTGATTGTTCTTATTAATTATACATGGTTTCTTAAATCTAAACATACTGTACTAGAATATTCATGTAGACCATATGCTACTCTATTTGTTAGGAATGGTAATTTATTACAGAGGGGTATACATAGCTATGATAGGCCTATAGTTTAAGTACGTTGTGTAAACTGTGTAAATGAATAGGTGTCATATTGACTGATAATTAAAATATCTAATTTTGATACTGCAGTCCCCAGTCTTCTTTCTCCTCTAACCATCCCAGCCACAATCAACAAACCTTAACTCCTCCCATGGAAAGTTCAAATGTAGTACAATTCCAATCATATAGGCTACTTCATTCCTCCCTCCCAACACGCCCCAGATACTGGGTGATGTGTTTAAGACGGTTCCAGTACAAATTACAAAGAACCATCACTCTCAACCCATAATCCCTCAGTGGAAGTTTTCAAATTTAGTTTAAAACATTCCCAGTACAGTTTCAGTCATGGTGATAACCTATACATCCCCACCCCAAACTCCCAGCCCCTTTCGAGGGATAATTAAAATACTTTAACATTTTCCTACCACAATTCTGGTCAATTTGATAGCCTACTACTCCTAGCCTAAGAAAATCCTGTGAAGGCCATCTTCCACCAAATCTCTGGACTTTTTGAAATGTAGTTTAAAACCTTCTCGGTACAATTGCGATCATTTTGATACCCCATATTATGTATGATTATATGCAGACACAGAAATTTGTATAACGAACAAACATCAAAAGTGGGCCATTCTGACCACATTTTGACCCCTAACTTGGATCCTAGATGGCGGATGTTCAAATATAGTTTAGAACTTTCTCGGTACAATTGTGGTCATTTTGATACCCCAAATGTAAGGTTACGTGCAGTAACAACAATTTGTATAACGAACAAACAAACACACAAACGTACAGACATCCTGCATTAAGATGAAAAATTATGTTTTTGACAACGCGCGCCGGAATAATGAACGTTCAGAAAGGCTACGCTAGTGCGTTTTCTGCAGTACCATGGACGCTAATAATATCGATCTTCAATAAGATGGCCTAGAAATTGGACGAGCAAAACTAATATATGTCGGGATAGGTATGACCAATTTGACTAACCAGCAGTTACTTTTAGAAAACTGTATAGGCTGCCAAGTGTCGCTGTCATTGATACAAATAAATAAATGTTGATTTGATTAAGTTTAGAGCAAATGATTTTCATAGGTATTTCCTACTTTTGTGCTCTTCCTCTATTTCAAGTAATAAAGCATAGTAACCAGAAGGCGCTCTCTCTTCTTGGGAATGAAAATGCGGAGATAAAATGTTATAGCGCCGTCATCGCCAAGAGAAAAAAGCAAGGATTTTTTCTTCACAAGACATAATTTGCTGCCCTCTAGAGTTTAATTTACAATTTCATTCTGGTGATTGCACCTCAACAACACCACCTTTACATTTCAAAGGCCACATAATTATGTGCAACAAAATTGTTCATATTTCATAATACAATATAAAGTATGACAACAATTATTACATGTTTTATTCATTCACACATTTAAAGAAATATATAACTCATTGATAAAACTATTATTTATATATTTAAAATGTTCAGGATTTTGTCTGTCTGTTGCCCAAGGTTTTGCTGATCTGTGGCAAGCAATAACTCACCAGTAATCATCTCAAATTGTTCTTTTGCCGCCAATGTCAGCAAATAATTTGCATTTACTTTAATAATAGTTTGAAGAAGACATTGATTGATACAAAACTTAAGACTTCTTTAAACTCTTGTAATCTTAATATTTAACCTATATTTTATTTTCTATCTTGAATTAATACATGATTGAGCAACAGTCAAGATGATTTTGTGTTTCTCATGACTGATCTGCGATTTTCTTTTTCAGGCTTTTCAAATTTGTTCTCAGGCAAATCATCATCTGAAGATGATCTGCTTTCGTGGATGCCAGGAACTGCTAAAGGTGGAAAGGGAAAGGGCAAATCAAAAAACAAATATACAATTTCAGCTGGAATTGAGGTAACATATGTTAAAATCTTTTAAAAGGAAAGTGATTTAACAATAGGCCTATTTACAAGAAAATGTTATGGTATAGTTTTTATTATGTAATAACACATTTTATTACATTTAACACATTTGATAGACTGAACCTCCAAGAAAACCTCATCACATTCAAGATCGACCAATCACAGAATGGGATACAACGCATGTGTCCCAGTGGCTCCTGGGTAATGATCTTGAAGAATACATTACTGAGTTTATGGCACATAATATCACTGGTCCTGCTCTGTTACAATTGGACACAGCTAAATTAAAGGTAATTTGGAATTTGAAACAAGTTTTGTTTTATTTGTTGCTATTGCTTAGGTTTGTTTGGAAAATTTATTTAATTTTCTAGCTTGAAAGTTTATTGTAAAGAACATACACAACTAGAAAGCCACTCTGAGAGTGCATACCTCCGCCTACTGTAAATACTGAAATACTGTAATCACAAATTATAACTCTTGCCTCTTGTACAAAAATGAAGTTTTTTGGACAAGTAGTTCTCGGGAAAGTGCAATTTTAGTTTACCTGTTACTTTAATTCTGTCCTATCTTTTAACACTAGCAGGTCTGAAAAGTATACTAAAAAGTGGTCCAGAATTGGGACCATGGTCCCAAAATTTAATGGAATGGTCATTGACCACATATCTATCTGTATATTCATTTTGGTAAAGATCTTGTAATTACTTTTTGAGTAATCCTGCTAACAAACAAACAAATGAAAGCACTCAGAAACTGAGTGAAGTACTTGGCAAAATATATCCACTGACTCGGAGCATGTTGAAAGATACATTTTTTTGCTTTAGGTATTAGCTTTACATTGTTAAAATCCTGCTGGGGTTAATAATTTGTGTAAATAATTTTTGATACAAACAATTCCGGCATTGCAACAATGACCTTTCTAAAATCAAGATGGACCAGGATAATGATCGAGGAGTGTCTTGAAGCTGTGCCGATTTGCGGTGCCTCTGCCTTAACCCATGTAGTAAGCTTAACCGCTTGACCAGGCGACTAATGTTTTGGTCCATATCAAAGAATATGTCCATGTTAAAAGAAGACAGAATGCGTGCTATTTAATATATCGTACGGAAGATAAGCTTTTGTGACAAACAATATATCAATTTACCTGAAAATCAATAGGCATGTTCTGTAAGTATATACCTTATGTACAGAAATAAGGAAGGACACACACTGGTACCAAAAAAACTAATTATCAACTAACAATAGTTTAATTTGAATAACAATAGAACAGCAACGCCAAAAACAAACGGGTGAATTTTAAAAGAAATAGGTTTTTTAAAACTACTCGTATGAAAAAGCCGGTACATTGAATCAACTTTTGTTTTAAAATTACAAATCACAAATTATAACCCTTGCCTCTTGTCCAAAAATGAGGTTTTTTGGACAAGTAGTTCTCGAGAAAATGTAATTTCAGTTTACGTGTTACTTTAAAACTGCTCACCGGCTTTTGAAAACTAGCCGGTCTGAAAATAATATAATTTTTGTTATTTGTGAAGTTATTAATAAACCAATTTTGTTGATTTTCAATAGGCATGGTCTGAAAGTATATACCTATCTACACCCAAAAATTCTGAATAATAACTTGAAAACTGTAGGCGCTATCGTGCTAACAAACAAACAAAAATACAAACAAACAAAATAAATACTATACTTGGCAAAATTCTTTTTGCCAAGTAACAAACTAGCCCTCGCACATAGCGCATGCGCGATACTTGGCCAAATTAAAATTGGCCTCCAGATCTTGACCCGATTTTCACCAAAAGTGTGTGTCTTAATGCTGTGTGATTCAGGCTAATTTCACTACAATCATGTGTATATGAGTTTGGTGTAAAGGTTATGTAACCAGTCTTTCAACTAACAATAGCTTCATTATAACTCTTGCCTCTTGTACTAAAATGAAGTTTTTTGGACAAGTAGTTGTCGAGAAAATGCAATTTAAGTTTACTTGTTAATTTAAGACTGCTCGCCGGCTTTTGAATAATTCTGTCCTATCTTTTAACACTAGCAGGTCTAAAAATAATTCTAAAAAGTGGTCCAGAATTGGGACCGTGGTCTGGATCTTAACCAAAATTGGGCAGCGTCGTCCTTGCACCAGGAAACATGTATGGTAGTAATTAGGAGTCATTCGAATCAAATTGTGAGCGCTAGAGTGATGACAAACAAACACACACACACACACACGCACACAAACTGCACCAATCAGCATACTTGGCCAATTTTCAATTTGGCCAAGTAACAAACACACGCGATCAATTACATATACCTCCTTGGCGGAGGTAAATGAGAGGAACACGATAATTAAACCACATTTAATTTAGAGCTCTGTCTACACTAGTAGTAGACAAAAAGTGTGATGTGCCCATCATCGTGTCCATATCTGGGATCATATTTTTAAATTTGGTAATGTAGACAGAGCTTTAAAGCAGAAATGATTCAATAGTGCTATTACCATCTTCAGTGAGTGAATCTTATTTTCTAGCTTACAAGTTTAGTATAAATAAGCACATACACCTGAGAGTGAGAGGAACATGCAAAATAAAACACAAAGTTTATAAGTTCAAATACATACTAAGCAAACTTATTTTCATTTGTGCCAAAGGCTTTACTATCCATGTGGTTAAGGTATGTTAAGATAATTTTAACATTAGTTATTGCAACCTGCCAAATTCTCTATGTACAGATATCTCTATAGTAATATCGTGGAGAAACTTATTTCTCTATGATATTAATACTTTTCCTTTCTAGTTTAGATATGGAACTGTCAAATGGCATCGCCCAGTGTGACCTTATGACCCTGTATTTCCGATACAGTATTTTCAATGCAAAATTTACAGATAGGTTCTTTGAAAACTGGATATATTTTTACCATATACAATTACAAAAACAAATTTGAATTGAGGACTAAATTACAGCTTATATTTGCTTTACATTAAAATATTTTGTTATGCTTTGTTCATAGGCTCTAGGTGTGAATAATAATGCAGACAAGGCTACCTTTAAGAAGAAAATAAAAGAGATGAAAGCAATCATAGAGAAAGAAAAGAAATCAGCAGAAAAAGAAGCCAAAGCGAGGGAGAAGGAGCAGAGAAAAGCAGCAAAGTTTAAATCAAAATAGAATTATTCAATACAAATTAATTTCTTGTATTTCTTTTTAATTTGAAATATTCCAAATTTTTTTGTATAATAGGTTATTTGAATTTTGTGTCACTATTTTTTTGTCTTTAAACAAATAGTGAAACATTTTTTAAAACAGGAAACTTCTCGTTAGTTTTAAGTGCAGTTGATGACACAAAAAAAGTGTCTGCCTGTGTAAGGTAGCATGCTTTAGTGAACAGTTTCACTAAATGTTTACTTATGAGACCAAATACAGTGATTAGAGTTTGTGATTTATATATTTTTTGATGAATGTCTGTTTGTGGAGATGTCCTGTTACAAGAGGTATTCACAATTGGAGGTTTACCTGTTCACAATTGGAGGTTTAACTGTTCACAATTGTACTAGGACATCCACTTCTATATTAACATGATCCATAACAATTATATATTCCTAAAATTTCTAACATTTTTAAATACAAGAATCTATCTTTAGAAGTAAATACTCAGTTATAAAAACAGCCAGTTTATAGAATAGTTTTTATATTTCAAATTCTAAACTGATTATTTGATAATTATTTTGAATTTATTATTGGATTTTTTTTCTCTTCATGAAAATTATTCTTAAACTTTATTCTTAAAATTGTATCTTTGCAGATGTACCATTTAGTTTTGGACCACTTTTAGATATTCTAGGATTTAGTCTTATAACCTTTAGTCTAGACTAATCTTCACCTTTAGTCTAGACTAATCTTCACCTGCAGTCTAGACTAGTCTTCACCTGCAGTCTAGACTAATCTTCACCTGCAGTCTAGACTAATCTTCACCTGCAGTCTAGACTAATCTTCACCTGCAGTCTAGACTAGTCTTCACCTGCAGTCTAGACTAATCTTCACCTGCAGTCTAGACTAATCTTCACCTGCAGTCTAGACTAATCTTCACCTGCAGTCTAGACTAATCTTCACCTGCAGTCTAGACTAATCTTCACCTGCAGTCTAGACTAGTCTTCACCTGCAGTCTAGACTAATCTTCACCTGCAGTCTAGACTAATCTTCACCTGCAGTCTAGACTAATCTTCACCTGCAGTCTAGACTAATCTTCACCTGCAGTCTAGACTAATCTTCACCTGCAGTCTAGACTAATCTTCACCTGCAGTCTAGACTAATCTTCACCTGCAGTCTAGACTAGTCTTCACCTGCAGTCTAGACTAGTCTTCACCTGCAGTCTAGACTAATCTTCACCTGCAGTCTAGACTAATCTTCACCTGCAGTCTAGACTAGTCTTCACCTGCAGTCTAGACTAGTCTTCACCTGCAGTCTAGACTAGTCTTCACCTGCAGTCTAGACTAGTCTTCACCTGCAGTCTAGACTAATCTTCACCTGCAGTCTAGACTAATCTTCACCTGCAGTCTAGACTAATCTTCACCTGCAGTCTAGATTAATCTTCACCTGCAGTCTAGATTAATCTTCACCTGCAGTCTAGATTAGTCTTCACCTGCAGTCTAGACTAATCTTCACCTGCAGTCTAGACTAATCTTCACCTGCAGTCTAGACTAATCTTCACCTGCAGTCTAGACTAGTCTTCACCTGCAGTCTAGACTAGTCTTCGCCTGCAGTCTAGACTAGTCTTCGCCTGCAGTCTAGACTAGTCTTCGCCTGCAGTCTAGACTAGTCTTCGCCTGCAGTCTAGACTAGTCTTCGCCTGCAGTCTAGACTAGTCTTCGCCTGCAGTCTAGACTAGTCTTCGCCTGCAGTCTAGACTAGTCTTCGCCTGCAGTCTAGACTAGTCTTCGCCTGCAGTCTAGACTAGTCTTCGCCTGCAGTATAGACTAGTCTTCGCCTGCAGTATAGACTAGTCTTCGCCTGCAGTATAGACTAGTCTTCGCCTGCAGTCTAGACTAGTCTTCGCCTGCAGTCTAGACTAGTCTTCGCCTGCAGTCTAGACTAGTCTTCGCCTGCAGTCTAGACTAGTCTTCGCCTGCAGTCTAGACTAGTCTTCGCCTGCAGTCTAGACTAGTCTTCGCCTGCAGTCTAGACTAGTCTTCGCCTGCAGTCTAGACTAGTCTTCGCCTGCAGTCTAGACTAGTCTTCGCCTGCAGTCTAGACTAGTCTTCGCCTGCAGTCTAGACTAGTCTTCGCCTGCAGTCTAGACTAGTCTTCGCCTGCAGTCTAGACTAGTCTTCGCCTGCAGTCTAGACTAGTCTTCGCCTGCAGTCTAGACTAGTCTTCGCCTGCAGTCTAGACTAGTCTTCGCCTGCAGTCTAGACTAGTCTTCGCCTGCAGTCTAGACTAGTCTTCGCCTGCAGTCTAGACTAGTCTTCGCCTGCAGTCTAGACTAGTCTTCGCCTGCAGTCTAGACAAGTTTTCACCTGCAGTCTACACTAGTATTTCATTTATTTACCAGATGTTCAGCAGTCTAGACTGGTCTTCTTCTGCAGTCTAGACTAGTTTTTACCTGTAGTCTAGGCTAGTTTTTACCTGTAGTCTAGGCTAGTCTTTACTCCTCTTTACTCCCTACAGTCTAGATTAGTCTTCTCCTACAGTCTAGACTAGTCTTCACCTGCAGCCTAGACTTTCCAATATTAACATTAATTATCTATTTTTCTTGTACATATTTGACCAGTCCAATTTTTGGACTTTTATTTCAACAAAGACCTTTATTGCACCTTACATGTTATAATAATATAATACTGATGACCAATGATATAATATTTCTTTCATTTAATTTTTAACTAATTCATGTTGTTGCTGTAAATTTATAATTAATTGAGGCTGTATTTTTGATTGAAATTTTATAAAGAAGCTGATTAAATAGTTAGGTAAATAATTAGAGAAGCAATACATTAAAGAAATCAACGTTAAAATGTGTTTCTTTAAAATCTATTTTGACTTACTTAAAAATGATTTTTTTTTCTTGTCCTTTGTAACACTTTTTTCTTTGATAAAAGAATTTGTATAGCAGAAATAAAGGTTGTATATATTCTTACAATAAACTTACGGTCACAAAAGATGTTTTTTAAGCTGTATGAATAATGTTACTAGCAATAGAGAGAGTAGTTGAAACGGTGATAGGGAATAAATTGTGGCTTCCGATAAATGTCCAGTTTTTACTACGTAAACAGGTACAAGTCTACCGTAATAATTAAAAAAAGATTGTAAATACTCGTGTAGGTTCTGTATACTTTATAATCTTATTGTTATTTGTATAACTATTTGTAATCAAGGAAACAAGATCACATTTTATATTTGTGTGTTTTGAAGAAGTAGTTTTTGGGCCAAAAGTTTGAAACTTTGTTTTGGTAGATTTTGTTTCAAGAGATGAATGTATAATGGGATTTATAAATTATTAAAAATAAAATAATTATACTTAAATATGCTCTGTCGGTAGTTCCATGGGGAACACTGTATTTATTCAATTGATTTTTTGATGCAACATTTTAGATAGTATGTGCATTGTGAGAAAGATGATAAAATGTTTTTTTTAAATTCTAAGACGCGTATATTTTCACATAATTGAGACCAAATAATTTAGATTGGGGATGCAGAATAATGGAATGGATATGAGAGAATGAATTTTCATTTCTGTGATTAAGTGGTCTACATATTTTATCACCTTGAAATGGCTTTTCCCTTAACTGAATAACTGTTTTATAAACTCAGTAATTTGTTTTTGTAACTGTCCATTTTGCCATAAATAATATTATGCATAGCAATATATTAGGAATTAAGTTTTGAAATTGTTAATAGGGAGTTTTTGATAGCAAATATGTATGATGAGAGGTCATAATGTCAATTAGCTTTTGTTGTTAATGAGGCTTAAAGACATTACTATAGCATGTACAATACGTGTGTGAAGGGTAGTGTTTTAAGGCTAACTATTCGGGCTACTGTAGATTAGTTATCACAAACTAAATGCTAATTGTAACATTTGAGTTCAAGCCTTCCATTTCAAATGGTTTTCTTACGTTTTGAATGGTGAATTTGTTTCTGTCTACAACCCAAAGAAAAATCTAAAAGAATTAGACATGAGCACTTACAAAATGACTGTGTAATGACTGTGGCTTTTTCATCTTTTTGAAAACTCTCTAATAATGGTGGTTTGCAACTGCCAATCAGATTATCAAGATTTTAACTGTACTCAAATTGATGTGACCATTTTCAGGTAATTGAACCACTACAACACCTTCTGAGGTCCTTGATATAGCTTGTGCTGGTTTTACCAAATTCATCTGATTGGCAGTTGCACATTATAGTTAATATACTTTATCATTGGTATAACTGTATAAACTTTTTATATCATACTTATTCCCAAAATATCATTAAGTGAAAATTAACTAAGGTATTTAATATTTGGATTTTAAACCTATATTTATATGTTACCGTTATAACTGGATTTCAACTGAACTAAAAGTCTCATAGATATGTAAGCGACACGGCAAGTTTCTCCCAATTCTTCTACATCCAACCAGAGCCTGATTACAATTTCAGGTCGCTATTAAACAGTAAGCCATTTTCAGAATTGAGTTGGGTTAAAGTTTGGGTCATTCAAGTTCAATCTAGATATCTTAATACTGAGATATATATTGATTTTGTTATTTGATTTATTTACTTGCATTGCAGTTGAAGTCTAGACTAGTTTTCTCCTGCAGTCTAGACTAGTCTCCTCCTGCAGTCTAGACTAGTCTCCTCCTGCATTTAGACTAGTCTTCACCTGCATTTAGACTAGTCTTGACCAGCAGTCTAGACTAGTCTTCTCTTGTAGTCTAGACTAGTCTTCTCCTGCAGTCTAAACTAGTCTTCTCCTGCAGTCTAGACTAGTCTCCTCCTGCAGTCTAGACTAGTCTTCTCCTACAGTATAGACTAGTCTTCACCTGCATTTAGACTAGTCTTGACCTGCAGTCTAGACTAGTCTTCTCCTGCAGTCTAGACTAGTCTTCTCCTGCAGTCTAGACTGGTATTTACTACCTACAGTCTAGACAAACCTTCTGCAGTCTTTATATCCAATCTGTTTTGTTCTTTCTTAAGCTAAACTAACCAAACATTGCGCTTGCGGTGCGAATACTTTTATTTACATATCTGTCCTTCCATTCCATAGGATTCTGTATCAATATGTGAGTGAACCTAAATGGTTGAATAAAGGTCATTTTTGAGGGAATAAAATTAATATAATCGTGTCTGTTACTTACATTTTATTTGTTATTGTCATTGCAACAGGGAAATGTTTTTTATTTCGCCATATATTATATTACAATTATCAATGCATATTACAATTTCCATAAATAATTATTAATCCATTTACTCATAATTTTCAATTATTATAATAGTTATGATATATAATTACCATAATTATTTAGCATTATCATAATTAACAATTTTATTAGTTATCCGCATTCAGCGGATAACTCCTTGTAACTGTCTGTTTTTTTTTCTGTATTCTTCTTTCTTTCTGTCATTTTTGTGCAGAGCGTATCTCTAAAACATGTAAACATAACATTTCATAACTTTGTCAACATATGGGCATTCACGGGAAGTTGTGCACCTCTTACTGTGAATGACGTCAGAGTTGCGCAACGTGACTTACGCGCATTTTTACGTTTTTCGCGTATTTAATAGATCGAAAACAATTTAACAATTTCAAATGAAACTGACTGTGGAAAAAAAATGACATGTTTCACATGAAGTTACGCACACACGTGCGTTTAAAATTTCAAAATGCGAAAAATCAATTTCTAATCAACTTTCTACGCGTTTCATGTCATTTTAAGCATCTCAAAAATTCCCAGACGCGAGCAAATTTTTTACGCATGCGTGTGCACGTAGCGCAAAAAAACTTTTTTTCCGCGTGATTTATGTTTTTCCAGCCTTTTCTAGTAATTTTACAAACTTTTAAACAATTTTGACCTAAAATCACGTCATACGGGCACGTAGAATTGGATAATTTTCGCGAGTTTTTGATGACAAATTTTGACGAATTTTTTAACAGTCGTAATTTCTAAACTGGACGGTCAACTTTTTGTGGATGACATATTCTTGAAGTTGATGAGTTGTAGATATCGGATCATGTATTAATATGGCTAACCGGACATTGTGACGTCATCGTATGGCCACGCAAATATAAAATTTAGGATTTTTGTATCTTTCGTCATAGCTCATCACATTTAATAGAGCGCATCTCTACTTATCCGTTTTCCATTTTCACCCCGATTTTGATATTGTCTAGGTCAATCAACTATCTTTCGCATGAGTTAAAAATATTTTAATTTTTATTACGTCATCATGTCTAAAAACGTAAATAACGTGGGTCACTTATTTCATCTTTACAGTAAATTTCAATCTGTTATAGCTCGTCAGAATAAAAAGTGATAATCATGATTAAAACGTTTCCCAGAAGCTATTGGATTGTAGATACGAATTCATGTGAACATTTTTCCAATCCGACGTTGTGACGTCATTATATGGCCAGTTGAATAAAAAAAGTCGTATTTTCATATTTTGCGCCATAGTTCATCACATTTAAAAGAGCGCGCATCTATATTTTACGTATCCAAATTTCTTCTTCACGTTAACATGTTGTTGCTGAGATAATATCCTTCCGAAATTGCTATCTTAGTTTTTCATTTTGATACCGTCGCCATGTTAAAAATTGGAATAAATGGCGGGTCCCGTAATTTCACCTATTCTATACTGTATGTAATATATGTATAAAGATTTTACTGGTTATACTGACTGTAACGGAATGGTATAGCCCAAATCATTTATTTCCTACCTATTTCTATAATGTAGCAGGCCAAATAAGACTAGGTTCTGATTGGCTATTTTACTATTCGTGTAAAAACTACTCACTAAATTTTGGTAAACAACTTATCCAGGGACCTAGTAGGTCTCTGGCACTCTTCGTTTTGATATAAGGTAATAAATGCCATGATCTTTTTCTGTGTGCAATATTCCAACGTATGACGTGCACGTGGCGCTTGTCGTGCGGATAACTAACTCGTCCAAGTGACGAGTTCAAATCTAATTATTAATCCAATTACTCATAATTTTCAATATTATAATAAATATCATTAATTACCATTATCATAACCATTTACCGTTACAATAATTACATCATTGTTATAATTATTACATCATAATAATTTATATTTAACATTGTGCTGGCGTTTTTCTTTTTAAGTTATTCAATTCTAATATAATTAATACTGACAATTTATTTAATATTCGTAATCCACAACGTGTTACTCGTAGCTCTTCTTCTGTTGCTACTCTTTTTGATATTCGTCGCTGCAGAACTGAATCTTCTTTTCAATCCAATATCCCACGTGTTACCAGAATTTGGAATAATTTACCCGGTGAAATTCGCAATTTAGATATTTCTGTTAGTTCTTTTAAAACCAAATTATTAAATTTTCTCAATATTTATTTTTAAAATAATTTTGATATTAATAATGTGTGTAGTTGGTCGCTTTCTTGTAGATGCTTTAATTGTAGGACGTAATTGTTTATTTATTTATTTCTTTCTTTCTGTGCTCTGTTCTGGGTTGACCAACTAGCATGTGTTTTTTTTTTATTGTTTATGGCAGAAAATTGAATAAATAAATAAATAAATATTTAGAAACTGTCATTATCAATTACCATTCTGTTGTTGATTGCCATTGTTTGTTCTACCCTCTTTGTCATAAGTAATTAGACCTGTACTTTAATTACCATTACATAATACATATTAAATTATTACCATATTATCATATCACCATTTTTGTTGATAATTATTTAATCAGAATTTCATTATAATTATAATAATAATCTTGTTAATAATTATGTAATAATAATTGACAGTTGGTGATATGGTATAATCCAAATGTATCACCAACTAAATGTACGTACTTAACTTGATTTCTTGAATTAAAAAAATAGTAGAGAAAAATAGTAAGCAGGATGAACAAAAATAAACTTTATTTAACTAACCAAATAAAACTAAATAGCTTATATGATTTAAGATAATTTATTTAAATTACATCTTTAATTTTCTTAACTTAAAGATGTAGGCTATTGTCCATTGAAACACAAAAAATGAATGAATGCTAATTAGGATTGTTTACAACTCATCGCGCGGTTTTGATCGAAAACTTTGACTGGAAGTCAAAGTTATTTTTTGAACAAAAAAACGTCTGTATTTCGGTTAAATTATTTTTTTTTCGACTAATTTTTGGCGAAAGTTAATAAATAAATAATTACATTAATTAATGAAAATATGATTTCCTCATCTTTATCGTTTCAAATTAATTAATTAAATTTCAGTATATCACCGGGCGGTTTAGAATTAATGTTCTTTCCCTAATGTGTTTATATATATATATATATATATATATAATTCTGTGGCTGGATCTCATTGGAGATACAAAAAAAAAAGCGAAAAGCTAAATCAAAACGATAAAGTACCGTAAACAGCCAGAAAAGTTAGCAGAGCTTTCGGGCAACACTAGCCCTTCATCAGTGCAAGTGTTTCCCGAAAGCTCTGCTAACTTTTCTGGCTGTTTACTTTATCGTTTTGATTTAGCTTTTCGCTTTTTTGTTTGCATCTCCATTGAGATCCAGCCACTGATACCCACAGCATTGTCATTTTTTCAGTAATTTTCCTTTGGATATGGTGCGCGTGTGTACAACTGAGGACTAGTGCTGTTCCGCCGTACCACGCCGAGAATGTTAAAGAGTCGCTATCCAATCGAGTTTGAACAATACCATGAATGCCCCAGTGGTCTAATGGTTAGGACATCTGCATATCAAGCAGGCGGTCCGGGTTCGAGTCTCGGTTGGGGCGACTTTTTCTCATTCTCACAGATTTCCTCATCTTTATCGTTTCAAATTAATTAATTAAATTTCAGTATATCACCGGGCGGTTTCGAATTAATGTTCATTGCCTAATGTGTTTATATATATATATCTAGCTATATGGTGTCCGTTAAAAGAGATTTAGATATGTTTCAAAGAAAATTCTTCATATTTACTTGCTTCTCATTTTGAAAAAAATGTATAGTGTTTAAACCTCTAAGCATTTCAATTCAGAAACCGCTGTATGTTGTTTTAGTCGAATCGGTTTATTCTCTCTGCATTGGTTGTCTGTATTCAAAGTCGAGTGATCTCTCCAGGGCACACACCTTGTATGGGTAGGGTCCAAGAGTTGCTCCAAAAAAACCTTCAAGGTCCGGCGTAGGTTCTTCATCCGGGTACTTAAGTTTGAATCTGTGTAACAGGTGTGTGAAATAGATAAACAGTTCCATCACGGCTAGTTGTTCTCCAACACAATTCCGTCGCCCTGAAAGCAATACTTTAAAATTAAAAAACAATGTTCTTAAATGTGATAGACTATTACACTGCCTAGCATATTATAACACTAGTCTGGTTTAACCTTGATTACTGACATTTTAATCATTGTATCAGAGTGAAATTACAAATGTCACTCTTCCTTGATTGTGACCAAATTCCAACATTTCATATTTCCCAAGCTTCACTCTTTTTTTCAAAGATACTCCTTGCGTGTTAGTAATGTATGAGAGAGTTTGTTTAATTTACCTATCGAAAACGGAATAAGTTTCTCATTTTTTGAGTAGCATCCATTTTCATTCAGAAACCTCTCTGGTTTAAACTTTTCTGGCTCAGGCCAAACCTCCGGATCAAACATCACCGACCAGATGTTTAAAGTGACAATGGTTCCTTTTGGTATGTCGTAACCACGAAGTGTTGTATCCTCAGTGGCCGCATGCGGAACACCTTGACAAAAAGTACACACTTTTCAGTAAGCTAGTTTTTTTATATATTTTTTAAGTGTTAAGATACACTATTAATTAGAAATAAGTATTCTAATACTTTATAAAAACATAATAAACAGAAACATTTTTTGGCCTTCAACAATTCAAATGTAATGTTGACATACTCAATCGCTCGGATTACACAGTAGTCCAGTAAAAATATGGTTGAACCTAGAACAAATTGCAACAGAATTTTGTTTTGTTTTATTTGGTTGATATGGTGAACATGAACATCATATCCAAAGTTTACCAAAATCGGACATCGGGAAGTGGTTTAATTAGCGTAAATTCAAAATGGCTGCCATTTGCTATTTTAAAGCCCCATATCTCCTTAACGGTTGGATTTAGACCACCTATATGCATTACGAGTAGATATAAATGTGATATTAAACATTCTAACTGGCATATTTAAATTTCCATAGGACGTACCTATGACGTCATATGGTAGTTGTGACGTCATAAATTATGTTATAAATGCTTAAATGACATTATACTATGCAAAAAATTTAGAAACTGCAGAAAAACAAGTTTCATAACATTCTCCTTGTTGAAATGAACATAATTTCCAAAGTTTACCAAAATCGGACGTCAGGAAGTGTGTTAATTAGCATAAATTAAAAATGGCCGCTATTTTACTATATCATTTTGAAGCCCTATATCTCCTTAATGGTGGTTTTAGACCACCAAAGTGCATTGCGAGTAGATATAAATGTGACATTAAACTTCCCAATTAGCACATTTAAATTACCATATGACGTAAATATGACGTCATAAGGTAGTTGTGACGTCATATATTATGTTATAACTGCTTAAATGGCATTATCCCATGCTAAAAAATGTAGAAACTGCAGGAAAACAATTTTCTAACAATTTCCTGTTGAAATGAACATGATATCCTAAGTTCACCAAAATCAGACTTCAAGAGGGTCAATTAGCATAAATTCAAAATACCATTTTGAAGCCCTGTATCTCCTTAGCGGTTGGGTTTAGACAGCCTATGTGCATTACGAGTAGATATATATGTAAAAACCATTGAAATTTATCATTAAGTTTCCATTTACAAAATCTTATGAAAATAGATATTCTACAGAACCGTATGAAAGGTGATCATCAACTGTATTTCCGAAACTGATTTGTACTCAAGCGCACATCTTGTTTTGTGTTTTCTAAAACTACATCTTTTAGAACTTTATCTCTTTAAATTGGTAAAGGAATAAAAAAAATATTGTAATGAGGTGATTGATTGTGGGTCAGGCTATTCAAACCCATCATTCCCACAAACTCATCTCAATTGAAATGAAAATGATAAATGTCATACTGTAGTTTTCTGTATAGTCAGCATCTCCATTCTGCTCTTTCAAATTTGCTATTTCATTGCATCTGTTTGGTGTCGATCATTTATGAGACAACAACTTTTTATGATGTTTTATATAATGTTTATCTTTTGAATGCTGTTTCCAAGATTCAATGAGCATATAACAAGGACACTTCATCCTAGTGTTAACTAGGATGAAGAACCATCAGTTAAAAGATACACATCAACGGAATCCAAAAAGGGGTTGTTAAGGTAATACAGTAATTTTCAAACTTGCCACTACTAATTACAGTATTTTATTTTTCGACAAGACAGTATTCAACTTCCTTGACAAAAAATGTCAGAAAAATGGAATAGAAACTTTGAATGCAGATGGGGATCTATTAAATATCTTACTTTGCCATAATTAAAAAAAGCGATTGCGTTTTAAGACAGAAGAAGCAAAAAATAGTGGAATAATTGGTACTTAAAGAAAACATCTTAAGGAGCAAATTTGCAACATCTTTGTAATGCTCTGCACTTGCAAAGAAACAGGGGGATGCATTCTATTCTAAGCAAGAACTGTTTGGTCCAAAATTTAAAAAGACATCAGAAAAGCCAATGAAGTAGACTTGCTGTGCCTACATGTATGGTGGAAGTATTTTGACGGCGCCAACATTACATTTTCTATGTATGTACTTTGGATTGGAAACTTACTGTGATCCAACTCCATATTTAGGATGGGGTCGAATTATTAAATCCCAGACTCATTACTTAATTAAGAATCCTATTTCTTTAAATATATATGAGATATATGAGATATATATGCAGTTATAAAAAGTTGCAGTTGCAGAAAATTAACTGGAATGTTCTATTGCATGTTGTGAAGGGTGGCCGAATAACTTCTGATACCCATGATCTTAACCTGGATGTGGTAAATGTTGTACTATTTTCATGAGATTAAAAAAAAAAAATTGAGCATTATTGTGACAAAATACATGACGTCATATGTCTTATGACATCATAGGTACGTTATATGGCAATTTAAATATGCTAATTATAAAGTTTAATATCACATTTATATCTACTCTCAATGCACTTAGGTGGTCTAAAACCAAGCGTTAAGGAGATATGGAGCTTCAAAATGGTATGATAAATAGCGGCCATTTTGAATGTATGCTAATTAACCCACTTCCTGACGTCCGATTTTGGTAAACTTTGGAAATAATGTTCATTTTAACAAGGAGAATGTCAAGAAACATGTTTTCTTGCAGTCCCTAAATTGTTCGAATAGTATAATGTCATTTAAACAGTTATAACATAATATATGACGTCACAACTACCATATGACGTCATAAGTACGTCATATGGAAATTTAAATATGCTAATTAGAATGTTTAATATCACATTTATATCTACTCGTAATGCACTTAGGTGGTCTAAATCCAACCGTTAGAGAGATATGAGGCTTCAAAATAGCAAATGGCGGCCATTTTGAATTTATGCTAATTAACCCACTTCCCGATGTCCGATTTTGGTAAACTTTGGATATGATATTCATTTGAACCATATTTACCAGACAAAACAAAAAAAAATTCTGTTGCAATTTGTTCTAGGTTCACCCTATTTTTGACTTATCTTTACTGGACTACAGTGGCATGTTAGGCTTTTGAGATAGTAGTCTGCTGTAAGGTTTACGCCACCATCTGTATAAATAAGCACAGTTATGCATAATCCCATTCCACAATAAATGATGATGCGTTGTAATGCGCAGCGCATGACTTAAAGTTAGAAAACATATTCAGACTCACTTAAAGGAGCAATGCATCCGATCCGTTGTACTTCTGCTAATGTAGCCATTGTATATGGCAGTTGAGATCTGTCAGAAAGTAGCGGCATTCTCTTGCGACCGATAACAAGATCCATTTCATCTTGAACTTTGACCTGGATTTCAGGATAAAGAGCCAAGTATAGCACTGCCCATTTCAACGTGTTAGCGGATGTTTCTGTTCCTGCGTTGAACATATCACTGATATCAAATTTAAGATGAGCCTCGTCGAGAGTTCCAACATATCCGTCAACTTCCCGTTTTCGTACTTCGTCTAGATACGCATCAATAAATTGTCGCGGATTCGCCTCTACGTAGCCCAATTTTACCTCATTGATTTTCTTATCTAGAAAAATATAGTGATCATCAACCAACTTTCTCAGCTTCTTGTAAGGGCTGAACGGAATATGTCGTAGGAATGGGAAGCAGTTGATTGGTCCAGATACTTTAAAAAGGTGGCCCATGTCGCCTAAGATTGTCATCATTTTGACGAACCATGGGTCGTCAAATTTGAAACGGTTCCCAAACATTATTGCACAAATGACGTTTGCCGTTGCGTTACCGAGGTACGGTGTAGGGTTGAATGGTTTTCCATTTTCACTGGCAAATTCCTTGTTGAGGAACCAAGCTTCGCGGGCTATCATTGGTTCAATGTGGGCCTGACCAACTCCATAACTTCTCATCATTTTTAAGCTGAACCGTCGGTGGTCTTTCCATCCTTCACTGTAAAAAGCTCCTCCAATACCTACATAAAATGTAATTTATGTTTGATTATATTTCTGCACGTACATACGGCCAACATTCTAGTATAACAAAAAATGCTGAATTTTTTTAACACTTTGTCCATCACGATCAATCAATCCGATTGGTGGATCTACTCAATTTATACAAAAAAGGAAGACATTTTTAACAAACCTTTTCCACCACCAAGAATTTCAAAAAGTGGCGTCCTTGGTCTGTCCAAAAACATGTCCCCACTTCTACACGTAGCCTCACGAATGATTTCATAGTCGTTCAACACCACACAATGAAACATTCCCAGCCTGGCACTAAAAATAGCTCCATGTTCAGCAGCTATCTTTGTGAATTTCTTGTACACTCGCTCACCGTCGGCTAACATTGGTAGAATCCCAAGCAGAGGCCATCCTTTAGGTCCCGGAGGTAGCTTCAAGCTCTGTCGTCCAATAATGCTTTTCCAAAAGAAAGTAAATATAATGCAGGCCAGAAGAACATACCTCAATTCGACCCATTGTGTTCCAAATAACTGCCATGACTCCATTGTTTATCTGTTTATACTGTGGGCCTAAATAGGACAGGGATCATTCGATTGCAGTCGCTTCAAGATGATATTTACAGTATGGCGATATACTACAGGCTGTTGAGTGAAGTGAGACAAGATATGCCTGATGGCAGTTGTTGAAATCAAATACAGTACTTTAATCAATGAATAGCATGGGTTAAAGTCTATGCCTATTATCTAAACTGAAAGAAATTTATAATGTTCCACTTGGTTAAATCTTTTATGCAGGTAAGGTCGGTGACTATTTGCAGTCTAGTAAATTCCTGGTATGTATGGACAAATTTCTGATTAATTGTGTTAACAAACTATGAAATATCATTCACTGTACCAGATAAAAGTTAATAAAAGGTCTGTCGTTATGTAATCAAATATGTTGCTTAGCATCCATTAGGATTGGGATGTTATTGATACAGGTATTATTGAAATCTTTCTCAGGCCAAGGCAATCTAAAAACAGGACACTGAACTCGCCTTGTCAATATAGAAACTCGTAACAGTCTTATGACTTTATGTATGCAAAAAATATCGCAGTAATGTACTACCGTCCATATTCTCCACAGCGCGGTGTCTCTTAAAGGAAAGGAACACCCTGGGCTAAATGTGCCACTGTGCTTATAGATAAATGTAATAAAAACATGATTACAATGGTTCAAGGTACAATAGTAAGCAATTTAGTTAAAAAATAGACTTTTAAACGACAAAATATCGGAAATTGAACAGCGCCATTTTGACAGGTTAAGAGCAATTATGTGACGTCAGATTAGGTGGACGCATTCAAGCAAATCCAAGCGCCCATCGTCTTAGTACAGTATTTCAATATGGAAGTGCGGGATATAACCATAAATAAAATCAATTAAATAGCCTAACATACCTAATATTTTCGGAATATGGCTTGGAGTTTTTATAATTCAAAAAATTTGGAACCAGAATATACAGAAAGAGAGTTAGTTTTGCGTCGTGCTGATGAGGAAAAAAGAAGAAAAGAAGAACATTCTCGAGCATAACAAGCCGTCGAAGAATGGTGTATATTCGGCCAGTGTATCTGTACTGTATGCCTTACTAGGCCTAGAACTCGTGTTGAACGAAAATAAAGTAGACACTGCATCGTCAACCAACAGCCTCCGTTTCGAAGGTTTGCCAGTTAATTCCCCTACCAAATCCCGTTTGAAACAGCTAGGCAATAAAAGTAACAATAGATTAACAATAGCTGAAAGATTTACGAATTGGCTTGCAGAAGAAAAGATCGATCGAAGGTTTGTTTACCAAGCCAGCGCAGCGTTGCCAGCGATAAAATTTAAATTATGCCGTATCCTGTCTCAAATAATGCCAGATTGGGAAAAATAATGCCAGATCCCCAAAATGTGGCCCTAAACAGCGCCACCAACGGTTGTATGTCTAATAAACGTTTGTAAACCCCAACTGACACAAAATAGGGCCTAAAATTGTATCCCCATGTCATACAAAATTTATATTTTTAGTTTTGTGAGTAATAACTAATACTTCTAAATATCTGGGGTGTGAAAA
This sequence comes from Antedon mediterranea, assembly GCF_964355755.1. NCBI lineage: Eukaryota > Metazoa > Echinodermata > Crinoidea > Comatulida > Antedonidae > Antedon > Antedon mediterranea. The sequence goes on from NC_092671.1 coordinate 27,221,967, forward strand.
TGGTAATTGCAAATGACACCAACACCAACCAAAATTTGGAAAAATACAGCTACTCGATGGCCGGAAATGGCACTTAATTTAAAATATGAAATAAAAATATGTTTATTAGTGTCTCCATGATCTTAGCCCACCATAGTTCGAAAATGGCAATTATAATTTAAAATAGGAAATCAAAATATATATTAATTGTGTCTCCAGGACCTCAGCCCCAACCATGATGGGGCTGAGGTAAGAAAATTTGAAAAATATAGAGCTGCTCAATGGCCGGAAATGGCACTTAATTTCAAATATAAAATAAAAATATATTTATTAGTACCTCCAGGATCTTAGCCCATGATAGTTTTGAAAGTGCCAATTATAATTTAAAATAGGAAATAAAAATATATATTAAGTGTTTCCAGGACCTCAGCCCCACCATGGTTGGGGCTGAGGTAAAACAAATTGGAAAAATAGAGCTGCTAGATGGCCGGAAATGGCACTTAATTTAAAATATGAAATGAAAATATATTTATTAGTGTCTCCATGATCTTAGCCCACCATAGTTCGAAAATGGCAATTATAATTTAAAATAGGAAATCAAAATATATATTAATTGTGTCTCCAGGACCTCAGCCCCAACCATGATGGGGCTGAGGTAAGAAAATTTGAAAAATATAGAGCTGCTCAATGGCCGGAAATGGCACTTAATTTCAAATATAAAATAAAAATATATTTATTAGTACCTCCAGGATCTTAGCCCATGATAGTTTTGAAAGTGCCAATTATAATTTATAATAGGAAATAAAAATATATATTAAGTGTTTCCAGGACCTCAGCCCCACCATGGTTGGGGCTGAGGTAAAACAAATTGGAAAAATAGAGCTGCTAGATGGCCGGAAATTGCACTTAATTTTAAATAACAATGTATAAGAGTCCCTAGGACCTCGCCCCATCATGGTCACTGAGAGGTGAAGAAAATTTGGAAATATAGGGTTGCTACGACGATGCAAATGGAACATAATTTGAAATATGGAAAACAAATTCTCTAGAAGAAATTCTTTTTAAAATTAGAGCTTCTAGTTACCGGAAATTGCCATTTTAAGGGTTGGGGTAGGGGTATGGCCGCTTATAATTATGAACTGAAAAAACAAAACCCCTTTCATAATGTTTTCGTTCAATTGTCTCTACTAGATTTCGCTCGCGTACCATCTAGTTCGTGCCCACAGATGGTTCTCGAATACATAGTCATTTCAGCGTAAAAAAACTGTCGGTTTCAAATGTACGTACGGCAGGACTATAAAACATTGTCGTTTACAGAAACAAATAAATAGACACAATGATTTATGTAGTCAACCAAAATTAGCACCTAGAAACTTGTCACAAAATGAGTCGAAATTTGTTATTTGGACTCATTTTAACAAACCCAATTTTTTTTATTCTTTATATTTCTTTATTATCCAATCATTAACGAAATATTTTTTTATAGGCCTATAAATAATATACCACTAAATAGAGTAAAACATTTCCGATTTAATACTTTATTAAAACTGTCACTGTCTCATGGTCGATTGAAATAGTAAAGTACATTTAAAGACCACTAATACGTTTATATTTTTGTAATTATTAATTAATACAAACGTTGAGAAACAATTGACAGTAATAAAGTATTATATAATTATGTGTTTATAATCTGAAAGTAGGGGCTACCAACACTCACAGTGATATAGTTTATTAGTATATTTGTTTATATTATATCTAACAGTACCAACACACTTTTGATTCAAATGGCGATCAAAAGTGGTTAATACCTATTTGCAGTATTGTATAGCATTACAATACTATTTCTGTTTATTCTTCAAGGGTCTATAAATTTACCTACTTGTGTTAAACCATGGAGGTATGCAATAATTTGGAATGTTCCATTCATTGAAAATCAATACATTTCTATAAACGTATATTAAATCTATCAAAATAGTATTTTTTAAAGAAAATCGGCCTGTCTTCAACATTATGATGCTGTACTCTAGCTGTTCAACCGGTTTTCAGCTATTAAAAACAATTATCATAGGAGGAGATAGGAAAATGCGAAGCCTCCTCGCATTTTTGTGGCGGGTATTTTTCAAGATGGACATCCATTAGACAGTGTATACCACGATCGGAAAACACCCTATTTGGGGCAAATCGTTGAACCTAAATTCGTTTTAATCGTCAATAACTACTTATCTAACTTAATTTAATTAGTAAACAGGGTTACATCAGGTGGTTAAAATCAGTACCGAAAGTACGAACCAACTTTATATACCATCGAGTAAAAATTCTAGAAGTAAGGCGCAGTTTGCCGAATTTTGCCCTTACGCTGGGGATCCAATAACCTGCATGGTCTCTGAAATAGAGCAACATAATTGGCCAATAGCTAGCCTCTTCGGATTTGTTGTGCTGCCTATATCGCAGACACGGTAGTTTTTGAGCAGCCTTCCTATCCGAAGAGTCGATTAAGTCCGAAACGAAAGGATGGAAGAACTATTGTACGGAAAACCCGAACAGATCTGTTTTGTATGATATGATATTGTGTAAGGTGATATGTATTAACAAAATATTTTATTTTTGTTCTGTGGTATATTATTTTTTTGGTTGTTCAAAAAACACAAAATTATGCCAGATTATGCTAAAAACGGCTAAATAATGCCGCGGCATTATGCCAGATGCCGTGGGCCTCCAAATAATGCCAAAAAGCATAATAATGCCAGAAATGGCAACTATGAGCCAGCGCATGCTCATACCGTGTCATCGCCGTCCTGCATGACCGCATGTCGCGTTATTAGCCAATCATATTAGCGGATTCGCTTAGCCAATAGAAGCGCTGAATGCAACCGCGAATCTTAAAATTTTCGTCGGCCGTATCTGACGTCACAAACAGGCTGCCATGAGCACAAGATGGCGATTTTCAAATGTCTTGAAAACAGCTTTAAAATCCTGTTTACTAGAAAACTACAAATCCGATTTAAACATAAATTGTGCTGAATATTAAGTTGGTAGGGTTACTTTTATAATAGTTAGGTAAGATATTAGGGTGTTCCTTTCCTTTAAGGGCGTGGAACTGATCGTACGCAGCAACAGATAAACACATTGATCTCCGAATCCTGTTGTTGGGCTGTTTTGCTCATACCACCCAGGCTGTGTATATATGTAGAACACTTGTTTTAGAATATTTTCTGTCATGTCACCCATTAAATTAGTCATAATACACTATTATTTATTCTTTTTTTAGTTTTTATTTTATTAAGAAAAACTACAGATACTATGTTAAATAGAACATAAATCCAGTCATATAAATACGAGACTGAGAGATTGGAATGTTCCATTCATCACAAATCAATACATTTGTATAAACGTATATTAAATCTATCAAAATAGTATTTATTTTTTTAAAATAAAATCGGCCTTTCTTCAACATTATGATGCTGTACTCGAGCTGTCCAACCGGATTTCAATTATTAAAAACAATTATCATAGAAGGAGACAGGTAAATTTGAAGAATCCTCGTATTATTGTGTGCGGGTATTTTTCAAGATGGACATCCATTAGACACTGTATACTACGATCAGATATTTGGGGAAAATTGTTGAACCTAAATTCGTTTTAATTTAATTAATAACTAATTATCTAACTCAATTTAATTAGTAAACAGGGTTACATCAGGTGGCTAAAATCAGTACCGAAAGTAAATACGTAAATGTATAGATACAAAAGTGTGGCAGGAAATACCTAGTTACATATAAACAAACAAAATGACTCGCCATTTGATGCTTTGTATTTTTGTAAAATTGTTAGTTTTTTCGAATAATCTTGTTGAGATACTACTTTCCATTTGAAATGAAAGATATTTGAAAGTCAAAACATCTAAATACTTCCATATATAACTTATAAGCACGATATCCGAATCGATCATTACAAATAAACAGGTGAAAAGAACATTAAATTCATTTTAACAATTAACTGAATTTGAGATGTGCACTTGGCCTACTGGCTCGTGTATGAATTCCGCGGGTTTAACAGTAAATCTCCACAAAAACGTTATTATTGACTTGGCAAGATCTTTATGTCTAAACATGTACGGTATTGGAAATATCGGCATCTATTTATTATTTTGATGTAGTATTGTTTGTAGGCCTATACTCAAGATATTTATGTACAAAACAATAACTAATTGTAAAACTTTAGGTTTCAAAATCCCCTTTCATTTTTTTAATTAGTTATAAAAAGGAAGCATAATTAGGAAAGGCTAGAAACGTTATTATGAAATAAGTAGATTTGATAAAGCGTAAATATAAACTTACTGCTAAATAAACACAAAAGGCAAAGAACATTAATTCTAAACCGCCCGGTGATATGAAATTTAATTAATTAATTTGAAACGATAAAGATGAGGAAATCTGTGAGAATGAGAAAAAGTCGCCCCAACTGAGACTCGAACTCGGACCGCCTGCTTGATTAGACCACTGGGGCTTTCATCAAATTGATACGTCCTCATCTTTCAGTATTTTTATTCACGAGGTGGGATCTCCGAAGAGATACTTTTATATATATAAACACAACAGGCAAAGAACATTAATTCTAAACCGCCCGGTGATATACTGAAATTTAATTAATTAATTTGAAACGATAAAATATAGTTACATTTGATTGTACGTTACAGAATGGATAGATGAATACATTCCTTCATCGCCATGTGTTTACAAAGTGCGTGTACGTTTGTTTTACTACAACAACTGCATAATCGTAACAGGGAGTTGTTATTTAGATTAAAACTCCCTGATCGTACCTAATCGTCACAATCGTTCATTGTTAATTTTCACCGCTTTTCGTGGCCAAAATTAAACCAATTCAAAACATGCACACTGTCAACAGCCAATAGGACACGTCACGCTTACATATAACTGCCAAAAAGCCCTCATTTGCATATCTACGACTATAAGAACAAAGCTTGTTTAACAATCCATCATTGAAATGTTTTCATTCTAAGTAGAAGAGACTGAAATTGTGAAACATGCCAAATAAAATCCCAAAAACTTTTGACGAACTTCAACTGGAATTCCTCAATAGTGTGGATCCACCACGACTTCCGGCGGTGAATAAGCAGAAGACAATGAAAGGTAACCCGTGTTTGGCCGACTGCATTGTGTGCGTCAAGAGAAGGGTTGTTGCCAGGCAGTATTAACAATGCCATTTGTCCGTGGCTACTGTACCCGTGGTCCTGTCATTATTTCCGTTTTAATTAAAATTTCAAAAAGATATTTTCCTCACCTGCGTTCACACTACCTCAAAAGCATTACATTTTTATTGTATAATGTTTTATAAATAAAGGATGGATTAAAAAGATACGAACAGACGCTACTTTAAAGTGAACTTTGATTTATTTTGATAATTTTACAGTTTTTACAAATAATTTTTACTGTGAACATGACGCTCTTGCGTACAATATGTTTTGTAGTAATGTATTTGTTATATCTAACACAGAGTGGATCCACGCATGGGACTGCTTGAAGGAAAGTGAATTAACTCATCTAATTCTTAGTAGTGCGTTTGTCCGCAGTCAGATTCCATCCTTTCGTTTTTGCGTTTCGATCAATGCATGTAACGCGTTCCAGATTCAGAGTTCGTCGGAGAACGCAATGAAATGTGACGCACTCATTTGGGAAGGAGAAATATGAATTCAGAGAAAACAGTTTTTCACATTTTTGTTGTCAAGTAAACTTAGCGAATCCTAGAAAGACCTAGCCAGTAATGCATTTTACTGAATGATTGTTACATTGTATTAATTTTTATATAGACTGAGTGTTTGTTTCTAAAAACGCGTTCTTGGTTTGGAAGCTCTGAATCGACGTCCGGTGGATGAATATCTGAATAGAAATTTGATACCGTTGGGCGATGTTTATATTGAATTATATCATAATATGTCCTACATATATTGCTTGTTTATGATGAATAATATTTTATTCTTTTCATAAGTTATTTATTTAATGAAATATTCTATAAGTATCATGCAATTGAAATAATTATTGAATAGAAGGTTACGTTTTGAGTTATATGATAGGTAATCAATTGCGTTATTGTACAATTGTATTTGGTGCAAGTAGTGACTTTCTTAACCATGACGACTTGTGAGTCCAAGGTTGGTGCTGCAAACCCTGGTTACGATGTTGAGTTGCGTTGAATTAATCGGATTAAACAAATTTACAGGAAAGGGGGTCAAAATAACGCTTAACAAATCGTTAATATAATGGTTCACAAATTACGTCATCGCAATTTGTGGAAAAAAATACGTACGCAATGGCAATTCTTGCATTTTTACAATTTGACGGTGTTTTAACCTCTTTTGTACACTTTTAAGATCTGGTATTTTAAAATAATAAGTGTAAGCCAAACTAAAAAAGATAATACAAACGCATCCTAATTTTTAGTCGAGTGTAACTTTGCGTATGCGACTGCAGCCATGTCTGGCCTTGTTGTAAAATTCAACACAACTCGCCGTAACGTGACGTCGACTGGAAAACAGGCTTAGTGAAATTAGCGAAATGATTTCTGCGTTTACAAATACCTTTTACTCATAATATAACTCCCACCACCCAACCCATTATTTTTTACCAACTAATACTTACTGTGATCATTATCCATTTAAAATATATATCATTTTATTTGGACATTTTTATGCTAAGCAACAGCATGAAGCAATAATTTAATATAACAGTATTTTTGTTAAATGTAGTAAAATCTATTATTTGATTAATTTCAACATATATTATTTTGACCAAAATGAAACATTTTAAAAAAAATTATCATTTGGTCCGTTACTGTCGTTCATCCAAACACATACAAATACGTATGACATTAAGTACATTGACATAGCTAACATAATACAATTTTACACGTGTTCGAGGAACACTATGGTAATTAGATGACGACATCTGGGCCACAGAATTCAAAATATACACACACTGATAAAATATATAAACGGATGCAGTTTGACGCTGAAAACGATATCGCGTGAAATAAAAGCTATGTTAATTGTTTGGACGGAAAAACAGAGAAAAAGAGAAATGACCCATGAGGTCGAATAAAATAGAAATTCCCCACGATATTATGTGCCACTTCGTAGCCAACAATCATTTTGGAATCGCCAATGAAGGCAGACCTTAAACAATTTTAAGCCACGCTAGCCCTAAGTTGTTTAATTAATTAAATTAACAGTAGGTGTGTTACAAAACAAATAATGAATGCTTTTTTTTGCTAGGCTCGATTTTATTCTTGAAATTATTAACAAAAGGCAAGGAATATGCCTAATTCAGGAATAAAAGGATAGTAAAAAGCAAGAGCTGAATTGTTCCTCATTTATCATTATCTCATTATAAATCAGATTTTCTTTTGGTAAATCAAATACCTAACACGAATTCCAGTAATTATGAAAAGCTCATAGGATGAATTAGACTACTGTAGTTCGTTTTATTAATTTAAATTCGTTAACCAATAAAAACAAATTTAATAATCACGTAATGCTTGTAATTGCTTGAACACGTGCATCTGACGACAAGTATTATTGTGTAAACTAGCGTGATGTTGCCAAACAAAGGTAAAGGTAAATTGATTATTTTTCCTTCTTCGCTTTGGTATACGTTTCACGTTTGACGGATTCTCTTCAAACGTTTTTATTTGCGAGAAAGGTAAGTTGAAACTTTCAACATTTTAAAAGATTAGATAGATGACAATATTTCTTTTTGATTATTAGATCAGCAATCTTTAACAACTACTGATTTCAAAGATTAGATAGATGACAATATTTCTTTTTGATTATTAGATCAGCAATCTTTAACAACTACTGATTTCAAAGATTAGATAGATGACAACACAATGCACCATGTGCTTTCATACTGCACTAAATATTGACTTGAGAGTCAATTCAGGTTTTTAGTTATTATGTGAAGGGATTTACATGTTATATATTTGCCCTTTAAATTAGCTTAAGACCTTTTCTGCTGAGCAAGAAAAGACAGATTGAAAAAATAAACCGTATTTTGAAAGAACGGCAAAAATAAAAATAACCGATTTTTAATACAGTTTTAAAATCCCGCGGTTTTAAAAAGGGTTTTCATCATAAAAATTAAAGAAAATACAGTGAAACTTTAAGGGGACACCTTCGGGACCCACAAGGTGTCTTTTTATGTGATGTTCAGTTGAATAGTCATGGTTGGTCATAATATTCGTTTTACAGAAAAATGTCCCAATAATAGAGATGTCCCTGAGTATGTAGTGTTCCAAAGAATTGTTTCAGTATATAATATTGAAATGTTATCTAGTTCGTGCTCATTGGAGTAATTACTATACAGTATAACATACTGAAGTACTGTACATGGATAATCCTTGTTACTCGTTATTCTACTTTTTACTCGGCCTATGGAAACGTCCTACAGCGTGGAAGTAAAGATCGGTGTTTTCAGACCTAAGTCTAATAATAACTTTAAAAAGTTATAATCGATTATTAAGTTGTAACCGTAGGCTTAAATAATTCATGAAAAAAATGTGTAGTTAATCATTTTGTTCATTTCATATGTTTTTGCGATTTAGATGAGCTGATTTTATTTGGTTTTGAAAAGTTTGTCATTGTAATTATGAAGACTACTGTTATGTTTGTTGTCATCTGTATGTTTGTTACTTCTTATGTATTGAGTAGCATAGTTGGTAAGTATAGGGCAAATGGCATTAATTATTATTTATTGTTATTGCTTAAGGTAATATTGTTTTATCAGTGAGAAAGTCGTTTGGATTAAAATACAAAATCCGGAAAATTATCTAAAATATTTACGGTAGCTAGTCAGTGGATTATGTTTAAAATAATACTAAATCTAACTAAAAAGACAAACATTTCAGAAAAAAACAAAATCGACAAATAGTCAAGTGATCATAAAATAATATGGTTACATTTTACCAGCTTCTTTTTGTTTTGTATTGAGTTCTTTGTAATTACAGTATTATCATAATCATCAGTCATCTTCATCATCATCACCTGGAAGAATTGTTTTTGTTTTACATTATTATTATTATTTCTTTTCTCTTCTTCTTCTTTGCTCTTAAATTCAATATTCCTTCTTGTTCTTTCCTTCAACTTTGCCTTGTACTCTGTCTTATTTCATGTTGTCTATCATTATTGTTTCCTTCAATTATTTTTGTCATTTTTGTATACATTTTCTCAACATTGAATCATGACATTGTTAGCCTTGTATTAACTCTTGGGCTTTGAGCTGTAACTTTTTTTTATCAAAGGCCATAAAGCTTGGTTTCCATCAGAGACACAACGCAAGGACGTAAGCGCAACGTAAGTGATTTGATTATTCGAAGATTCTCGCTTGTCATAGGTCCATTCACTTGCGTTCCGCCAACGAACTTGTATTGCGTCAATAGGGAGCTTTCGCACGAGAACATAAACGTTAACTTTAACGCTATTTCAGAATTACACAAAGCTTTCACGTGCATCGAGTTCTTAGTTCTGACCAAAGGGTCGAAACACAAAACTATTCATTATGAAGACTGGTCGTTTAAGTTGCAGCCGTATTTTGAAAATAAGGAGATGATGCATGTTGATCTCGGGAGTGGGGGAGGATTGAGTATTTTTGAGTTTATAAAATAAAGTTAGAGTTCAACCAAATTTGTTTATTCGTACTGTTTTATTAATTTGCTATGAGTTGCTGATCGGAAACGTTGGGGTGGGTTACTATTTGCAGGTGCCTAATTTAGGATTAGTAATACTAACCTACTACTCTAATAGTAACCCCTTCTAATAGTAATTAACACTAAAAAACTATCAAAGAATAATAACCCAGTGTTACAATTAGAAGATTTAAGGTATGTAAATGAGTAGAATGTTTATGATAAGCCTGATACAGTAATGGTATTATTATTATTATTCTTAAAGGGCCTGTTTGTCAGGATGTGTGGTATCCGTTTGGTCGCCGTTGCTATAGATTCTTTAATGAGAAGCTGAACTGGATGGATTCACTAGAAGAATGCAATAGACATTCAGCAACGCTAGTTACGGTTAATACCGACACCGTTAGTACGTTTATGAGTGAACTGGAAGGAAGAAAAGATGGATTTATTTGGATTGGATATAACGATTTAGAAGTTGAAAAAATGTGGAAGTGGACATCTGGAGCTAAGGATAACAATTTTAATAGTACAGTATTAAACAATTTAAACATTTTACAGCACCTAAATAAACAAGCTTACATGATAAAATTATTGATTTATGTTATATGTATACTTTTTAACGGAATTTAGGTTATGTTAAATGAGACATGATGATTGGACCAGTAGCTCTATTTTTCACGATTTTTCTACCTTAGCCCCAAGCATAGTGCGACTGAGTAATTTCCGGGGATCTTGCACACTACTTTTCAAAATGTTTGTAAGTCAGCCCCAACCATGGAGAGACTGCTGAGGTGCGGGAGACATATATTTTGTTAAGATTGTTTTTTTCTTTGTAACCCCTCGGTCCCTATTATGCGGCTGGTAACAACGGTAGGAAAGGATTGGTGGAACATCCCCGCCCCAGATAGCAACCAGCCTACGCCTCTGGGCCGTTCTGAAGCGAGTATAACCTAAGAGATCGGGATTTGTAACGGTCAATAATGTCCTTGGGGCTTTTTGTACATAACTATATGACCCGTATTTACCATATTGCACCTGCAAGACGTTCTTATAGAAACTCCCTGATCACCATCGGCCTTTTATACTACTTGTTAAACAAAAAAATGTCCTCATTATGGAGAAATACAACAGGGTAACCCCTACTCGTCTCGAAAGATGTTCTTTAAAGTGCACACGAGCTAGATGTGTACACTGGACCTACGGTTTAAAGCCCTTATCCGAGAAGACTCGTTCTACCACCAGAACCGCCTCGAACCCCTGCCGATGTTATGGCTAGTTAATTATGGTTCCACTGTCTTAACCGCTCGGCCACTCACTCATCTGTTACCGTTACCACGCGTCTGTATAAATTGGCCTTTATGATGAACAGTGCCTCAACGGCCTCTATAATGAACAAAACATCCATTGATGGACAAAAAGGACATTTTTTAAATATGTTTAGTTCAATTACAGTGTGGTATTCTAGTCAGCCAAACGATTACGATGGATACGTAAATGGTACCCATCAAAATTCAGCAGACTGCGCAGCCATGGTCTATAAATCTTCTTCCAATACATGGCGGTGGAAGGATGATAACTGCTTGATGAAAATTCACAATTATATTTGTGAGAAAGGTAGGCCTACAATTACTACAAATAAATGTTTTATTATTATTTTTGTGTTTTAATAATTTAAAGAAATCGGAGTTTTACAAATGCATAACTGCAAAAAATACCATTAAAATAATTATACCTAATTGGTGCGGCGGCGGGCAAGACGTTTCTTAGCCATGTTTTAAAAAAAAATCCCAGTCTGAGGAAGAAATCATGAATACATAATCATTTTCTGTGAGAATTTGAATACCTACTTCCTAAGAGAGAGGACCTGACTATAACTGAACTAGCCCTCTAAATAATCTTTCTCAATATAATGCCTACTTCTGGGCGTCTGAAAGATTACATAAGGCATAAATTAGGACATAGAGGGCACGTTGACAATAATTTACGCCACAACTAATCTCATGAATTATTCATTTCATCTTTAGACGTTCAGAAATAAAAATGTCGTCTCTGGTCGGCGCCTACTTGCAGTTCTTTTCTCTTTTAAGAAAAAAAAAAGGACTTACAATGGGAATGTGTGTGTGTTTTGTGTGACCTTTGGGTGAATTGTGACTTCCATTTTTTGTAAGTGAATTTAAAATTCGATCACATGTTATACCGATTGCTTTCAATTTAAACTTTTTAAATTTCGACAGACACCTTTACACAACGAACCAAGTTTATGGACAGAGAAGTGGTCCAGCCTGCTTAAATAAAAGTGAATTAGCTGATCTAACACTGAGTAGTGCGTTTCTTCGCAGTGAAATTCAATGCTTTCGTTTTTGCGTTTTGGTCAAAACATGCAACGCGTTCCAGATTGAGAGTTCATCAAAAAACGCAATGAAATGCGACGCACTCAGTTGGGAAGGAGAGCATGCACAATATGAATTCAGACAAGATGGTTGCAGGATTTTTGTTGTCGAGTATGTTTAAAATGGTCCAGTTATTTGCGTTGATTTACCTTGACTTTTGAACTATAAACCAGTTGGTTTGCAAATCCTTCCTCGCTGTATGTTTCGAATTTCAAATGATGGTTTTTCCTATGATTCTCAAGATACGTTTAAAATTGTTTATTGAAAATCATTAACAATTTAGTTACTGCTGAGGTGAAAAACTTTGTACTGGTTGGTTTTGAATCACACTTTTTAAATCTTGAAATGTCCTCGTGTTATTGAAGGAGGTGTAAATTAAAAAACAAAACCGGGATTTACATTATCATTTCCATGTACCATTCTGAACACAGCATGACCTCTTCCTACGATACTACAGTGACGGAAGTTTCATACATTTCAAACGATCATTGTATGGTTTAATGGTTCTTCTCTAAAAGAACCATTCACCGAAATACTGCTGGAAGCCAGGCTATACAGTACTTGGAATACTTTTTGAAAACGTGCACTGTTGTAGGCGTTGATCATGAAACATCAATCAATCAACCACCATTATGTAGAGGAAAAGAATATAATCGGCAATATATTATAACTGAATGATTGTTTTCGAAAAATTGTTAATCCTTTTTATATGAATTGTCCCTTAAATTCTGGTTTAGATGTCAGGTTCATCCACTATTTTTCACGATTACACATTTTACTGAGTGAATTTAGAGAATGGAAAAGTTGAGAATTTGATTATTTTTAAATGCTAAGTTGTACAGTTTGAATACAGATACAGATACAGATAACTTTTATTGTCCAAATAAACTGGAAATTGCATTTGCTCACTTATCACATAAAAATATCGTATAAAAATATCGTATAAAAATAAAGTATAAAATGTAGAATAACAATATAAAAAATACACAATGATTAAAAAAGTACATCATAAAATTACAGCTCAAAAATATTTAAGTTAAAAATACAGATCATTACAAAACGGTTTAAAAAGTGTCTTATATTTCATTATTAATTATTATATTATATTATTTATTATTGTTATCAAAATTATTGTAGTTACCTCTTAAAGTCATCGTTAAATTTTTTAATCCCAGCTGGGAGAAACAAATTTGAGTATCGACCCGTCCGCGCCAACACCGGCCTCAGTCTACCACTTCTACCAATGTGGCAGCGAAGAAGATCCGAATGAAGGGGGTGGCTTTCCTCCTCCATGACCGCCTGTAAACCATTTTTCAATCGTTCTCCGTAGTGACAATCGTAGACTGAGTCCGCTGTCAGCGCCGACGAGCCAATCACTCTTAATGCCCTTTCTAACACTTTACATATGCGGCCCTTATCTCCTTTGTTTATGTTCCCACCCCAGCCTAATAGGCAATAATCCCAGATTGAAAAAAATAACAGATGAATAAAACATAGTAAGTATCTCTTCCCTTACCCTAAAAACGTTCATTTTCCTCAAACAGTACAGTCTAGTATTTAATTTTTTAATTAGTTGATCTACATGCTCTCCCCATGATAAATTATTGTCATACGTTACCCCAAGATACTTATATGTTTTAACGATTTCTACCTCATGAATAGAAAGGCAATGTTGATATTTTCTTGTATCTTTTGTTGTTGATATAATCATTCAATTCACCTTTATGTATCGCGCGACGTGTGTGATATGAATCTCTATTTTTTCGCGTCAATTAATGCCCATTTTGATGTTGTTTGTTGACCTATTTTGTGTGCATATGATGCAACGCAACATGCGTAATCATTTTTACATCTTAATCCCTCTGCGACAAATTGTAGTTCCTTGAGTTTTTCGCGAAATTAGTACAGTAGTTCGAATTGTTTGTACTTGTGTAGTGAAAAATGTATCGCGATTTTTTCTCTGCGAAACTTTGGATTCGCGCGAACAAATTCGCCTAGTCGAAAACAGGCTATATTTCTCAATATCTATCTATATTTATTGTAATGTGTGTGTAGGTGTGTGATATTAACATGTATCTGTTGCTAGGCAACTGTTGTTAGATTGCCTTGCGTTAGGTTCCCTATAATTCAAATTATATTATAATATAACAAACTGCATGTATTATGTATAATATATTATATTTGGATGTACTACTTTAGTGACAGTTTTAAGTTTATTGGTGTATCTAACACATTTAATAGGTTCTTGTTACTTGTTTGGATATTGATTTATTTTATGATAGTTTAAATGTATTTAAGGGTAAAATTGTTAAATCTCTTTAATGTTGTGATCTTTGTTTATGTTTTTGTTGCTTATTTGAATACATTTTATAGTTTATTATGTTTAGATTCAAACTGTTAGTGGCGGTTTCATTGCTGTTGGTTGACAACTGAATAAAATAAAAAATAAAAAATACATGTATAAATAATAATATTGCACAATTGCTCTGCTAATTTTTCTGGCTATTTTACTTTTTGATCTAGCTTTTTGCTTATTATATTTTGTATCTCCACTGAGAAACTATGGGCGGCCATTAGGGCCAAAATAGACAAACGTTGCCGTACGAACAATTCCGCTCCCGTAAGGCAAACTAATGGCGTTAAAGACATAATTCCTCGAGTGACAAACAAATATTGCCGTACGGACACACAAACACATTGCCATATGAACAAATTGCCGTATGGTTAAATTGGCGTAAGGACAAACATTGGCGTAAGGACAAAAATTGGCGTAAGGACAAAAATTGCCGAAAGGACAAAATTGCTGAAAGGACAAAAATTGGCGCAAGGACAAAAATTGGCGTACAGTCTAACTAAATATAAACGTTGAGGGCAGCATAGGCCAGCCGACAATAAGCCAGCCCATTTTTATTTTTTCCAGCCAACAATTTTTACATTTTCAGTGTTACTTATGGTTTTTATGGTATTAGAAATTAAATATTTGTGAGAAAACGGCGGATTGCTCCTGGGAGTCACTTGGTGGGATTATACTGGGGTACCCTTAGTCGTCCAGTATAAGTTAGAGTAGGACCGCTGTAGTGTTCCCGTTTACTCAGCCTTCATCTTTTAAATCTGAGTGTAACTCAATTACGATTTTTAATATTATACTGAAATTGGATACTGTATTTGTGAGAAAACGGCGGATTGCTCCTGGGAGTCACTTGGTGGGATTATACTAGGGTACCTCCTTAGTCGTCCAGTGAAAGTTAGAGTATGACCACTGGTCCCGTTTACTCAGCCCTCATCTTTTAAACTGAACAAGGCCAACACTCATAAGTCTCGTGCTCTCAGAAAAAAATGAACTTTCAAAAGGGAATGTACTTTAAAACTTTTCTGTACATCAAAACAGTTCAAAAAGTACAGAAAAACGCAAAGTGATACCCGACAGACCGACAGACATAGTTAAAACTTGTCTGTACATCAAAACAGTTCAAAAAGTACAGAAAAGCGATAAAACGCATAGTGATACCGGACCGACAGACAGACCGACCGACCGACATAGTGAACTATAGAGTCGCGTCCACATGACTAAAAACAGCGCACGCCTTTTCAGCTGGAGGCTGATGAGGTAAATCCAATTGGAATTTCCGTACTTGGACCCAAAATCACTAGAGAGGCCACTCCAGCAGGTAACATGTGAGCAGTTTGAAGCTTTACCTGAAGAGGTCCTAGACAACTTGCGTAATCTTGGAGAAGCCCAGACCCTCAGTCAAGGCAGAGCCATGTACAGAGGTGCTGTTGGAGTGGTCTCGAATTACATACTTTCATAACTGCAAGATACACGCCAAATCGAGTATCCATGACGATTGCTTTCAATTTATAGACCTAACTTTGATAGCCCCTTATTATTACTTGCAAGTATACCTGCCCAAGGACGGGTTTCAAATGTTATTTAAAACATTCCCAGTACAATTCTGATCACTTTGATACCGATCATTACCCACATACTCTAGTATCTCCGTAATACTCACCCACCCCTACACTTCCTAACACCAGGGAGTTGTAATTACAACTCCCTGCACTCGGGTGACTTTTTGAAGTACAGTATATTGTTTAAAACCTTCCCAGGGTTAGGTTTGTTGATACGTATTACACGTGCACCATTTGTGTGGACGCGTGTATTAGCATTATTTTGTAAAACCCAGCAAACGAAGTTACCTTCTACAAATTCTATCTCGATTTATTTATGTGGTCTGTATTAAATTTAAAATATGTTTTGTTACAAATATTTAAATTTTGTATCTGTATATGTTTATATGATTCTATATTTAAATTAACTGTTTTTAGTTTTTCTATCTAGTTAGGTTTTATATTTACTTTTATATTTAGTCGCGTGGACACTTAAAGACTCTAAAACAAATTACTCAATTAAATGGAAAATTATAAAGAAATGCAAACCTTACTCAAATATTAACAAAAGATGTAATTTATGTATATATGAAAAGTATGTTATTATATGTCAACCAGAGCTATGCTCACTGAACCGTAAGAACGAGTTAGTCTCTTGTAAATTCACAATCAGATGACTTAGAAAGGTGTTGGACAAAAGTACAATTTGGAAGTAACTCAGACTTTATATACCATGTTGCAGTGTGTTACTTCCCATGTGAAGGGTCTGATAAATGCCTAACCGATGAATTGTATACAGCTCTGCTTTCGGAAATTTTTATAATTAAAGGTAATAATGAAGATGCCAAAATCATTATCCTTGGGGATTTTAATGGTAAAGTAGGTAACACGATTAAAGGGGGAGATCCTATTACTAATTATAATGGTCAAGGGTTGATTGACCTTTGTAATAATGGTGAATTAACTATGCTTAACGCCTCTGACAAATGTGCTGGTACTTTAACTTGGGTACAAAAGAACCAAGCCAGCATACTAGATTACGCCATTGTTTCACAAGAAACCTATGAAGTAACAAAAGAATTGTTTATTGATGAATTTGGACTGTATAATTATGGAAGTGATCATAACATGCTTGTAATCACACTAATAGAGAATAATATTTGTAAAACCAGTAAGGTGACAAAAACTAACACAAAACATTGGAATATCCCTAAAGATTGGAGTGATTTTAGTAGTTCAATTAACTACGACTTTAAAGATTGGGACCCTAGTCGTTTAGATGTGAACGATGCTTGGGTAGAGTGGAAAAACAAAGTTACGCTAGTTGCAGAGAATACAATAGGCTATAAGAAAACGAGATCAAACAAAAAGATATGGTTTGATAAAGAAACAAAATATGCTATAAATCAACGTAGACAATCGTGTCGAGCACATAGATTATATTCAAAAAATAAACATAATATTGATTTTGATATCAATTATTGTAATTCTCTATGGGAAACATACCAAGAGAAGCGGAAATTCTGTAAATCACTTTTTAAACGCAAAATTATGCAAAAGAAAATATCAAATTGCTCAAAAATTATGGATAAAGGAGGGCCTCAATCTAAGGAATTTTGGAATGAGCTCAAAGGCAAACGACAGAAACAAAATGTTGATTCTATCCTAATACCAGGAACTTCAAGATATTCTTCAGACCACGACGATATGAAAAATTCGCTAAAATTACACTTTGGCAATATTGCAAAATTTAATACAACTAACAGTAACGATATTCTCCACTCTTCCCACGATAATAATAGTAACAGTAATGATATTCATTGTGATCATATTTTAGATAATATAAATATTTCATTTGATGATGTCGCTTATGCTATATCAAAGGCAAAAAATAACAAAAGTCCAGGTATTGACTCTATAACAAACGAAATGTTAAAAAACGGAGGTAATCTAATCACATTATCACTCCAAAAATTGTTTACCAGAATTATACAAACTGAAACTATACCGAATGAATGGAATGAAGGGATAATTATCCCAATATTTAAAAAAGGAGATCGACGTGATCTCAATAATTATCGAGGTATCACACTTAATTCATGTGTTTCAAAAATCTTTAATCGAATTATTGCATATAATATTTCTCAATTTTTAGAAGAAAATGGCATCCTTGGTGAAGTCCAAGGGGGCTTTCGGACAGACAGAAGATGTGAAGACCACATTTTTGTCTTGAAAAGCATTATCGCCACAAGGCGTGCTGAGGGTAAAAAAACATTTCTGGCCTTTTTGGACTTTAAAAAAGCCTTTGATTCAGTCTGGCGACAAGGGTTAATTACGGCTGCCAAAAGAATTGGTATCCGTGGTAAACTCCTTAACTTACTAAGAAATATATACGATGATGTTAAATGCAAAGTTTTGTTCAATGACATAGAATCTGATAAGTTTAGCATTAATGAAGGAGTGAAACAAGGCTGTTCATTGTCACCAGTTCTTTTTTCTATTTACATTAACGAACTAAATAATCTAATCAAAAGTCATAAACTAGGTGTTCAAATCTATGACACACAAATAGGTGCACTATTTTTTGCTGATGACGTGGTTTTAATCGGTGACAATGAGTCTGAACTTGTGAAACTACTTAAAGTAGCAAGTGATTATTCACAAGCATGGAAATTAGAGTTTAATTTTGACAAATCAAATGTGCTGGTCACAGGGCAAAGAGTAAATCCACATAGAACATGGAGCCTTGGTAATCATTATATCACAGAAATAGAAAGGTATAAATATCTTGGTGTAATAATATCACGTTCATATACAGATTCTGACAATATCAATGAAGTAATCAAAAAGGGAAATAGGATAATAGCCTATATTACCTCTATTATAAACAATCAGAATGATTTCAATAGGGTATACTATGGTGATCTTTTATGGAGAACGATAGGATTACCAACAATTAATTACGCCTCTGCAATATGGTTATGTAACTCTAAAGGTTCACTAAATAAGTTAGAAAATTTACAATACCAAATGGCTAGAATTATTTTGAAGGCACCAAGAAACGTCGCGAAAGCGGCATTGATTGGTGACCTAGGATGGGAGACACTCTACACCATCCAAAATAAATTTAGGATGTCCTATTTTAACAGAATTAAAAATATGGATGACCAAAGGTGGCAAAAACTACTATGTAGATCTATAATGGATGTAGAAGATAAGGTGAAATGGAAGTGGATTAACCATATCAAAGATTTATTATGTAAATTTGATTTAGGAAATAAGTTTAATTTAAATCCGGAAAGTCAATGGTTCAAGAGTTTTACACATGCCAACTCTCTAGAAAATATCAAGGAATGGTTAGAAGGTGCAAAAACAAAGTCAACCCTCTCCGAATATTTGAAATATAAACATGAACCTAAAGCAGAGACATACATGTTTGATATGGTGAATTTTGATTCCATTAGTTTAAAGTTTAAAGCGAGGTCTAACTCTAACTCTACTTGTAGACATAGGGAAAAATTCTTACTAAATTGCAGATCCAAACAGTTTATCTAAAACAATAGGCTATTGTATTCGACTTCCTGATGACTCACTTCTATTAAGCACTATGAGACAACTGTGTCACTTATGTTTTATATTTCACCTGAAGAGTGCGGCCAGCTACATGCTGGTCGTACGAAACAAATTTGTAGTGATTAAAACAATGAAGTAACCAAGTTTTCTGCTGTTATTTTATTTATTTATATATATATATATATCGTTTCAAAAATTAATTAAATAATTTTCAGTGTATCACCGGGCGTTTTGGAATTTATTTCTATGCCTGTTGTGTTTATATCATGGAGTAAAGAATAATGGTTTATATATATATAAAAGTATCTCTCGAGATCCCGCTTAGTGAATAAATATACTGAATTATAGATGAGGGCGTATCAATTTGATCTCTGGTGCGCGTGCGTACAACTGAGGACTAGTTGTGTTCCAACCGTACCACGCCGAGAATGTTAAAGGGTCGTTATCCGATCGAGTTAAAGAACAATACCATGAAAGCCCCAGTGGTGTAATGGTTAGGGCAACTGCATATCAAGCAGACGGTCCGAGTTCGAGTCTCGGTTGGGGCAACTTTTTCTCATTCTCACAGATTTCCTCATCTTTATCGTTTCAAAAATTAATTAAATAATTTTCAGTGTATCACCGGGCGGTTTGGAATTTATTTCTATGCCTGTTGTGTTTATATATATATATGCCAACTCATATGCTGACTTTATCCAAATTCCCTCACTTGCACTGATGAAGGGCTAGTGTTGTCCGAAAGCTCTGCTAACTTTTCTGGCTGTTTACTTTATCGTTTTGATTTAGCTTTTCGCTTTTATTTTTGTATCTCCATTGAGATCCAGCAACTGATACCCACAGCATTGTCATTTTTTTCAGTAATTTGCCTTTGGATTTATATATATATATATATATATAAATAAATAAAATAACAGCAGAAAACTTGGTTACTTCATTTTCTGCTGTTATTTTATTTATTTATTTATGCTCTACCTTGGTATTGAGCACTCTATCCAAACGGTCTGAAAATTTCAACCTATATATATATATATTTCTATGCCTGTTGTGTTTATATATACTAGATGGCACGCTCGCTTCGCTCGCGTACCATCTAGGTCGTGCCCACAGATGGTTCTCGAATACACGGTATTTCCAGCGAGAAAAAAATGGAGATTTCAAATGTACGTACCGCAGGACTATAATACATTGTCGTTTACAGAAACGAATAAATATACACAATGATTTATGTAGTCAACCAAAATTAGCACCCTGGGAATTACTTCCGAGAGAGAAACAAATTTTTTTTATTTGGACTCATTTAAACAAACCCAATTTGTGTTTTGTATGTAACATTAAGGGTTGAGGGATGGGGAAGAAGATAGGTACAAAGAGGAAACATTTTAAAATATATTCTTATCCACTCAGTAACGAAATATTGTTTTTAATGTTTTATAGGCCTATAAATAATATACCACTAAATACAGTAAAACATTTACGATTTAATACGGTAATTTGTTAAAACTCTCACTGTCATAGTCGATTGAAATAGTAAAGTACATGTAACGATACACCACTACGACGTTTATATATTTTTAAATTATTAAATAATACAAACGTTGAGAAGCAACTGTCAGTAATAACGTTTATTTATTTGTATATTATATGTTTATAATCTAACAGTAGGGCCTACCCACACTCACAGTAATAAAGTTTATTTGTATATATTTTTATATTACATCTAACAGTACCAACACTCACAGTAAGAACTTTGCGATTCAAATTGCGATCAAAAGTGGTTAATACCTTAACAGTATTGTACAGCATTGCAATACTATTTATGTTTATTCTCCAAGGGGGCCCATAAATCTAAATCTATACCTCTATGGTTAAACCAAATAATTTGGAATGTTTATTTGTATATTATATGTTTATAATCTAACAGTAGGGCCTACCCACACTCACAGTAATAAAGTTTATTTGTATATATTTTTATATTACATCTAACAGTACCAACACTCACAGTAAGACATTTGCGATTCAAATTGCGATCAAAAGTGGTTAATACCTTAACAGTATTGTACAGCATTGCAATACTATTTATGTTTATTCTCCAAGGAGGCCCATAAATCTAAATCTATACCTGTATGGTTAAACCAAATAATTTGGAATGTTCCATTCATCACAAATCAATACATTTGTAAAAACGTATATTAAATGTATCAAAATAGTATTTTTTAAAGAAAATCGGCCTGTCTTCAACATTATGATGCTGTACTCAAACTGTTCAACCGGTTTTCAGCTATTAAAAACAATTATCGTAGGAGGAGATAGAAAAATGCGAAGCCTCCTCGCATTTTTGTGGCGGGTATTTTTCAAGATGGACATCCATTAGACAGTGTATACCACGATCGGAAAACACCCCTATTTGGGGCAAATCTTTGAACCTAAATTCGTTTTAATCGTCAATAACTAATTATCTAACTTAATTTAATTAGTAAACAGGGTTACATCAGGTGGTTAAAATCAGTACCGAAAGTACGAACCAACTTTACATACCATCGAGTAAAAATTCTAAAAGTAAGGCGCGATTTACCGAATTTTGCCCTTACGTAAATTTATATATAGATATAAAAGTATCTCTCGAGATCTCGCTTAGTGAATAAATATACTGAATTATAGATGAGGGCGTATCAATTTGATCTCTGGTGTGCGTGCGTACAACTGAGGACTAGTTGTGTTCCAACCGTACCACGCCGAGAATGTTAAAGGGTCGTTATCCGATCGAGTTAAAGAACAATACCATGAAAGCCCCAGTGGTCTAATGGTTAGGGCAACTGCATATCAAGCAGACGGTCCGAGTCTCGGTTGGGGCGACTTTTTCTCATTCTCCCAGATTTCCTCATCTTTATCGTTTCAAAAATTAATTAAATAATTTTCAGTGTATCACCGGGCGGTTTGGAATTTATTTCTATGCCTGTTGTGTTTATATATATTTATGAATTAGATAGAACACGGGTGTCTATTACACGGTGTTTCACGTTAAACGATCTTCAGATAGACTGAACAATACTGTATCTCGAGGTGTTATAAGGCTTTAGTCAGGTGGTATGTAAATTTTCTTGTTATGACGACATTTTGAAATCAGTTCAGACCTTTTGTTTAACAAATTTGTTTTGTTTGCATTTAGAATACATAGCTTTTCATCTAAACAAAGACTACAACGCCCATAAGCGGCGTTCTTAGTGGAGGAATATTTAATTCCTTTCCATTTAATTGTAAACATTACGTCATTACTTTTCAAAGACCATACGTACTTTGAGAGCTCGGATTCTTTACTGTACGTTTCTTTTTTGAAAGATTTCTTGTGATTGTTAAACCTAGTTTTAAACTGCCCACCCGTCATACCAATATATGTCTTAGTTTCGTTATTGGTTATGACGTCGGCGGAGTAGACAATTTCAGATGCGAGGCATGAACCATTTAGGGGGCATTCGGGTTTGTTGCGGCAATTGCACGCACTTTCTCGTTCTCCGGTATAAGAAGAAACAGAGGGAGAAACATAATATGGTTCAACCCACCATTCAGTACGAACATTAAGACAAATGTCGCACGAACCTTTTTACAATTAATTAAAAAACATTTTCCCAATGGACACGTATTACATAAAATATTTAATAAGAACAATGTTAAAGTAAGCTATAGTTGTATGCCATGTTTAAAAAATGTAATTAACAAGCATAACCACAATGTGCTGAACCCCCATACAGAAATCAGGCAAAGAACATTAATTCTAAACCGCCCGGTGATATACTGAAATTTAATTAATTAATTTGAAACGATATATATATAAATAAATCCAAAGGCAAATTACTGAAAAAATGACAATGCTGTGGGTATCAGTGGCTGGATCTCAAAAAATGGGATTTGAATTGTAATACTTCTAAATGTAAAATTATTTCTATTACCCGATTTTTTTAAATTATATAATTAATATATATATAATTAATAACGATATTCTTGAAGGAGTTAGTGAAATGAATGATCTTGGTATCATAATTGATTCTCATTTATCTTGGAAGGCTCATTATAATTATATTATTTCTATTTCTAAAGCAAATGTTAGGTTAACGTGTTAGTTTCCATTGCGATTCATATGTAAAACGGGCTCTTTATTTAAGTATTGTTCGTTGTTACCTAGAATACTGCTCTACTGTCTGGTCTCCCAATTACAAAACTTATAAAAGACAACTTGAGGGAGTTCAGCGTAGAGCAACTACATTTATTTTAAATAATTTTGAAGCTGATTACAAATTCAGACTTTAAACATGCAATGTACTACCATTATATTATAGGTGTTACTTTACTGATATTGTTTTTCTTTTTAAGTTATTCAATTCTAATATCATTAATAGTGACAATTTATTTAATATTCGTAATCCACGACGTGTTACTCGTAGCTCTTCTTCTGTTGGTACTCTTTTTGATAGTCGTCGCTGCAGAACAGAATCTTCTTTTCAATCAAAATCCCACGTGTTACCAGAATTTGGAACAACTTACCCGGTGAAATTTGTGTAGTAGTTCTTTTAAAACCAAATTATTAAATTATTTCAATATTTATTTTTTCAATAATTTTGATATTGAAAATGTGTGTAGTTGGTCGCTTTCTTGTAGATGCTTTAATTGTTGAACGTATTGTTTTTTTCTGTGCACTGTTCTGGGTTGACCAACTAGCATAGGTGTTTAGCACCTGTTTGGTTGACCAACTAGCATAGGTGTTTAGCACCTGTTTGGGTTGACCAACTAGCATAGGTGTTTAGCACCTGTTTGGGTTGACCAACTAGCATAGGTGTTTAGCACCTGTTTGGGTTGACCAACTAGCATAGGTGTTTAGCACCTGTTTGGGTTGACCAACTAGCATAGGTGTTTAGCACCTGTTTGGGTTGGCCAACTAGCATAGGTGTTTAGCACCTGTTTGGGTTGACCAACTAGCATAGGTGTTTAGCACCTGTTTGGGTTGGCCAACTAGCATAGGTGTTTAGCACCTGTTTGGGTTGACCAACTAGCATAGGTGTTTAGCACCTGTTTGGGTTGGCCAACTAGCATAGGTGTTTAGCACCTGTTTGGGTTGACCAACTAGCATAGGTGTTTAGCACCTGTTTGGGTTGACCAACTAGCATAGGTGTTTAGCACCTGTTTGGGTTGACCAACTAGCATAGGTGTTTAGCACCTGTTTGGGTTGGCCAACTAGCATAGGTGTTTAGCACCTGTTTGGGTTGACCAACTAGCATAGGTGTTTAGCACCTGTTTGGGTTGACCAACTAGCATAGGTGTTTAGCACCTGTTTGGGTTGACCAACTAGCATAGGTGTTTAGCACCTGTTTGGGTTGACCAACTAGCATAGGTGTTTAGCACCTGTCTGGGTTGGCCAACTAGCATAGGTGTTTAGCACCTGTTTGGGTTGACCAACTAGCATAGGTGTTTAGCACCTGTTTGGGTTGGCCAACTAGCATAGGTGTTTAGCACCTGTTTGGGTTGACCAACTAGCATAGGTGTTTAGCACCTGTTTGGGTTGACCAACTAGCATAGGTGTTTAGCACCTGTTTGGGTTGACCAACTAGCATAGGTGTTTAGCACCTGTTTGGGTTGACCAACTAGCATAGGTGTTTAGCACCTGTCTGGGTTGGCCAACTAGCATAGGTGTTTAGCACCTGTTTGGGTTGACCAACTAGCATAGGTGTTTAGCACCTGTTTGGGTTGACCAACTAGCATAGGTGTTTAGCACCTGTTTGGGTTGACCAACTAGAATAGGTGTTTAGCACCTGTTTGGGTTTACCAACTAGCATAGGTGTTTAGCACCTGTTTGGGTTGACCAACTAGCATAGGTGTTTAGCACCTGTTTGGGTTGACCAACTAGCATAGGTGTTTAGCACCTGTTTGGGTTGGCCAACTAGCATAGGTGTTTAGCACCTGTTTGGGTTGGCCAACTAGCATAGGTGTTTAGCACCTGTTTGGGTTGACCAACTAGCATAGGTGTTTAGCACCTGTTTGGGTTGACCAACTAGCATAGGTGTTTAGCACCTGTTTGGGTTGACCAACTAGCATAGGTGTTTAGCACCTGTTTGGGTTGACCAACTAGCATAGGTGTTTAGCACCTGTTTGGGTTGACCAACTAGCATAGGTGTTTAGCACCTGTTTGGGTTGACCAACTAGCATAGGTGTTTAGCACCTGTCTGGGTTGGCCAACTAGCATAGGTGTTTAGCACCTGTTTGGGTTGACCAACTAGCATAGGTGTTTAGCACCTGTTTGGGTTGGCCAACTAGCATAGGTGTTTAGCACCTGTTTGGGTTGACCAACTAGCATAGGTGTTTAGCACCTGTTTGGGTTGGCCAACTAGCATAGGTGTTTAGCACCTGTTTGGGTTGACCAACTAGCATAGGTGTTTAGCACCTGTTTGGGTTGGCCAACTAGCATAGGTGTTTAGCACCTGTTTGGGTTGACCAACTAGCATAGGTGTTTAGCACCTGTTTGGGTTGGCCAACTAGCATAGGTGTTTAGCACCTGTTTGGGTTGACCAACTAGCATAGGTGTTTAGCACCTGTTTGGGTTGACCAACTAGCATAGGTGTTTAGCACCTGTTTGGGTTGGCCAACTAGCATAGGTGTTTAGCACCTGTTTGGGTTGACCAACTAGCATAGGTGTTTAGCACCTGTTTGGGTTGACCAACTAGCATAGGTGTTTAGCACCTGTTTGGGTTGACCAACTAGCATAGGTGTTTAGCACCTGTTTGGGTTGACCAACTAGCATAGGTGTTTAGCACCTGTTTGGGTTGACCAACTAGCATAGGTGTTTAGCACCTGTTTGGGTTGACCAACTAGCATAGGTGTTTAGCACCTGTCTGGGTTGGCCAACTAGCATAGGTGTTTAGCACCTGTTTGGGTTGACCAACTAGCATAGGTGTTTACCACCTGTTTGGGTTGGCCAACTAGCATAGGTGTTTAGCACCTGTTTGGGTTGACCAACTAGCATAGGTGTTTAGCACCTGTTTGGGTTGGCCAACTAGCATAGGTGTTTAGCACCTGTTTGGGTTGACCAACTAGCATAGGTGTTTAGCACCTGTTTGGGTTGGCCAACTAGCATAGGTGTTTAGCACCTGTTTGGGTTGACCAACTAGCATAGGTGTTTAGCACCTGTTTGGGTTGGCCAACTAGCATAGGTGTTTAGCACCTGTTTGGGTTGACCAACTAGCATAGGTGTTTAGCACCTGTTTGGGTTTACCAACTAGCATAGGTGTTTAGCACCTGTTTGGGTTGACCAACTAGCATAGGTGTTTAGCACCTGTTTGGGTTGGCCAACTAGCATAGGTGTTTAGCACCTGTTTGGGTTGACCAACTAGCATAGGTGTTTAGCACCTGTTTGGGTTGGCCAACTAGCATAGGTGTTTAGCACCTGTTTGGGTTGACCAACTAGCATAGGTGTTTAGCACCTGTTTGGGTTGGCCAACTAGCATAGGTGTTTAGCACCTGTTTGGGTTGACCAACTAGCATAGGTGTTTAGCACCTGTTTGGGTTGACCAACTAGCATAGGTGTTTAGCACCTGTTTGGGTTGACCAACTAGCATAGGTGTTTAGCACCTGTTTGGGTTGACCAACTAGCATAGGTGTTTAGCACCTGTTTGGGTTGACCAACTAGCATAGGTGTTTAGCACCTGTTTGGGTTTGATTGAAATATATATTTATACTGGGTAACCTCTTCAGTCAATGACTGGTCTCCCAGAGGGCCCAGTTGGTGATCAGTGGCTGTGATGTACTAATACACCGGGGTAACCCCCTACTCGTCTCGAAAGATGTACTAGGTTCTTTAAAGTGCACACGAGCCAGATGTGTACACTGGACCTACGGTTTATAGTCCTTATCCGAGAAGACTCGTTCTACCACCAGAACCATGGAGTGAGTGAGCCTCGAACCCCTGCCGTTGTTATGGCTAGGTAATTACGGTTCCACTGTCTTAACCGCTCGGCCATTGACCAACTAGCATAGGTGTTTAGCACCTGTTTGGGTTGACCAACTAGCATAGGTGTTTAGCACCTGTTTGGGTTGAACAACTAGCATAGGTGTTTAGCACCTGTTTGGGTTGACCAACTAGCATAGGTGTTTAGCACCTGTTTGGGTTGACCAACTAGCATAGGTGTTTAGCACCTGTTTGGGTTGGCCAACTAGCATAGGTGTTTAGCACCTGTTTGGGTTGGCCAACTAGCATAGGTGTTTAGCACCTGTTTGGGTTGACCAACTAGCATAGGTGTTTAGCACCTGTTTGGGTTGGCCAACTAGCATAGGTGTTTAGCACCTGTTTGGGTTGACCAACTAGCATAGGTGTTTAGCACCTGTTTGGGTTGACCAACTAGCATAGGTGTTTAGCACCTGTTTGGGTTGACCAACTAGCATAGGTGTTTAGCACCTGTTTGGGTTGGCCAACTAGCATAGGTGTTTAGCACCTGTTTGGGTTGACCAACTAGCATAGGTGTTTAGCACCTGTTTGGGTTGACCAACTAGCATAGGTGTTTAGCACCTGTTTGGGTTGACCAACTAGCATAGGTGTTTAGCACCTGTTTGGGTTGACCAACTAGCATAGGTGTTTAGCACCTGTCTGGGTTGGCCAACTAGCATAGGTGTTTAGCACCTGTTTGGGTTGACCAACTAGCATAGGTGTTTAGCACCTGTTTGGGTTGGCCAACTAGCATAGGTGTTTAGCACCTGTTTGGGTTGACCAACTAGCATAGGTGTTTAGCACCTGTTTGGGTTGACCAACTAGCATAGGTGTTTAGCACCTGTTTGGGTTGACCAACTAGCATAGGTGTTTAGCACCTGTTTGGGTTGACCAACTAGCATAGGTGTTTAGCACCTGTCTGGGTTGGCCAACTAGCATAGGTGTTTAGCACCTGTTTGGGTTGACCAACTAGCATAGGTGTTTAGCACCTGTTTGGGTTGACCAACTAGCATAGGTGTTTAGCACCTGTTTGGGTTGACCAACTAGAATAGGTGTTTAGCACCTGTTTGGGTTTACCAACTAGCATAGGTGTTTAGCACCTGTTTGGGTTGACCAACTAGCATAGGTGTTTAGCACCTGTTTGGGTTGACCAACTAGCATAGGTGTTTAGCACCTGTTTGGGTTGGCCAACTAGCATAGGTGTTTAGCACCTGTTTGGGTTGGCCAACTAGCATAGGTGTTTAGCACCTGTTTGGGTTGACCAACTAGCATAGGTGTTTAGCACCTGTTTGGGTTGACCAACTAGCATAGGTGTTTAGCACCTGTTTGGGTTGACCAACTAGCATAGGTGTTTAGCACCTGTTTGGGTTGACCAACTAGCATAGGTGTTTAGCACCTGTTTGGGTTGACCAACTAGCATAGGTGTTTAGCACCTGTTTGGGTTGACCAACTAGCATAGGTGTTTAGCACCTGTCTGGGTTGGCCAACTAGCATAGGTGTTTAGCACCTGTTTGGGTTGACCAACTAGCATAGGTGTTTAGCACCTGTTTGGGTTGGCCAACTAGCATAGGTGTTTAGCACCTGTTTGGGTTGACCAACTAGCATAGGTGTTTAGCACCTGTTTGGGTTGGCCAACTAGCATAGGTGTTTAGCACCTGTTTGGGTTGACCAACTAGCATAGGTGTTTAGCACCTGTTTGGGTTGGCCAACTAGCATAGGTGTTTAGCACCTGTTTGGGTTGACCAACTAGCATAGGTGTTTAGCACCTGTTTGGGTTGGCCAACTAGCATAGGTGTTTAGCACCTGTTTGGGTTGACCAACTAGCATAGGTGTTTAGCACCTGTTTGGGTTGACCAACTAGCATAGGTGTTTAGCACCTGTTTGGGTTGGCCAACTAGCATAGGTGTTTAGCACCTGTTTGGGTTGACCAACTAGCATAGGTGTTTAGCACCTGTTTGGGTTGACCAACTAGCATAGGTGTTTAGCACCTGTTTGGGTTGACCAACTAGCATAGGTGTTTAGCACCTGTTTGGGTTGACCAACTAGCATAGGTGTTTAGCACCTGTTTGGGTTGACCAACTAGCATAGGTGTTTAGCACCTGTTTGGGTTGACCAACTAGCATAGGTGTTTAGCACCTGTCTGGGTTGGCCAACTAGCATAGGTGTTTAGCACCTGTTTGGGTTGACCAACTAGCATAGGTGTTTACCACCTGTTTGGGTTGGCCAACTAGCATAGGTGTTTAGCACCTGTTTGGGTTGACCAACTAGCATAGGTGTTTAGCACCTGTTTGGGTTGGCCAACTAGCATAGGTGTTTAGCACCTGTTTGGGTTGACCAACTAGCATAGGTGTTTAGCACCTGTTTGGGTTGGCCAACTAGCATAGGTGTTTAGCACCTGTTTGGGTTGACCAACTAGCATAGGTGTTTAGCACCTGTTTGGGTTGGCCAACTAGCATAGGTGTTTAGCACCTGTTTGGGTTGACCAACTAGCATAGGTGTTTAGCACCTGTTTGGGTTTACCAACTAGCATAGGTGTTTAGCACCTGTTTGGGTTGACCAACTAGCATAGGTGTTTAGCACCTGTTTGGGTTGGCCAACTAGCATAGGTGTTTAGCACCTGTTTGGGTTGACCAACTAGCATAGGTGTTTAGCACCTGTTTGGGTTGGCCAACTAGCATAGGTGTTTAGCACCTGTTTGGGTTGACCAACTAGCATAGGTGTTTAGCACCTGTTTGGGTTGGCCAACTAGCATAGGTGTTTAGCACCTGTTTGGGTTGACCAACTAGCATAGGTGTTTAGCACCTGTCTGGGTTGACCAACTAGCATAGGTGTTTAGCACCTGTTTGGGTTGACCAACTAGCATAGGTGTTTAGCACCTGTTTGGGTTGACCAACTAGCATAGGTGTTTAGCACCTGTTTGGGTTGACCAACTAGCATAGGTGTTTAGCACCTGTTTGGGTTGACCAACTAGCATAGGTGTTTAGCACCTGTTTGGGTTGACCAACTAGCATAGGTGTTTAGCACCTGTTTGGGTAGACCAACTAGCATAGGTGTTTAGCACCTGTTTGGGTTGACCAACTAGCATAGGTGTTTAGCACCTGTTTGGGTTGACCAACTAGTATAGGTGTTTAGCACCTGTTTGGGTTGACCAACTAGCATAGGTGTTTAGCACCTGTTTGGGTTGACCAACTAGCATAGGTGTTTAGCACCTGTTTGGGTTGGCCAACTAGCATAGGTGTTTAGCACCTGTTTGGGTTGACCAACTAGCATAGGTGTTTAGCACCTGTTTGGTCTTTCCTTGCCGTTTATACTTGTTTTGTCTTCTTTTTGTATTGTGTATGGCAGAAAATTGAATAAATAAAACATACTAAATATAGCAGTTGTAGGCCTATACTATGGAATAGAAAAACAAAGTTTACTGAAAATCTGAGTAAACCTTTGACTTCAATTGTTGTATTTTAATATAGCCGCATGCGAGACACCTTGAAAATGGAAGTTAGTTTTTCAAAATAAATACAATAACATCTGTTTTAATCCGAAACAAGTTTTTCAATATATACCGACTCCCGAGTGTAACTAAAAGATACACATTTAAAAAAAATGTAATCAACATAAGGTCACAAAAACATACTTAAACTAGAGGGTACAAACCTCCGCCTACTGTAAAATATCCCTACATAAAATGTCCCCGGAAAATATATATATATTTTTTTTAATTTTTTTTTATTAGTTCTAAGTGTAAATAGGCTAACTGCCCACTACAAAGTTGTGAATGAGAGTTTGGTGTATCTGAAAAGTATATTAAAAAGTGGTCCAGAATTGGGACTGTGGTCCGAAATGGTCCCAACATTTAATGGAATGATCCTTGACCACATATCTATCTGTACATTCATTTTGGTAAAGATCTTGTAATTTACCTCCGCCAAGGAGGTATATGTAATCGGTAGCGTGTGTTTATTTGTTTGTTTGTTAGCAGGATTATTAAAAAAAGTAAGATCTTTACCAAAATGAATATACAGATAGATATGTGGTCAAGGACCATTCCATTAAATTTTGAGACCATTTGGGACCATGGTCCCAATTCTGGACCACTTTTTGAGTATACTTTTCAGACCTGCTAGTGTTAAAAGATAGGACAGAATTTTTCAAAAGCCGGCGAGCAGTCTTAAAGTAACAAGTAAACTGAAATTGCATTTTCTCAAGAACTACTTGTCCAAAAAACTTCATTTTTGTACAAGAGGCAAGAGTTATAATTTTTGATTTGTAATTTTAAAACATAATTTGATTTAATCAAATTCACTCGTTTGATTTTTGCGTTGCTGTTCTATTGTTAGTCAACTAAAGTTATTGTTAATTGAAAGGCTTGTTACATAACCATTACACCAAACTCGCATACACATGCTTGTAGTGAAATTATCACAAACAGCATTAAGACACACACATACATATATATATTTTTTTTTTACCGGAGAAATCTTATGTAGGAAAATGTTACAGTAGGCGGAGGTATGCACTCTCGGAGTGGCTTTCTAGTTACTTTTTGAGTAATCCTCCTAACAAACAAACAGACAAACACACGCGATAGATTACATATACCTCCTTGGCGGAGGTAAAATATGTTGGTTAATCGCAAAAATACACAAAATCTAACATACCTATTTAATTATAAATCCCATCATGCCCATTTTTTCACCAGTTAATTGTATAATATAAATACACAATTTTCAATCAAAATGTTTATTAAAAGTATGTTTTTGTTACCATAGAAATATGTAATAAATAAAAATATGTTGAATCGTAACAATTATTTGCAGGATCAATTTTCTTTTTCAAACTGTCGAAATTACAGCATGTGTTCATTGAAGAATTTGATTCTGATAATTTTCTTTTATATTCTCTTCCATGACTGTAGAGATTATTAAATACCTTTAACTAAAATAAATTCACTTTTTAAATAAATATTAACTGAAGAAAATGCAAACACAGATTTTTTTAGCAGTATAACAGTTTTTAAATGAATCAATTAAAACTAAAAACCTACAAAATATGATTCCTTTCATAATCCTCAATTAATAACCACCCAATATCCCTTGAAAATAAGTGGACCTGTCCATAATGTATTTAACTTTCATGGTACGGACGATTCCATTTATCATAATAGGGATGTTGAGCATTTCAAACTAATATGTTTTAAAAATAATAAAGTACATATTAATATTATTAATTCGGAACGTTATGAATAGCAAATATATTAATCATAATTATAATCAATGTTGGTTAAAATTTAATATAATATATAAGATTTAACCTCCAAATTTATACTGACAGTCCTCTGCAGGCAGTCCCAGGTTAGCCTCAGCCTGAGACAATGGAACTAAATGAACTGTGTGTGGCTTGATTGAGAACCGAAAAACATGTGCCTACTATTTTCCTTTTCCGTTCATTATCTCAACCAATCATTTTAATATTTTAACAACAGGTACCTTAAACATTATATTTTCATATTATTTGTGTCTTTGATTTAACATATTTCATCAACCTACCGAAAAAACGAAGACAATTTTTGAAAGTTCACAAATTCTGTTTTAGACATCGTATAATGGGATAGGACATGCTTTGTTGTTGTTGACAAGCTACAGCCCATTGCCTTTTACTTGGACAATCAATCTAATTGTCAATCACCAGGTTGTCACGGAAACTCCAATCAAAAAGCATCATATTTTTAGATCTCCAAAAATGGGCGGTCATAAACAAATAAAAGGGATTTCATGTTTCATGAGGTGGCCAGCTTGAGAGGGTGTTAGTAATCTGGTTGTATTTCATTGAATAATTGATATTTCTGCTAATTTTCAACAGCATTTGAAATAAGACATGTGTACCATTCCAACAATGTATTATTGCCAACAAATAATAATCTACTAATTCAAAAATGGCATTTAAAAATGGTCAATTTTGAACTTTTAATGTGCTGTGTGTGACTTGTGAACTCAACCTGTAGGCATGCAACTGAATACCCTCTGTTGATTCGCGTCAACCAATCAAAGGGAGAGAATCCAAAATCGTTCAACCGTGAGCCCTCATAGACTCTTTTCCCAGACGTTTTTTTGGGTCCAGCAGCTGGGATCTATAAATTATAGTCAAGTTTATAAATTCCCAAAACTGTCGGCCTTAGATACTGTAGCTACCGCAATGAAAAAGCTTCTTAATGAATATGTCCTCTTGGGACCATAGCTGGCTAAAGCCGCGGCGCGAAAAGTGGACATAAATCGAATGAAAAACACATTGCTGCGGAAACACGAATTGTTAAGATGTTTTCATGTTCAACAATGTATCAAACCATTTGGAATTGTTTTGTTTGTGTGTATGTTTTTTTTCATTGACATTTTTTTTATTTCAATGGTTTTAATATTTTGCAATTTTTGGAGTTTGGGAGATTTGTTACCTATTTACTACTTTTGTGTGTGGTCTAGCAATAACTTGTGCTCCGCACGGTCTTGCCTGCCTTAATAATCATTTGCATGGGATGACATTTAATGCATATTCCTTTTAGCCGTGTCGACAGAACACCATATACATTTAATAATCTAAATTGCAATCATATTGATATTTTTAATGATAGGCTTGGTTATTTTAAGACGAAGATTATGTGTTCACTTCTTGAACTGCAGCCTGCATAACCTGTTTGATCAATATACATTTTAAATTGAAATTGTTTATGGCATGCTGATGTATGTTTATATATATATTTATATAGTTATATCTGTATTTTATTGTTAACCGTAACGTTTACTTCTAAGATAATCAATAAAATACCTCAATTAAAAGATGATATATACTGTATATTGTAGCCTACAAAAATAATTATTCGTTTGAAATTATTACTACTGTAGTATTGTACTACATGAATATTTTAGCTTATAATCTTTTTACTCATCCTAAGTATGTACAATGAAGTAAAATATTACAATCATAACAATTGATTATTTATTGTAGTCAAAACTTGAATAATTCATCAAAGTAAGTGTAGTAAATATATTATTTATTTCATTTTGTTTTCGCAATGTACAGCAGTAGCCGCTTTTTCGGTTTACATTGGTCTAGGCCTAATTAATATGAATGGTTTCACGATTGTTATTATTTGTATGTTTGTCACTAGTCATGTATCGAGCAGAATAGTAGGTGAGTACAAGGAAATACTTTTGTATCAAAAACTTTTTAAACAGAAAGGCTATAATGATTTTTTGATTCACCCAATTTTATTCACTTCTTTTTCCCTTCCTTGTATAGGCCTGTTATTTTTCTAATCTAAATACTAGTAAATGAACTTTCATTCCGAGAAAGAGAAGATCTGTCAATTGACCTATCTATTTCTGATTCCCTATTTATTGAAATTGAACCAAAATCAGCCAAAAACATTATTGTTGGCACTATTTATAGGGCCCCATCACTGGATACGAATGCATTCCTAGATAAAATAGAGCTATTACTTAGTAACCTTTCAAATGAGAACAAAATTGTTTTCTTACTAGGTGATTTTAACATTGATATTTTAAAATACGAATCAAGTAATCATTCTTTCAATTTGATAAATACCATGTTTAGCAACTTATTCACCGCCCCACTAGAATTACTGCTTCATTGTTGGACAATATAATTACCAACCAAACGGAATTTCCCAACCACAATGGAATAATTTATAGTGATGCCACTGACCATTTACCTATTTTTAACATTTCTTCCTTAGCAAAAATTTTCCATAATTCGAGATCTGAACATTCAATGTTGTATACTAGGATAATTAACGAGCGCAATATTGAAAGTTTTAAGTTAGATTTGCAAAATTATTTTTTTTAGTTATTTTCTTATTTAGTTTAACCCATGTTATGTAAATTTATATCTTGTTATTTCTTTATTTTATTTTTTATTTTCTTTTTCTGTGTGGTTTAAATCTCATCTTTGTTTAGGCATGTCTGTCACAAGCTATTTTTGAACCTGCCTTCTTCAATTTAATTACCTTTCTTTAGGCCTACACCATTTTGTATATTGTTTTAATTTGAAGAATATAAATGTTACTTTGAATTGAATTGAATAGTACAACAAGCATACAACGATTCAGGATGACCCAATTTTTTCTTAAATAAGATTATAGTTTCCATTTTTTAGCCATTTTTTCTCTTTTGTGGTGTTAATCTACCACATTTATTCATTCATCATAATTATTACAAATACATATTACTCTTTTTTTTTTCATTATTTCTTGAATTTAGGATACTCAATGTAATAGTAAATAAGTAAGTAAAAATGCATATAATAATGTTTGCAATACAGTGTAGTATATACATCGGTATATCTAAAATGGCTATATAAAATATCTCATCAGGAGGTGGGAACGCCATGAATGAATAATAAAAAGTATCTTATATATTGTAAATTAATATTTTAAATACTGTATATATATTAAATTTAATAATGTTTGCAGATGATAAGAATATGTTTTTACAAAAAATGATATTTTCACTGCCTTTACAATAATGACAAATGAACTAAATAAAATTGTGAAATGGTGTAAAACTAATAGATTAACTATTAATACAACCAAGACTACGTATATGTTATTCAGTGGAAAGAATAGGCCTACCAACATTGACACATCCCAATTTGTACTTTCAATAAAAAGAGTTTCAATAGACAGAGTACAATATACTAAATTTCTCGGTGTCATCATTAATGAAAAACTGAACTTTAGACACCATACAAATGAATGTTGTGTGAAAAAATAAATAAGAAAGAATCAAATATATGAATTTACATAAAAAACTAGCACCATTTTTATTGCAGATTTTTTTTTCGCTTTTGTTGTGTAACATAAACTGAATATATTTAAAATTAATTCATGCAATATAATTATGCTACATTGTATGGTAAAATAAATATAATAAAACACATTTAAATCAAACCTACGGCAGTCATATCAACTACGTCATTAGATTTAAATACCACCACCCATGGATTTTGACAAAACGGTTTTTTTAATCATTTTATATTTTTATTTTATAAATAGAATAGGTAGCGATTGTACATAATCGGTTTTTTGTACAATTTCCGCTACCAAGAATGAGCTCTTTAAAAGAGCTTTTACTACCATCAATATTTTTTTTTAAATGTATATATTTCCCCATAATTTCTTGTTACCTGGACATTCAAAGAACATGTGTTTTTAATCGTCTAAAGCATCACAATTATTGCATTTACTAGTACTCTTAATATTCCACATATATAATCGATTATTGGTAGGAATAGTTCGATTCAACAATTTATAATTCAATTGTGCATATTTTTGGGTTTTTTTTCATTTAATACTTTTTGTTTCCAAATTTCTGACAATTCTATTGTATTTTTAAAAACATTCTCCCATTTACGTATACATTGAGGAGGAATAAAAATGCTTTTGACAAAGTATAAATATTCATCTTTTGTAGGCGTTTCTAGAACTTGTATCGATTACGTCACATTTTGTAACCATATTATTTACATGTTTATTGTTTTTCTTAATAACATTTATCCACATTTTTGGAATTGCCTCAACAAGTGTAGTGTATTCACTAATCCAATTTCTTTTTATACCCAAATTATTCTTCATTTCACTTGGGTTTAAAAAACGATTAAAGGAAACAATGTGTTTCACTTTTGTAAACCGTGATGAAACCCAATTTTTATAAAATAAAGCCTTGTTATTTATTTTAATATTATTATTTCACCATAAATATTGTTCAACAATATGTTCATAATTACTGATAGTTTCAACATTCGTCAACATTGTTAAAATCAACGCAACTTTTAAATAAAATAATGGTATACCTTGAAGATCTTCTGATTATTGAGATTTATGCCCGACATACTGAATATTTCTATTTTTACCTATCCACATAGCGTTTGTTTTATGCTCATTTAAACACATACCAGACACTTTACAAAATTCTTTTACAATTTTCACACTCCTAGTTATACTTTTGTCATTTCTGACAAACAACACCGTATGCCAGCTGTACAATACGCACCTCTTCAAAACTACAATCTTTTTTAGGAGCTGGTATTCCTTTATAGATTAAATCATTCCTTATATTACAAGCCATTACTTCTGTTGTAAGGATAAATAGCAAAGCTGACAATGGACAACCTTGTCTTATTCCACCTTCCATTTTAAAAGTATTCGATGTCCATCCATTATTTATAATGATACACTCTGTGTTACTATATAATGTTTTTACCCATTTACTGTACTAAAAGATTCGCCAACATTTTCTTAATACACTGAACACATACTCCCTGCTAACAGAATCGAAAGCTTTTTAAAAATCAATTGATATTATAGCACCTTCTGTTTCTGTTTCTTCGGTATACTGAAGAATGTCATTAATCATTCGAATATTCTCGCCAGAGAATCGACCCTTAATATAGCCTTTTTTGGTCCTCATTAATTAAGTTTTGAAGTCTTGAACATAGTATGTGAGTTAGAATTTTATAGTCTGTATTAAGCAATGTAATAGGCCGCCAGTTTTCTAGCAATTCTTTGTCACCTTTTTTGTACAATAGTTTAATGACACCCTGTTTTTGTGCTCATTTCTTTTTTACAATAACAGTAATTTAAAGCACTACAGACACTTTCTTTAATTTCTTCCCAAAAACATTTATAAAATTCTACTGTCAAACCATCGCATCCTGGTGCTTTGTTTGATTTCATACTCTATATTGCCTTTTCACATTCATATAAGGTAAAACTACCCTCACATAAACTCTTTTCTTTTTCTCTTAAACATGGTATATATGATATGATTTTATTTCATTAAGAGGAATCTATTTCTTTGCATAAAGCTGTTTATAAAACCTAACCTCTTCTTGAAAAATATCTTTAGAGGTTGTTATAATTTCCGTTCAATTTTTTAAGACTTTTTATAATCTTTTCCAAATTTAAAAAGTATATCCACTTTACCCTTTTGCTGTTTTTTGTAATTTTTATTGTTGCTTTGTTTGTCTTTTTTGCTGTTCTTTCAAAGGACCTCATTGGAAACAAGTCCGTAGAGGACTTTTATGAGTTATCCTTGGCATCCTTGTTTTATATTGGTCTTTTTATATTTGCCAATTTTAATTGTATGTCTGTGATATTTTATGTACTGATGCCGAAATAAATCAAATCAAATCAAATCAAACCCTTCAACGTACGTATGCAACTTTTGTTTAATTATCATAAATGTTTTCTAACTCTTTAGTTTTTGTTTCAATGTTTATTTCTATGATTTCTTTAGAGCAACTATATAATAATGCATCATTTAATTGCTTTATTTCTTTTTTGTAGTATCTCTTTTTGTTTATTTTCTTTTTATTTATTTTCTTTCCATATAGAATTGATATATTCTTAACTCTGATTTTGATTAATTTCCATAATATTTCAGGGTCAAGATTATTTTCATTTATTTGTGTTTTTAAAATTATTTTCCAAATAGAATTTCGATATTCAATATTCTGTAATAGTTCATTGTTCAGTTTCCAGTAGCTAGGGCCTTTTTTAAAATCAATAAACTCAGTCTTAATTGAGATTGCCTGATGGTCTGTATATATTTCAGGTCTTATGTCACAAGATTTTATTCCATCATGATCAAAAATTGTTTGAGAGATTAGCCAGAAATGAATTCGTCTATATACTTGGTGGCAGTAGGGAGGTTTCGCAATCTTACGAATACGATAACGAAAACGGATACGTCACGCACACGTATTCGTTTTTCGAAAGCCAGTAAAAATCTGTTTCGCATGGCAACGAAATATTGAGGGCGCCGCCCAAAATATGACTGCGGTAAATTTGAGCGAATTGCAGGTACGTGTTGCTTGGTGCTTGGCTGCCTAGGCCTAGCGTAACATCAAAGCAAGTGAGGACTTTAAAAACTGCTATTTATCAAATTGACCTGACATTTTAGGAAATTACTTTCAATAAAAAATTCAAATGCAAAATGTGCAAAATAGATCAAAAACTCGTTTTGTATTTACGAATACGACTGGTGATATTCGTCAACATGAATACGCTTTACGAATATGAAATGGGGATCAGCTCAAAAGTTTCACAAATGTGTGACGCATCCGTTTTCGTTATCGTATTCGTAAGGTTGCGAAAAGAAAGGACATATGATTTTACTGTTATTCAGAGCATAAACAAAAACCAATGAATTGCTATTCAAATTTACGTTTACAATTATAAACCTTCCATGTTTGTCTATATATTAAACTATGTCATGAAAGCCACATTCATCTTTAATTAAAATTTAAACACCTGCACTGTTTGATGTTTCACAACTGTGAAAACATGCACCACCCCATAATTTATTGAAATGGTTAATAACGCCAGATGTGAAATGTGTTTCCTGGAGTAGAACCACATTGGCTTTCTGGACTAATTTATAATATTGCTTTGCTTATTCTTATTTCCTAAACCTCTCACATTTAGTGAAATACAATGTATGGAAGACATGAATAAGATAGCGTTACTTATCAGCTAATAATTTACGATAGGGTGTTACTGATATGTATTTAAGCAACAAGTACTTATCGTATTTAAGTTGACTTGCTTCTCATTCGTCGTCTCTTTTTCCCCCTTTTCTCTACAGGACTTCCAGTGTCTGTATCTACAGTACTTTATTTGATTCGTTTATGGTGTCATCTTTGCTTGATTGTGTTTCGTTTTCTTTCTGCTCTTTATCAGCATTTGTAGAGCATGAATCGATGTCAGTAGTAGTGTGCTTAATGAAAGTCTTGATGCTGCACTTTACTGTATCCCTTGTTGTGACATTGCTGATGTTTGATTTTGTGTCCTGTCTCATTGCATTGAAAACATTTCTCTCCATTAACCTGGTTTTTGTGGAACATTCTAACTTTAAATCCATTAACCATTGTAGAGCGTGGTAAACTTCCTTTGAAGTCTTCAACGATCACGGCTCTGTCTCCATTTACGAATCTAGACAGTTTCCCGTTGATACGAAATTTAACATATTGTATGTTTCCGATTAATTTGCATCCCAAGCGCTTTAGGGCGACTCATATTTCATCATTGTGTACAGATATTGGGAGGTCTTTCACCAGCACTCGTACACCCTTATTGATAGGTAGGTATGGATTTGTGAATTGTTATATTTCTACCATTGATGTTAAGTCCAGCTGTTATAATTTTGACACGATCACTGTGATTATTTACATAAATTCTCCAGAGATTTTTTATCTTTTGTATACCT
Source organism: Antedon mediterranea (assembly GCF_964355755.1). Lineage (NCBI taxonomy): Eukaryota > Metazoa > Echinodermata > Crinoidea > Comatulida > Antedonidae > Antedon > Antedon mediterranea. The sequence continues at coordinate 27,262,733 of NC_092671.1, forward strand.
ACAAGATTTTCGAAAATCGAAGCGAAATATATAGTTTCCTCGTTTAAGTAATCATCAGATCTATCATAAGCATCGCTGTCTTTGAAAAAAATCACACCTGAGAGAGTTTCGTCATCCACATTGTGACCGCTTTCAACAGTGGCAATTACAATTATATTGTCTTCTTGTTGTTTTGGCTTGGATTGTTTGGCCCGTTGCCAATCAAAATCTAATTTAGTTATACCTTTGTCAAATAATCAAAATAATTATATCCACTTACAATCGAAATGAATTGCCAGATCGTCACAAAAAAACTGAATTTAAAGGAGCGGAAAACAACTATACCGTAGCTAAGTCGCCTTCTCTTTTTCTTTGTTTAGCCCTTTTTACAATTAATTATTTTTACAATGTTTAATTATGGTTAAAATAAAAGAAATACCTAAATTTAATCGTTATCAGGACCTGGTTGTCAGGAATTGTGGTATCCGTTTGGTCGCCGTTGCTATAGATTCTTTGAGGGGACGCAGCTGAACTGGGTGGAGTCACTAGAAGTGTGCAAAGACCATTCCGCAATGTTAATTACACTGAACACTGAAGCCATGACAACGTTTATGCGTGAATTGTGCATAGATAGTGAATTGTACTGGATTGGAATTAACGATATAGACGTTGAAGGAGTTTGGAAATGGATTAGTGGAGCCGATGATAACAATTATAAAAGTAGGCCTACAGTATTATTATTACAGATATATTGTCTCCACTTATCAATTGTTTTTTTAAATGTTTTGACAAAAAATTGGATCCAAAGAAAAAACTGTAATTTAAAGCGAACAATACGGTATTCAATTTGACTGGAAGTCAATGTGTTTTTAACAGTATTAAAACTGCGAAATGTCCTATTCTAAATCTTCCTTCTTTTTTTTTTATTAATATTCATTTTTCATGATTTGGGGGGGACAAAATAAGTAATAAACAAGGGGAGACAAATGTCTAACCGTCTCGTTACCCAGCTGCCTCAGATATTGTAATACAACAATACAACAACAAATTCCCATGAGAACTGTAGATCAATAAGTGTAATAAAAGCATTCCCAAATATTTATCAATTAAATTGCAGTGTGGCCTCCTGGTTAGCCAAACGATTACGATGGAGGCACAAGTGGCAGCTTTAGGAATTCCGCAGACTGTGGGGCCACGCGGTGTTCATCAAGTATGAGGTGGGACGATCATAGTTGCCTATCACGTGCTCACAATGCTGTCTGTGAGAAAGGTACACCTACAACTTATATTTGAAATATGTTCACAACGTTAACCTGGAAAGGACTGTTTAAAGTCCGCGCATTAAGTAGTGATCGTTACACGTTTATTACCTTCAAACGTTACCAACATATTTCTCTGACTTACACGAACAGACAGGAAGTTATTTTAAAGTTAAAATAATCACAGAGTGTTGATTAGAAAGAATATATCCAATCATATATTTGTTTATTATATAACACCTAAATAGATTCCTGTCATTTGATTGGAAGATTGTGGGTCACACGGCGTGCAATAGCACGCACTATCTAACGATCGTTAAATAGTACTTTCTTTTGTGTACGAAAAAAAAAAATGTTCGCGTTTGGAAAATATATTTGTTATACTATTGCTTTTGAAATACAACATCGCCACCTATTTTGTACTTTCGAAGATTGAATGTTATGACTGGTTTCGCGATGGAAGTATATTTTTGGAGAGATATAATGTACTAATTTAGATCAAAAATGCATTTAAATTAGCTTTAGGTCGTTTGTAGGACTTTTTATTAATTAATGAGAACATCTCAACAAGACGTGGAATCGTTGAAAAAACATAATTAGCCTAGATGAGTTCCAGTTGCCGGTTTCATATATTGCTGCCTTTCAGCCTAGCTAGTAGGCATAGGCCTGTTAGTATAGGCTATGCCAAGGCGTTTTAGCCTTGCTAGGCCTAGGATTGTTTGGTCGTTTGTTGACATAATTAACACTAAAGTATGTGTCCATATATCCATAATCCATATACAGTATATGTATATATGTATATAAATTATGGTTAATTCTGACATAGGCGAGCACAATGGAAAAACTTTGGGACAAATCTCTGCCTTGGATACCTACCTGATCTATCTCAGATGTACCGCGAAATGTAAATTTGATAACATTAGTTTTCACTATTAAGATATTGTTCCATATATCTATCTTAGGAAGATAATTTATAAAGAGTTTTAAAACAAAATTTCTGATTTCATCGGTAGATTTTCAACTCAATTTCAATTGTACGCGGTAATTTCCGGGTTCACGATGAGTCAACTCTCCCAATACCGGACACCCTTGGGCGGGCATATATTTTCCGGTTTTTCGAAAGTCCGGTTTCCTGAAAACATATTTTCAAAGTCATCACGTTGTCACTGAAAATGCTTTGAATCACCGGTCGGAATGCTGCCCGGTGCGGTCTAGCGTAGGGAAGGCCTAGGCTATGATTGTGTCAAGCTAGTTTTAATTAAATAAATACTGATAGGCCTAGGCCTACTTTATTAATATTAAGCTGATTCAATTTACCTTTTTTAAAAGTTACATTATTTACTGTACCAATAAAACATGTTACAATAGTAAATTATTGTTTCTCAATGTGTTTTTAACGGCAAAAAGGCCTACGTACGTACGGTGAACATAATTTCGGTCTGTTTATTTTTTTTTTTTCGTGAGCTAGCTAGCAGCAGCAGCATGGGTGATAAAAATAGCAAAGCGGGGCTTTGATTGATGCGCATGTGCAGAGGTGTCATAATCAAATAAAAACGCCCACACCTGGACCACATGTTTTTTAAGCTCCTTTATTTTGACGTAATTTGATAGCAATGATGAAAATTGATTAGGTAAACGAGCCAAGCAATAATGACACAATAATTAATTGGTAACATTTCAAAGTTTATTAACACTAGTTAAGTCAAGTTCATTCCGTTTACGTTTTGCCATAATGATTTCCAAATTTATAATGATGCACATTTTTAGTGAAACATTCCTTTTTAAAGTCCTATTGCAATTGTGAATTTAACAATAATTTAAACAAAACAAAGACACAAAGTGGAATGTAAATTGAACTTGAACAATTCATACGCTAAAAAACAGGGAGTTGTTAACAACTCCCTGCTAAAAACAATAGACATTAAGACATAGCGCTTCGATGTGAAAAAGCCCTAGCCCACCGCAGTTCGATACGCAACAAAGCAATTGCCGCCTCGTGGGTTAACAATGAACTGACCTGTCAATCACAGTGTAGCGCTCCATGGCAACATTATTTGATCGTACCGCGAAACGTCGCGCACTTCATGGTCAGGGTATGGTTAAAAGCTTTTGTATATTGTGAATGTATTGAATCCGAGTCAGCGACGACGATGTTACGTTGTTTTCGTAAATATTTGGAGTTTTTTAACTGTCCGTCCGGTTTTCAGACGCTAATTTTCGTGTTTTGTACTTCATAATTTGTCCGGATTCCGGAATTGGGTATTCCGGTTTTCAAAATAAATTACAGTACATTTAGAATAGGGACAAATTGGGCCCTCCAAAAAAGTCCGGTTTTTCGTGAATTCCGGTTTTGGGAGAGTCCGGTATTGGGAGAGTTGACTGTATATGTATATATGTATATAAATTATGGTTAATTCTGACATAGGCGAGCACAATGGAAAAACTTTGGGACAAATCTCTGCCTTGGATACCTACCTGATCTATCTCAGATGTACCGCGAAATGTAAATTTGATAACATTAGTTTTCACTATTAAGATATTGTTCCATATATCTATCTTAGGAAGATAATTTATAAAGAGTTTTAAAACAAAATTTCTGATTTCATCGGTAGATTTTCAACTCAATTTCAATTGTACGTGGTAATTTCCGGGTTCACGATGAGTTCACGGGTTCACCTTGCAACTACCTCGTTAGTGGCTTTAGCCATTTTAGTTTTTTGTTTATTTTCACGGAAAGCGCGTGTGAAGGTACAGTAGTTAAAAAATTAAAATTATACTGCAAATTAATAAAGATCAAATTAAATATACGTCATAAAGCATCGGAATATATTGTGCGGAATAGTATTATAAAATTACATAGGGAGATCTGATTGATTGATTGATTGAAATTTATATTTATACTGGGTAACTTCTTCAGTCAAAGACTGGTCTCCCAGAGAGCCCAGTTGGTGATCAGTGGCTGTGATGTACTAATACACCGGGGTAACCCCCTACTCGTCTCGAAAGATGTACTAGGTTCTTTAAAGTGCACACGAGCTAGATGTGTACACTGGACCTACGGTTTATAGTCCTTATCCGAGAAGACTCGTTCTACCACCAGAACTATGGAGTGAGTGAGCCTCGAACCCCTGCCGATGTTATGGCTACGTAATTACGGTTCCACTGTCTTAACCGCTCGGCCACTCACTCACATCTGATGATAGGACATTTTGTTTAAAATCGAGTGAAATCCCGATAGCCGAGTTTTATTGAGTAAGCTGGCAGGAATAACTGTGTCCCGTTAGGACCGGGATGTCTGCCCATGTTGCAACCCGTCTAAAACGTCTTCCTTCTTGGGCCGAAACGTTAGTTTCAAAAGATGTTTAAATTAAATAATGTATTAATTATTAGGATGGTATTTATTTGAATAAACTCCTCCCCAATAAAACATCACTTTGAATATTAATCGCCACTCTCTAGGCCTACCTTTTATTTGATTCAAATGACAGGAATGTATTTAGATTTTATATAAATCAAATAATAAATGTTTTATATTCGTGTAAAGGTACAAATAATGGCATTTGGTGAATGAATAAAGGTTATATATCAACTCGGGTTCGCCTCGTTGAAATATAAACTTTCATCATTCACCTCATGCGATTATTTGTACCATTACACGAATATAAAACATTCATTATTTACCTCCGCCTAGGAGGTATATGTAATCGGTCGCGTGTGTTTGTTACTTGGCCAAATTGAAAATTGGCCAAGTAAGTTGATTGGTGTGTGTGTGTGTGTGTTTGTTTGTCATCACTCTAGCGCTCACAATTTTGATTTGAATGACTCCAAATTACTACCATACATGTCCCCTGGTGCAAGGACGACACTGCCCGATTTTGGTGAAAATCCGGACCACGGTCCCAATTCTGGACCACTTTTTAAAATTATTTTCAGACCTGCTGGTGTTAAAAGATAGGACAGAATTTTCAAAAGCCGGTGAGCAGTCTTAAATTAACAAGTAAACTAAAATTGCATTTTCTCGAGAACTACTTGTCCAAAAAACTTCATTTTTAAACAAGAGGCAAGAGTTATAATTTGTGATTTCTAATTTTAAAACATAATTTGATTTAATATACAGGTTTTTTGATGCGAATAGTTTAAAAAACCTATTTCTTTTCAAATTCACCTGTGTGTTTTTCGCGTTGCTGTTCTATTGTTAGTCGACTGAAGCTATTGTTAAATGAAAGGCTTGTTACATAACTCGTATACACATGATTGTAGTGGATTTAGCCTAAATCACACAGCATAAGACACACACTTTTGGTGAAAATCGGGTCAAGGTCATTAGGCCAATTTTGATTTGGCCAAGTATCACGCTATGCGCGAAGGCTAGTTTGTCTGTCTGTTTGTTTGTTAGCAGGATTACTCAAAAAGTAATTACAAGATCTTTACCAAAATGAATATACAGATAGATATGTGGTCAAGGACCATTCCATTAAATTTTGGGACCATTTGGGACCACGGTCCTAATTCTGGACTACTTTTTAGACCTGCTAGTGTTAAAAGATAGGACAGAATTTTTCAAAAGCCGGCGACCAGTCTTAAAGTAACAAGTAAACTGAAATTGCATTTTCTCGAGAACTACTTGTCCAAAAAAACTTCATTTTTGTACAAGAGGCAAGAGTTATAATTTGTGATTTGTAATTTTAAAACATAATTTGATTTAATGTGCACCTTTTTTGATGCGAGTAGTTTAAAAAACCTATTTCTTTTCAAATTCAATCGTTTGATTTTCGCGTTGCTGTTCTATTGTTAGTCAACTGAAGCTCTTGTTAATTGAAAGGCTTAACCATTACACCAAACTCTTAGTGAAACTAGAAAGCCACTCCGAGAGTGCATACCTCCGCCTACTGTAAAATTCTCCTACATAAGATTTCTCCGGTGTGTGTCTTAATGCTGTTTGTGATTTAGGCTAATTTCACTCCAAGCATGTGTATGCGAGTTTGGTGTAATGGTTATGTAACAAGCCTTTCAATTAACTCTCTCGCCTCTTGTACAAAAATGATGTTTTTTGGACTAGTAGTTCTCAAGAAAATGCAATTTCAGTACACTTGTTACTTTAAGATTGCTCGCCGGCTTTTAAAAATTCTCTCCTATCTTTTAACACTAGCCGGTCTGAAAAGAATATCATTTTTGTTATTTGTGAAGTTATTAATAAACCAATTTTGTTGATTTTCAATAGCCATGGTCTGAAAGTATATACCTATCTACACCCAAAAATTCAGAAGAATAACTTGAAAACTGTAGGCACTATCGTGCTAACAAACAAACAAACAAACATACATACATACAAACAAAGTAAATACTATACTTGGCAAAATTCTTTTTTGCCAAGTAACAAACAAACAAACACACGCTACCGATTAGATAAACCTCCTTGGCGGAGGTAAATTAGCCTAAATCACAAACAGCATTAAGACACACACAAATATACATATAGGAGAATTTTACAGTAGGCGGAGTGGCTTTCTAGTTTGTATACTATTTCATGTAATATTCTAAACATTGCTATTTTTTATTTGTTAGCTCTACACGTCACACTGGAGCGTGTCTATGTGAAGCTTTTGAAATGAATGGCCATCGTAGTAATTTTATGTTGTGTATTCGACCATACAGTACAGTTTCAAATTTATATTGGTTTCTTTGTATTCAGAGAGGCACATGTACATATCGAAGGAAGTCTATGGACAGAGCAGAGGCGTTGATCCAGTCTGCGTGAAGGAAAGTGAATTAACTGGTCTAACTCTGAGTAGTGCATTTGTTCGCAGTCGGATTCAATGCTTTCGTTTTTGCATTTCAATTAATACATGCAACACGTTCCAGATCCAGAGTTTATCAGAGAACGTATTGAAATGTGATGCACTCCATTCTGAAGGAGAGCATGCGCAATATCAAATTGAACAAGATGGTTGTCAAATTTTTGTTGTTGAGTAAATTTAACGGACATCAGTGTTATTTAGATATGATGTTTGTTTTTAGAATACAAAACAACTATCAAACTAGTGTGATGTGCCCAAATATGGTAGTGGTATGACATCATCATGTCCATATGGGCATTTCTTAATTAAAAATTGTGTATTTTACAACACAACTATTTTCATTGGAGTGAGTGAGCTTAATGATATTTCCTCAGCATTGTTTATATCTGTACCTTTTAACATATTTTTAAATTTAGTCCATATGTTCATGATCATCTTCATAATTACATAGTTTACAAAATTGTATTAATTATTTAATTAATACCAGTAGTTACCCGTGCGGAGAACGGTCTTTTTCTGCCTTACATGTGACAATGTGACAATTTATATAAAAAAAAACAAATTGTATCAACAAAATTCCGAACAATTTACGGCCATTGATTTTGTTATTTCTTCACTTTGAAATATCTGTAAGTTAAAAAATGAAAGCAATACTGGATATGGAACTTTATGTGTTAAGACTTTATGAAAATAAAAGACGCTAAAGACACCTAAAAGTGCACATGGTGGTGATAGTCGAAATTAGATGATGCGCGCAGACACTATCGAAAGTATAAAATACCAGACCATATTTTGGGTTGTTTTTCGTGGTGTATTATTTTATATTTTGTTGTTTTTTGTGGGAGCTTTGTTTTAATTATGCTTACAAATAGTGATGTGTATGCAATGGGTCATATATAAATCGAATGAAATAGATTTCTGAGGAAACACGACCTAAACACTTGGTAATTAATTGTTTCGTGTTCAACAATCAATAAAACCATTTGGATTCATTTACATTTTAATGGTTTCGATATTTTGTGGGAGCTTTGGAGTTTTACTCACCGAGTTAATGGTGATTTACGAAATACATTATGTTCCAGTAATACGTGCAATTCATTAAAACCCTAACGATGGGATCAGTCGATACAGTTGGCCGGTGCCGAGACTAAACCCTGTTTTAATTTGGGAGAGGCGGTTGCGTAGTTGATACGTGACAACTCGCAAAACCTGGCCGCTGAGACGTCAACTACTGTTATTTTTTGCCTTTTTCGTGTCCCTAGTGTGTTTTTTAGTAATCCTTACAATTCAGGAAAGTGACATAGCCTATCGTGTGCGGTCCATGAAGAAACATTAGTGTGCCAAATGTGAGCATGTACTATTCAGTGGTTTCGGAGGAGATATGTAAAATTATGAGGCCATTAGTAGCATTAATATAATATATTATTATTATTATGTTAAAAATGTATTGTCCCCCAAAAACATGAAAAATAAAGATTAATAAAAATCAGACTTTAAATAGGTTGTTTTGTAGTTTTATAGATAGTTGTCTGTCAGACATGTATTTTTTGCTTTAAATTTTTTTCAGATAAATATTATATATATTTTCGATCCAATTTTTGGTCAACTATTATTTGACATTAAAGGACAACTTGATCGAGGACCAAATTTTAACAGCGTATTAGGGATGTACAAATGAATTCAGAACCATCGCGAGATTAAGGATATCGCCGCACGCGCTCGCCTTACAGCCGTCGCCGTAAATTGCTGTTACGTAACTTGACCGAGAACTATATTTTTACATACAACGTATTATGGATGTACATATGATTTCAGAAAAATCGAGAGATTAAGGATATCGCCGCACGTGCTCGCCGTACAGCCGTCGCCGTAAATTGCTGTGACGTCACAGGTGCATGGCAAAATTTACGTCATTAGTTTTCTGGCAAAGTCTGGCAAATGGCGAAAATTTCTAGTAAACACACTTTGTAAATAAATTGTAAAAAATATAAATGTTAATTTTGTTATTGTTTCTTTTGTTATGTTATCTGGACTCATTAAGTTTTTTTTTTTTTTTTTTAAATCGTAAATGTTTTACTGTGTTTAGTGTATTAAAATACTTTTTTAAAACAGTCCCTGTTATAGTCGATTGAAATAGTAAAGTACATTTAACGATACACCACTACGACGTTTATATTTTGTATAATTATTAATTAATACAAACGTTGAGAAGTAACTGTCAGTTTTTATTTGTATATGTATATTTATATGTGTTTATATATCCAGCAGTAGAGCCTACCCACAGTCACAGTAATAAATGTTCTTTGTATATGTGTTTATATATCTAACAGTACCAAATTTCGATTCAAATGGCGACCAAAAATGGTTAATACGTATTTACAATATTATTGTCAAAGTATTGCAATACTATATCTCAGTTGTAAGTTTATTCTCCAAGGACCCATTTATTTTTCCTACTTGTGTTAAAACCAAGGGCTCATAAATTTACCTACAAACTGGGACTCTGAGAGATTGGAATGTTCCATTCATCGCAAATCAATACATTTGTATAAACATATATTAAATCTATCAGAATAGTGTTTTTTTAGAAAATAGGCCTGTCTTCAACATTATGATACTGTACTCGAGCTGTTCAACCGGTTTTCAGCTATTAAAAACAATTATCGTAGGAGGAGATAGGAAAATGTGAAGCATCCTCGTATTATTGTGTGCAGGTATTTTTCAAGAGGACATCCATTAGACAGTGTATACCAGGATCGGAAAACACCCATATTTGGGGCAAATCGTTGAACCTAAATTCGTTTTAATTGTCAATAACTAATTATCTAACTCAATTTAATTAGTAAACAGGGTTACATCAGGTGGTTAAAATCAGTACCGAGATTCTAACTAAATTTATATACCATCGAGTAAACATTCTAGAAATAACGTGCGATTTACCGAATTTTGCCCTTGCGTAAATTTATATATAGATTAGAAATAATAATAACACCTTATTCATCATATGCCTGGACCAGAGATTGCTTATATGTAATTTTAAAACTTAATAGTGAAGGTTTCTTTATCAGTGAATGTGGAAGATTTTCCCAAAGTTTAGGTCCGGTATAAAGTATAGAATGACGTCTAATGTGCGAGTCGCAGTGTATACATTAGTAGTGGAAAAACGGGTAAAATGTGTATGGGTATCAGAAGGTTTAGTAAAGAGTGAACATAAGTGGGGTCGGAAGTTGATTATTTGTAAGTCGGTACATGAATAATGCAGTTTGAAGTTTATTAACATCAAAAACGTTCAGAGATTTAAAGTTAAAAAATAAGTGTTTTGAATGAAATCTGAATGATGCCCCTGAACAGAATCGAATTGCACGTTTTTGCAATTTTGAAAATTCGATAAATATTGGTAGTTTCGAAACTAGTCCAGGGGCATAAAGTGCTGAACTTGCCAGGTGTAACGGCCCAGGCAGTGTTGCAGTATGATATGTATGGAAGAATTAAAGTATTATATAGATTAAATAAAATGTTTGCTGGAAGTGTGTACTTTAATTTGTTCATCATACCAGTGTTTCTTGCAATTGTGTTGCAGATTGTATTGATATGATGTTTCCAAGATAATTTAGAGTCAATGGAGACGCCAAGAAATTTGGTTTCCTCAACACGTGTGATTACCTTGTCATTAATTGAAATTTTTAAGTTTTGAGAGAAGGATTTTTTGTTTTTATGTTTAAATATAATATAATTTGATTTGGATTCATTTAGCGATAATTTATTGATTTTGAACCAATTGGAAACTTTGCGTAATTCACTATTAATTGTATTAACTAAAATTTGATCATTTTTGTGAGAATAAATAATATTAGTGTCATCGGCATAAAGTATAAATTTGAGTAATTTGGAACAGTTAGGGAGATCGTTAATATATGTTAAAAATAATAAGGGGCCGAGTATAGAGCCTTGCGGAACGCCGCAAAGAATGAGGGATAGTTTGGAGTCAAAATGGGGGAAAGCTGTGAATTGTTGGCAATTGGTAAGGTAGCTTTTTAAGAGTTTAAGAGGAAGGCCCCTGACACCATAATGCTGAAGTTTGTGAAGAAGTATCTCATGATTGATCGTGTCAAAGGCCTTACTCAAGTCAAGAAAAATACCAGCGGTGTGTTCATTGTTTGAAAGTGCAGAAGTCAGTTTATCATAAAGATCAGTTATTGCGAGGTCAGTGGAAAAAGCTTTTCTAAAACCGTATTGTTGATGAAAGAGGATATCGTATTTAGAAAAAAAGTCAAAGTTTATAAAGTCTGTTGTAGATTAGGCGCTCTACTACCTTAGACAGGCAAGGCAGCAGGGAAATCGGTCTGTAATTTTCAAAGTAATGGGGATCGCCTTTTTTGAATATAGGTATTATTTTGCCAATTTTTAAAAGGTCTGGAAAAATTCCTGTTTGAAATGATAGGTTAAAAATATGGGCTAAAGGCTTGGATATAAAGTTTGTGATGTTTTTAATAATTCGATTGGAAAATCCATCAGATCCTGGACTCTTATTGTCCTTAAGTTTTAAGATTATATCAACAATTTCGGTTTCCGTTATTGGAGTTAAATAGAGAGAGTTTGAAATAAAGAATGATTAAGAAATGATTTAAAATTTGAGTTGCCATTATATGAAATACTTTGTGCAAGGTTGTTCCCAATATTAATGAAATAATCATTAAAGTGTTCAGCAATAAGTCTGGGATTAGTAATTTTACAATTGTTTTTAAAAAAGTGAGAGGGTTGGTGTTGTTTTTTATTTTTACCTAAGATTCCATTGATTGTTCGCCAGGTTTTATGAATGTTGTTGGTGTACTGGTCGAATTTTGAGGCATAATACTCTTTATTTGCTATGCGAAGTAAATTAGTTAATTTGTTTCTATATTTTATGTATTTGTCCTTATCGGTCTGTTTCTTCGATTTAAGGTAGGCAGTATAGAGCTTATTTCTGGTACCAATTGATTTAATCAGACCGACAGTGATCCATGGTTTACGCTCTTTGCGAAAATTACATTTAATACGTTTAGTTTTAATACTGGAATTGTACAGACTGGTTAACTTGTAATTAAACAATTGATATGCACGATTGGGATTGTCATTATTCGTATAAATTTCGGACCAGTCTGTATTTAGAAGGTCAGCAGATAAAGATGATATAGATTCATCGTCAATTTTTTGTAGGAGGATGAACTTATTGCTATTGGAGTTAGGTGGCTGGGAATATTGATTTTGATGGGTTAAAGAAAAGACAGGAAAGTGATCAGAAATATCTGAGTAAACAATACCGGTAGAAATTTTGTCATATGTATTATTAGAGAAAATATTATCAATCAAGGTTGCCGTTTTTGTAGTTATTCGTGTAGGTTTAGTAATTAAAGGGAAGAAGTTGTTATTAAGCATTGCAGTAAGGAATTGGGACGTGCTATTATGGATATTACATTTTAACAGATCTATATTGAAATCCCCGCAGATGTACGCCGTTTTATTTTCATTATTTATGATGTCGAGAATAAGGGCGATATTGGTGTTAAATGAGGTAACCGATAACTAAGGCGTACAATATACAAGACCAAGAATGATGTTTTTCGGTTTGGCATTGATTTCAATAAGAATGGATTCGGAATCTTGCGGATAAGAGATGAAAGATCGGAACGGTCGTTGTGTTGCAATCTCTGATCCAGGTATATGGCTACACCTCCTCCTGTTCTGGTTTTTCTAGATACCTCAATCAGTTTGTAGCCCTCAATGTTATAAAAAGAAAAATTTGTTTTATTGGAGTTAAAATAGGTTTCAGAAAAACATAAGGCAGAGAAATCATGGCTAATGGATTTTAAGTAATCTGTTACTTCACTAAAGTGTTTGACGAGACTGCGTACATTTAGATGAAATAAGCTGAAAGAAGAAACGATATTATATTTAGAGTTAAAGTTATCAATGTGGTCATAATTGCATGGTTCATGTAAAGTAACATATTCGTCATTATCACTACGACCATTCAGACTAATGTCAAATGGATTTAAAATAAGAGAGTTGATCCGATCGTATTCAATATTGTGGTCAAGTGAGAAATGCTTTAAGACATGTAAGAATTCATCATTGTCAACTATTGAATTAAAAGGAAATAAGTTTCCAGTGCAAGAATGGCAGATCCATGAATTTACTTCAGACTTATCTATACATATTTTATGGGCCATTTTTTTACAAGCAATGCATTTTAATAGGTGTGAGCCATGGACATTATTACATAAAATACAATTCATTGTAAAAAAATAAAATATTTAAATAAATACAATTGTGGTGAAGACATTTAGTAACAGGTGACATTTGTAGTTTTGGGACAATATTGATACAGTATGTATAGGCTAGTAAAATTAGGCAATGAAAAAATAAATAGTAAAATAAAACAATACAAAATAACAAAAGTAGAGCTATAGAAACATTGGTTCTGAGACAGCGTGTTAAAAGTATGATGAGTGCTGCATTGAAATGTACCGTATGCAAATTTGACATGTGGTAAGAGTGCATTACATAAGTAAATTAAACAGGAGCTCCCGGTATAATATTACAATGTAATATTATACAGATATTGACTGCTTAGAGGTTAAATATAAGATTTGACATCCCCGAGGGAATGATATTAAGTTCGAGGGAATATATATTTCCCGAAGCACCAGCTGAGGGAAATATATATTCCCCGAGAACTTAATATCATTCCCGAGGGGATGCCAAATCTTATATTTAACCGATATAAAAGGCGATATCTGTTATATTATATAGCCAAGAACAAGTCTGCTGGGTTGGGTGAAGCTAGGCTAGGCCTCCTATAGTATTTGTATTGTATGTAAACAAGCCTGCCTAGACACCTTACCTTGCGAAGAATAATATACAGATAATTACTAATTAATGATTCCTTGGCAATAAAATATTCACTTAGGCCTAGGTCGTTTAAATTAACAGAAGAATTTCCATCAATAAGCCTATTAATAATAATATTATAATCAGGTAGGCCGAATAAACAATTCGTCGTCTTCTCTTCGAGGAGCCGAATCGCCGAATGTTCAGCACGTACTAGTTACCAAAGATACTATAGCGCCACGAAGTGGCGCAAGATAGGGAAGTCCTATCTCTTATACACTGCGCATGAGTGAAATTCCATGGGCAGCCATTCCGGCAAGCAAGTTACGCGATCACATACCCCGGAAGTGTATAATAAACCATTGAACCACATCCACGTGTGACGTGTTATTGTTTGTTCGGGAAGTTTTCTCGTGTTGTATTGGGTAAATTGTAGTGGTAAGTTTTTAGAATATATATTTTTTTGTTAGTAAACATTAACAAAATTATTAAATTGTTGTTTAAATTTAGTTCAGGCAGGCGTTTCTGCGCAATCCGATCTAGGGCCTAGATAGTAGTAGGCCTAGGCATATTTAATGCCTAATACTAGGCCTAGTTTAGTTAGTATGATTAATAAAAAAAAGTCTGGGAGGATGAATGATATTGATTGGCGTCTGATAGATGGATCAAACAAGGCTTAGATGGATGGAAGATTAAGACAAAAACTGAAGCTGTTCGGGAATTAGGAGTTTTTAATAAAAATGTACAAGACAATATAGCGTTTTATTAATAATAACATTAACAGAAATAATTAAATGTAATGAAATAAAAAATCGTGAGGATGTTATTGTTTGTTTTTTTTTATTTAATAAATTTAAATTATAAATTTGATCCTCATATTTATTTTGTTCTTCATCTTTATTTGAAAAATATTTAGTTAATTAATGTAAACATTTTTTAATACTTACAATATTAATAAATAGTAGGCAATTGACTTTTGTTTTGAATTTAAAAATGTATAGTATTTTAAAATACTATAATAAGTAATCAAATGATTATGTAACAGTTCGAAAAGTGACCAAATAATTTAATGATATATTTTTCCCTATTTCAGAAAGATGTCTGTTATCATACTGTAAAATTGAGAAGATAGATGATTGAGTGCAAAGTGGTATTTTACACAAGAACTAAATACAAAGGCCAATAGTAATAATAGTAATAATTGTTTATATTTTTGATTCTTGAAAAGGAGCAGTATCCTATGGGATTACAAATAAAATCACTATTTTCACACACCTCATACTTTAAAGTGAAAGGAAATAACCAGAATTCAGTTATTATCAGTACTGTTGTTTAGGCCTATTGGCTTCTTTTGTAATACAAGAAATCAAAATAATAGAATTTTCCTTGTATTTAAGAAGGCTAAAACCATACATTCGTAATTTATTTATTGAGTGTATTTAATTATTCCATCATTATTTATTAATATTCTATAAAGTGAGATTTTTCAGTATTTTTATTGCATTTTAATCCTGTCTGTAATATTGAAAGTTGAGCTAATAAAAGTGGGTTGAAAAGAACAAATTATGATTATGAATTTTTAAAATTAATATTTAATACTTTTACTTTTTTGAAATTAAAAAAATGTAACAATTGTTTTTGTATCTAGTAATGTATGTACAGTATACTACAGTTGTGGCAGATCGTAGTAAAATTCCTCTTGCAATGAAATAACTTTGTATTTGTAGGCCTGAAGCACACAAAATAGAAAGAGAGGGTCCGAACAGGGGAAAGAACATCCCCCTGCCCGTCAATTTAAAAAAAAAAAAAAATTAAAAAGACAGTTTTGGACAATATATTTGGCAATTATTACAATTCATCTCCAAAAAATGCTTCTCTCGCACATAAACTAGGCCATCATCCCAGCCTAGGCCAAACGCGGCCGACCTTGGGCGTGAAGTGCGTAGCATCGCGCTGCGCCCCGCGACACTATTTATAACTATGCCTCAACCGACTGCCTACAAAATTCGTCCTCCATACAGTCAGTGTTTATTCTGTAGCCGTTTGAGGTTGGACAGTGATATACGCATATGTAATTGTAATATCAAATGGAGTAAATTTATATAATCGAATTTTATATAGATGTTCTTTCATTTTGACGCGAAAGATAAAATAAAGTCGTACTATTTATCGCGTAGATGTAAATCCTATTTGTTTACATTGATTTGGTGGCGTGCCGCATTGCCTACTGGGTAATCCGCTTGCCGGCGGAATGGCTGCCCATGCAATTATCATTTTTCGAGCGTCAGTTCCATATCTTGCGCCACTACGTGGCGCTATACGATCTTTGCTAGTTACTAGGTTACTACGGTGAGTTTTGACCAATCACAAATGGTGTTTCATCACATTTAAGGAGGACTAATAACAAATGAGGGCGCTATGTATGCATAGCTTAAATAGCGAGTTCCGTGGCGCAGCGGTTTTAAGCGTTGTCTTGTGATGGAGTGACAATTCCATCCCGAGTTCAAGATCCAGTAGATGACTTTTGTTTATTTATCGGCAAACACGAGTGTTGCACACGAAAATTACACAGTCAATATCATCGAACTCGAGAATTTATATGATTAATGACAGGGGACACGATAATTACGCGGAAATTACTCAGTCAATATCATCGTTCTCGAGGATATATACGATTTACGATCCTCGCAGCGGTAGTCATGTGACGCAGTTTCAACCTATCACGTTCACGTATTTACATAGGCTATGTAATATAATACATTAAGACCCATAAATTACAACACATATTCTTGTCAAAGCACAGTGAAGTTTTTATAAAATGAAAACAGCTGTAGAGGACTCACTTTAGAAAAGCATGAAAAAGTTATGTCTAGCGCCCTCGGGACCACAGGCTGGCCAAAAAAGAACCACAGGCTGGCCGTGTGTTTGACGACCCCTTTAGGAATATTGACGCGCGAGCAGGTACCGTAAATGTTTTTCTCCAAAGCTATAGAGGGCGCTACCCAATGTTTATTACCAGAGCCATTTAAATATTATTATTATTATTGTTTATTACCACAGTTTTTCAATCATAATTAATTAATTAATAGCTTTTATAGGTCTATAAGAATGATTTAATGTTCTATAAAAATCGACTAAAATAGAAAAGTATGGAAAAGTTATGTCTAGCGCCCTCGGGACCACAGGCTGGCCGATATGTCTAGCGCCCTCGGGACCACAGGCTGGCCCAGAGCCATATATATAAAGGTATATATATTTAAAGCTATACAAAAGATACGCGCGCGCCCTCAGCGTGCGAATTATTTGACACAAAAATGGTTTCTAATTTTCAATGTCGTAACTCTTTATATATATGGCTCTGGGCTGGCCAAATGTCTAGCGCCCTCGGACCACAGACTGGCCGTGTGTTTCACGACCCCTTTAGGATTTGGTAGACTTTTTGTATGTTTTTTATCGTAAAATTAACTTCAAGTTGAATACTCCCTCATACTCCCTTCTTCGACGAATTCTAGTTCCTTTATTTTTCGCTTCAGCGAAATTGACTAGTTCGAATTGTTTCTACTTTTTGCGAAGCGAAATATTGCGCAACCAATCAGAGCTCAGGAAATAAGCTATGACGCTTTCATGAGCACTCATGCGAATCAAAAAGCTCGGCAACTACGCGAGGAACATGAACGTCGCAGCTATTCGCTCATGTTAGTCCAGATCCCTATGTCAAAAAAAGTGCACATGTGCAGATCATGGGAAAAGTGTAAACATTGTGTTTTCTGAATATTTGAATCATGCTGGTTATAAAAACCCATGTTGTCAAATTTCTAAAATTCATCTTTGACCTCTGACCTCAATTTGATTGTTTTGACCCATTGAAAACAAAATGATCATATCTTTGCAAGGCTTACATTAAATGAAATAATGTTAGTGTCAACTTATTTGGGAGAAGCATATTAATATTTGTTCTAATGAAAAAGTTTGTCCAAAAATGGCTGGAAGTATGATTTTTGGCATATTTGACCTTTGACCTACATATCATATAACTCCGTAACTAATAGTTGGACAAACTTTAAATAGGGCTCAAATTAATCTGAAGGTATATGTTTCTATTCAGTCTAATAAGAACTTTTTCAAGAAAATGACCCGAAATATTTTTATTGACCTTTGACCTGTACTGGTAGTATATACTTCTATAATCTCAAAAACTATTGGCCGTAAAATGGTTGTTTTACATTTATATGTTGTATAATAACAACATTTTATAGAAATGTAAAAGAATTTTATTTATGATCACTAACTTTGTAATTAATATTAACATCACTAGCATTTGTTATAATATTAAAAGGTGTCATATTTGCTGATTTTAAGCACTTCACATGAATTTATAAGAAAATATGTGTATTTAATATAAAGTTTATTTTTTTTTATATAAAGAAAATTAAATTATCTATCAAATAAGACTATTTGGTTATCCGCACTTGGCGGATAATTGGTTATCCGCACTTGGCGGATAACCCCTTGTTATTGTCAGGATCTTTTTTTTTTTTAGGTTCGGGTAGCCCTTGTGATTGTAAATATCTTTTTTTCATCTTCATTAGTTATCCGCAACGAAGTTGCAGGATAACTCCTAGTGATTGTACGAAGTCATCATCATCCTCTTTTTTTTCTTTATCTTCTTTCTTTCTCCTCCATTTTTGTGTCACGCGTATCTGTAAAACTTCCAAACATAACATTTCGTAACTTTCTCAACATATCGTCACTCATATGAAGTTGTGCAGCGAAGCTTTTCAGCATGTTTACAATTGCGAAACGTGACTTACGCGCGATTTTATGAATTTAGCGTTTTAAACATAGGTAAAAAACCGAATAACGTTTTAAATTGAAACTTTGCAAAAGTTTAATTTATATCATGCGCTAACTTTCTGTTGAAAAAAAATTGCGTGTTTTACACAAAGTTACGCGCGCACGCGCATTTAAAATTTTAAAATGCGCAAAATTAATTTCTAATCATATTTTTACGCGTTTCATGACATTTTAAGCATGTCAAAAATTCCCACGCGTGCGTAAATTTTTACGTGTGCGGTGCGCACGTAGCATTAAAAACATATTTTTTTTCCCGTGATTTGTGTTTTTCCAGCCTTTTTCTAGTAATTTTACCAACTTTTAAACAATTTCGACTTAAAGTTATGTCATACGAGCACGTCGAATTGGACAATTTGCACGCGGTTTTGATGAAAAAGTTAAAAAACTATGCCTTTTTTTAAACAGTCGTAATTTCTAAACTACACGGTCAACTTTTTGTGGATGACATATTGTGGAAGTTGATGAGTTGTAGATATCGGATCAAACATTAATGTGGTTAACCGGACATTGTGACGTCATCGTATGGCCACTCGAATATAAAATTTAGGATTTCTGTATCTTTCGTCATAGCACATCACATTTAATAGAGCACATTTCCACTTATATGTTTTCCATTTTCACCCCGATTTTGATATTGTCTAGGTCAATCAACTATCTTTCGCATGAGTTAAAAATATTTTAATTTTTCTGACGTCATCATGGAAAAAAATTTAAATTACGTGGGTGAATAATTTAATCTTTACAGTAAATTTCAATCTGTTATAGCTCGTAAAAATAAAATGTGATAATCACGATTAAAACGGTTTCTGGAAGCTATTGGATTGTAGATACGAGTTCATGTAAACATTTTGCCAATCAGATGCTGTGACGTCATCATATGGCCAGTTGAATAAAAAAAGACGTATTTTCATCTTTCGCGTCATAGTTCAACACATTTAAAAGAGCGCGCATCAATATTTCACGTATTCAAATTTTTTCAACACGTTAATATGTTGTTGCTGAGATCATTTCCTTCCGAAATTGCTATCTTAGTGTTTCATTTTGATACAGTCGGCTTTTTAAAAATTGGAATAAAGGGCGGGTCCCGTAATTTCACCTATTCTACACTGTATGTAATATGTATACAGATTATACTGTTTACACTGTATATATTAATATGACACAAAATTGACAGAATTCAGCACTAACAACATACCATATTCTTCAGTTCAGGTCATAATCTTTTTCTGTGTGCAATTCAGGTCATATTGCCATAATCTTTTTCTGTGTGCAATATTCTAACGTATGACGTGCACGTGGCCTTTGTCGTGCGGATAACTAACTCGTCAAAGTGACGAGTTACATGTCTAGTCATCTTTGTTATTCTTCTTTCTTTCCCAGATTTTTGTCCGCAGCATATCCCCTATTGCTTGTCAACATAACTTTGTATAACTTGGTAAAAAGATTGACATTGAAGTGTAGATATGCAGCCAAGCTTTTTGACGATGTCAAAGATACGCGCGATTTTATGAATTTCTATAACTGATCATAACTTTAGAACCAACAAATATTCTTTCATTAAACTTAATCAAATTATAATTAATATCATGGGTCAACTTTCTATGGATTAAAAATGGCATGTTTTACACGTGCATTTAAAATTTCAAAATGCGCAAAAATAATTTCTAATCAACTTTCTACGCTGATCATGACATTTTGAGCATGTCAAAAATTCTCCCGCGCGCAAAAAAAATTTCGCGTATGGTGTGCACGTAGCGATACAAAAATATTTTTTTCCCATGATTTATGTTTTCCAGCCTTTTCTAGTAATTTTACCAATTTTTAAACAATTTCGACTTAAAATTACGTCATAAGTTAAAGAGCACACCGAATTGGACAATTTGCGAGCGTTTTTTATGAAAAAGTTTAAAAATTCGTCAAAATTATGCCTTTTTTTAAACAGTCATAGATTCTAAATTACGTGGTGAACTTTTTTTAAATTACATATTCTGGAAGTTGATGAGTTGTAGATATCGGATCATGCATTAATATGGCTAACTGGACATTGTGACGTCATCGTATGGCCACTCGAAAATAAAATATAGGATTTTTGTCTTTTTCGTCATAGCTCATCCCATTTAATAGAGCGCATCTGCAATTATCCTTATTCCATCTCCCTCCGTTTTTTATATTGTCTTGGTCAATCAATTATCTTTCGCATGATTTAACATTTTTAAAATTATGATAACGTCATCATGATTAAAAGCGTGAATAACGTGGGTCACTTATTTTCATCTTGACAGTAAATTCTAATCTGTTATAGCTCGTCAAAATAAAAAGTGATAATGATGATTAAAACGTTTTCTGGAAGCTATTGGATGTTAGATACGAATTCATGTGAATATTTCGCCAATCAGATGTTGTGACGTCATCATATGGCCAGTTGAATTCAAAATGTCATATTTTTTACCTCTTGGGTAAAAGTTCATTGCGTTTAAACGAGAGCGCATCGTGCCCAAAATTCTTCAAATTTGTATTAATGTAATTATTTAGATAATTAGGCCAAAAAAAAAAAAAAAATTGTTTGCTGTCATCCGCCGCCCCTAATTTCGCCAAAAATTTGGGGCGGAGATAAGACAAAGTTTTTTTTTTACGTTGAGGGCGCTTTTAAAAAAAAAGTTTTTTTATGATTTTTTTTGGCCGAAAAGGTGTAAAAATCGAGTGTGCGAGGATGAAACAATAAAAATAATAACGTAGAGTATATTTCGGTGTATAATCGCACTTTTAACACGCAAATTTAATCTCTAAATTAAGGGTGCGTCTTATACACCGAACATAAATGCCTCAACACACAGATATCGCCACCTCGTTGGCTAGGCCTGGGCTTTTTAAGGTAAGGCCTAGGCTAGGCCTATAGTATTAGTATTACTAAAGTCTAAAGAGTAGGCCTAGCCTAGCTACAGTGTACTAGCGTAACAGCAACCTGCTAGTTTTCAAGGCATTTTAGCGTGATTTTGTACTAAATATGATGAAAAGATTTGTTCATTATGGAGAGTTATAGCATAGACCTAGCGTACACACTTCTAGGATATATAGATACTAATCGAATACGATTGTCCGTGAAAACGTGCGCCTCTCGATAAAAGGATCGAGCGAGGCTAGCCCACATACACGTGCGGTCATGCACTCGATGTTGCGGGTGCGAAACTCATGAATAACAAGTTAGAAAGAACTGACGGAATGGGGGAATTCCCTTCTCGTTGAGGCTGGGTGCGGCCGTCTTATACATCGACGATATACAAAATACCGATATTCTACTCTCAGTTAGGGGGTGCGTCTTATACACAGTGACAGGTGCGACTTATACACCGAAATATACGGTACACTAACTTCTAAAATATTTAATTAGGCCTGCTAACAACGACCTACTGTGTAGTAGGCCTAGGCTAGTTTAGACACGGGGCCTAACGCTCCCAAAACAGAATTAAAGTGTGAAACAAATTATGAATAGATGTTTGAGCTCGTTGTTTTATTCAGTGTGTTTTGTTACTCTCAAATTCGCGAACCTAGCTACAGTGTACTAGCGTAACAGCAACAGAGAAATTAACATTAAAAAAAAAAAAAAAAAAAAAAAAAAAAATTTTTTCCACCTGCCCCCCCCCTACCAAAAAAAAAAAACTTGACAGCAAACAAACAATTTTTTTTTTAGGCCTTATCTTCTAAAATAGTTATCTTTATATATCAATTTGATGACGTCATCGTGTTAATAATTTCATTTAAAAGAGGGTCTCATAATTTCGTCTATGCTACACTGTATATAACATAGTGTATTCTGTAAATACTGTAATATGCTGTATGCTACAAAATAGGTACAATTCAGCACTGTAAACATATTTAATTCATGTCATAGGATGGCATAATAATTGTCGGCGTTCATATATTTTAAACGTATGTGCATGTTGCGTTTGCGCGGATAACCCGAACTCGTCAAAGGGACGAGTTCAAATCTAGTTTCCAATTATTATGGCTAAAACTTAATTAGATACAGGCAAAAAAGTGTATTATTACTTATGTGAACAGCGCCCTCAATCTTAATTTTTTCCCAAAAAATACCACATTTTTATGTGTTTTCCTGAACTTAACAGGTTATAACTTTGTTTTAAAGTGATTTTATATGCATATTTATTGTCACATATATATATAATAATTTCATAAAGTGGAAAAAATAGAAAATGTTGACATGGAAAAGGCCAGGTGAAGTGCGACATTCAACGAACCCCGAACTTTTGTACGTATCATGCTTTACCACTCTGCCACAATGAGGGTTTCATGATGACAAACGATCGGAAGCAACCTTGAATTTTGTATTCATCATATAATAAAAAAAAGCGAATTACCTTGTCCTCATTACGTTATAAGTACATTAGTTTATTCGCATTCATTTAAAATCTGTTTCTCGCATTACAATTGCTTCATTGCTATTATTACGTATTAATCAGAGAATGAATGATTAATGGTTATAGATAGTACAGAGTTAGCTAACTCATTGAGTTACAGCGATGTACTTTCCCCAGCATTTTTCATTTTTATGTTGTGTATGTTTGTATTGATATCGCTCTGATCAATTGGATAAATGAAACGACGAAATCTTACAATATTACAATTTATAATTTATACTTTACTTACAAATTGATTTGTATGAAATGTGGGCAGTCGACATCTTTCTTCTAACTTTTTCAGTTAACAAAATTATTTTTTTATGTATCTAGTTCTCAATTTACATAAAAATATAGGTTTGGTAGCTTTCACCATTTACCCAGTTAAGTTGGCTTCACAAACCAACTTTATCGTTTAGTACCACCAAAAATGAACTCACATTTAAGGTTAGTCATGTTACACAATCGAAGACAATTCTTAACGAACACCTTAGTAGGCTATTTGGTGCTGAATAGGTTTTCGATTCCAGTTCTGCGACGTAGAAGAGGAGGATCCCATATGTATGTGTATGTATGTCTGTCTGTCTGCGGGATGTCTGTACTATAGACGCATTCTGTTCAAGAAACGTTCTGACACAAATACTATTTCATTCAAATATTCATTTTATTAATAAATAACAATTTATATATTATACTGTACATCACTTTAAATAAATAATTTACCATAAATACACAACTAAACACACTTAATTCCACTTTCAACATAACATTTCCGCTTTTTCAGTGTTTGTGGATATTTAACGTTTTTTTTCGAATGATAAGGTATCTTTTGAAAAAAAGATGAATTAAATTAAATTCACAGAAGGGATAATTTGCGATTTTCAAACAGTCTTGCATTATTTCATAATCCTTATTAGCGAGATAATAGACAGAAAATACATTCTTATAATATTTATATCCCTCCAACCTGTTTGCGTTGAGTTCTCTTATATTTTACTACCCTAGTAAATAAAATTATCACAGCAGAGATAAGTAAAGTAGTAGGAATAACTAAATATTTGTCTGTTTTTTTATGTTTCTTCAAAAAATAGTATCAATTATTAATAATGTTTGATCAAGCCCAGCGGCCACCTTGTACAGAACTTCTCTATAAGATGCACCTTCACTGCCACCTGTAGTACGCCCTCTAGCTTCGGCTTAATATTATCTCTATGATTTATCCATAGAATAATATTAATTATATAGTGGCTTGTTTCGATTTTTTTGTTTGCACCCTGAAAGAACATATGGACCTGTTTCTGATGCGAAAAAATAACCGGTTATTAACTGCGCGAATAAATTAACCCCAATTTCTTGGCAGCAGAACAGAAAATCAGATAAATGGCGGCCTGAAATTAATGGTTAAAAACACCCAATCGATTCAGTGTTAAGGCCCGGTCACACCTAACCGATAGCTATCAGACGTGAAATTATAATATCTGTCGTGACTTATCGTTCTCAATCGCGGTCACACTTCAACTGAAATCGTTTCGTTGTGATGACGGTTAGAAAAACTTGTTGTTGTATGTACCTATATTAAATTTAAAATTACATGATGGCAGACGACAGCGAAGAAGTACTTCTGATGTATTTGTTATTAAGACAAAAATGTCGACAAAAAAGACGTAGATTGTGGGTACACCCAATCAATGAATATACAGTCAGTGAATTGACGCGCTGAGTGTGTGGCAACTCGGGCAGCTGAGGAAAGGATTGTTTAGGGGTGGAAGACCATCTAATCTCCTGGATCTATGCTTTTCTATGTGATAGAAAACAACGTGTTAAACTAGGCGATGAATTGTCCCCTTGGACAGTCATTAAGGGCGGTATCCCCCAGGGATCCTGGTTGGGGCCCATGTTGTTTATCATCTTTGTCGACGATCTTCTGGATGGGGTGCCGTGCATGAAATACATGGACGACACCTCCATCCATGAACGAGTCGGCAAAGATGGGGCAACTGTACTCCAAACCACTCTTGACGAAACTGTCCAGTGGGCTAAGGATAACAATAAGTCCCTTAATATTAAGAAAATGAAAGAGATGAGAATTAGTTGTAAAAGGTCAAAGACTGCTTTTGAGCCACTTCATGTTGGAGATTGTAATCTGGAACGTGTTGACGAATTTAAACTCCTTGGTGTAATTATTTCTCATAATTTGTCATGGCAACCTCATATTGACAAAATGATTAGTAAATGTAATTCTAGAATGTACTTTCTCAAACAGGTGCGGAGGGCAGGCCTGGATGCCTCCGCACTTGTCCAATTTTATACTAGTATCATTAGACCAATATTAGAATATGCGGCCCCAGTTTGGGGATCAAATATTACGAAGCAACAGAGTCAACAACTTGAACAAATTCAGAGAAGGGCCTTTAAATGTATTTTTCCGCATGCTACTTATTCCGATGCCCGCAGCTTCCTTGGTTTTTCTACCTTAGAAGACCGCCGTGTTCGACTGTGCAAGGATTTTTTCGTTAAAATCAAAGACCCCAGTCACAGATTGAATCATTTGTTACCGGAGGCTCCTTCTGCTGCTTATAATCTTAGAACACTCTGTGAGTTCTGTATCCCTAGAGTTAAAACTAACCGTTCAAAAACGTTTATTATTAATCACGGACTATTCCAAAAATGGTAAACATTTAGTGTTATGTTTCCGCGACCTTCCGTACCATTGTGTGTAAATATTTTAGAAAATGTTTGAAAATTTTTTTAGTTTTTAACATTTTTTAAATTTGTAAAAATTTTTTAAACTTTTACATTTTTATAATGCAGGCATATATCAATATTCTGATGTTTTCAGTTAAACTTGTTTTTAACATTTTGAATATATATTTATTGTTCTTATAATAAGTGACATTTAATTGTAATTTTGTTTTAATATTTTGATTGTATGTTCTACCTTTCTTTGTCTTTTATATTTTTATATTGCATTTTATTTTTCTGAGTGAAACGCTTTTGTTAAATTTCAATCTTTCGTTTGATTGCAATAAAGTTTTATTCGATTCATTACGAATACGAATTCGTATTCGTAATGAATCTAGGCCAATGTATGGGGAATTCCATACATTGTTTAGAGAATTGTCTTCTCATGAAGACAAATTTTATGAATACTTCAGAATGTCAGAGCAACAGTTCTATACTATTTTAGACTTGGTACGAAGTAAAATACAAACCTTTTTTTAGAAAGAGTGTAAGTGCTAAAAAAAAAGGCTAGCAATATGTCTTAGGTAAGTATATATAATTCTTAAATATAATAAATTAATTGAGCACTAATCATAATTAGTTAATACTACAGGCCCCTTAGCTAGAGCAGGCCTCTCTAGTAACCCCACATTTTCGGTATTAATATTGCTGTGAGATGGCCACCATGGCAAAGGGATGATTGTTTGGAAAAGCAATTTAATTATTTATAATGAAATAAAGTAGTAGATGAAATGAGAAACATTAATTATTGTTATTAATGCAATATTACTACTAGTATTTTTATTATTTTTCATTCTATAAACCATATTCTGTGGCCTAAGCTTACTAGTTAGGCCAAGCTGGTCCACAACATGATAATTGGTTCACTGCCTGCCGTAGTTGTACCTGTGCACGCGCGCTGACTGACATCTGCGGACTACCCGTCTACTATTACATAGTACTAGACCTAGGGCTTAGAAATTACAGACGCGCCAAGCCTGGAATAATAGCTGTTAGTTAATCACTTACCAGTCATTCCAACCCTCTCGCCAATCTCGTTTCATAAATTATTTTTAGAAAATTTTGTTTTTGTATTTGGCTTGTCCCTTTCCTCATACAGAATTGTGTTTAGTTGAACGTTCAAAATAAGTGTTTCCAAAACAATGTCTGATGTTGTGGCAGCCATTGCGACGTCATAGTAGTACGTATACGTACGTGTAGTGACAGGTATAACGTACCATCATCTGATTGCCTAAAAAACAAAATTATCGGGCAATACGAAAAAAAACATCGCTATAGAAGCCATTCGACCGATTTGGCTCCCAATGACCGTCTCGATTATCGCGCTAGTGTGACCGCCCCCGCTGTTATGCACTATACCGATATTTTTGTATCGATATCGGTCTAATTAATATTAGGTAAGGGGTGACCAGACCTTTAGAATGCCATTTAACCGGTTATTGCTGTGTAACTTTTAGCTGCAACGCAAATTACCAGTTATTTGATTGACAGGAACTGACCTTGTATCAACTACTGTATACTGTAGTAACGTTTGAATTGACTTCCAGAATCCATTGTATTTTGGGTACTGCTAACGATTTCTGTCAACACCCGGCAATTGATTTAAACGGTTATTAAGGAACAGAAATTGAGCAGATCTGCAATCAATATATAAATTATATTTTAAATCAATTTTGAAATAAACGGTTTATTTGGTCCTATGTAGCAGAAAGAGACCCTATGAGATACCATCCACAAATTCCAATCTAATTAAGGCAATAAAATGTCTTGGTTTTATAGTCTCTTTATGAATTAAATTCTGGGTTAAACATGTCTGTATTGGACAAAACCCACATCCTGTTGTTTTTAATGGGAAAATTTCAATTCAAAGAGTAAACAGGTGGAATTAGTAACTTTTGAAAATACAGTAAAACTTAAAATTTAATCATTTCTTAAGACCATTATTAATATTATATTGTAGAATTATTTTTTTGGTTAATATTGTTATTAGTCATCCAAGTTAACACCACTATGTTCCATCATTCAAAGTCACACATTCTCTGAACAAAAATTATACAGTCTGCAGGAGTGGATCCAGCAGGATTACATTACTTACTATACACCCTGCGAACAAGGCTTTAATATTTTCCCGACCTTAATACATACTGATACTATTAAATTGATTGTACACAAATTTCAGACTAATAAATGCTTGATTACTTTGAACTAGTTTTAGTGATGATAGAAAACTGTAATTCCTGATTCATACAATTAACACATTTTCTCATAATTACCTTAATTAACAATAATACCTGTTTTAGTACTTCAAGTGAGAAAAGGAATCCATGTTCCTCCTAATTATATTAATTACAGTACGTTCATAAAATGCATTTACTCCTAATTATCACCACAGCACTATACAGTATATTATTTAAAATGGACCTGAAATGGACTTTCGATTTTCAAGAAATTCACACATGTTATTTAAATGTATCAAATTAACACAAACCCATACAAATAAAAAAAAAAAAGTATACTATTTTGAGTAAAAACGAAATTTTAAGATACCATGGTAAATTAGCGAAAATTACTCACGCCATTGCAATATTCTATTTCAACGGCCGTCGGAAGCCTCTATATTCACGAAGTCACATATCACACGATGATATCGAGAGCGTGTATGCCGCCCGATAGTCAGTGAATGATCGACGGCCTGGAAAGATACGCGAAGCGTTGACACTAATACTAATTTATTCAATATCTAATGTTGTTGAAATATAGGTCCCTAAAATGTACTTCGTTTGTTCTAAAACCAGAATTTAGAAGGCCTACCTACCAAACCTTTACTAGGTCTATTAACTAGGTCTACTATCCAGCGCGCGGAGTCGATCTACCACCCACTTCATGCGGCGAGGCTCCGTTTCATGTGCATCCAAGGACCAAAGCGATATCAAGAACTTGCTGCGCTCATTGTCAAGCCAAAGTAAAATATGAATAAAAATTGTTTTCCAACTGCCTGATTCGTGACAAATAAATTATCATCTCATATTACTAATTTAATTCTGCTAAACTAAAAACTAAAGAAACTAACACATTTTAGCAGTATAAATTACGAACGATATACAAAATACACGAACGGAAAATATGGATACGCATCATTGTGCACGGAGCTGTATCCCAGGACAACGTTGCCAGACCAACTTCGGTATTGCCAGAAAAAAACCGTTGATTTTAAGATTTTAAATCGTCATTTACTCGCTGAATAACCGTTTATACGGTAATAATTTTATCTAAAAAAATTCTAAATACGTTTCTGCAAATGCACAAGCATTTTTTAGAAAATACTCCATAGATTTCAAGAGTTATAGCCAAAAAACTGCAAATTGTCCATTGGAGGGATAGGAATATATTCGCAAAGTGACGTCACCCGCAAATTTTTTTGATTTTCAAATGGGGCTTTCCCCAAAAGGGCCAATTTATATTTTGTAACAATATACATTCTAGCAACACCTAATAGCCCCAAAACATCATTCTAAAATGAAAAAAATTGAAAATCCATTTCAGGTCCATTTTAAAAGAGATACCTAATTGAAAAAGATGAGCTTTAAACAAAAACATGGAACAAAGTTAGCCTCCTGGTGGTACAGTAGCTTGGGTTTCAACTTCATAAACTGATATACTACATACAGTACATACCTATACATAGTCACATTTGTTTGTCGACAGGGGACTGTCAGACAGGGGACGGTCAGACAGGGGACGGTCAGACAGGGACGGTCAGACAGGGGACAGTCAGACAGGGAACGGTCAGACAAAAGAAAATGGTATTTGATACAAAATATAATTCTATGAATGCATAACTTATGAGCCCAGTATACTCCGTTCATTACTGCAACTATGTATTTGGTTGATTAAATATTTGATCCAATAGACAGAACAACATTTATTTCAACAATGGTAGGCGTAATTTAAATTTCATTTTTAGTTGTGGTAAACTTATTAATTAAAACATTTTAATTAACTACAGTATGTGTAGGTTGTGAATTTGCTATTAAGAAACTTCTCATGCACAGGGTCTAAGGAAAATGTGTGGGAGGCAGGGATGTCACCACGGTGGTCGGCGATGGACGGGCCCGTCCACCACTCGGAATTTCCAAGCACTATTTTCATGATGCCGACCACCACTATATTTACACATAGCCTATTGTTCGTAACTTACTACACTACGATACGATGTATTGTTATTATAATTATCAACGCGTCGATCATAGGGCGGTTCGTAGAGTTAATAAACAACATTGTCATCGCCTTTAGAAAACGCATGGACAATGCAAATTAACAATGTACTGTTCACTAATTAAAATCGGCACCGCCTAAAAATCCTACCTAAGGCTAGGCCTAGTAGGAGACGACACATTAGCGTAATTTAGCCCGACGAGACGACATCGTGCGCCGAATCGACATCGGAGTGGAGTCTAGTTTCGGCGGCCTTTAGGCTTACGCTAAATTTTTTAATCCTACCTTGGCTTAGCGAATTATAAATATGCCGACGTAAACATAAACAAAATATATGCAAAATCAATATATTCCATGTTAAGATTTAACATAGGCCTGGCCTATTCAATTATTACAACATGTCACTGTAATAAAATGGCTCTAGTATTCTGAAGCTAACCCCGACCATAATTAATTTTGAGTGAAAAAAAACATGTGCTACGTGTGGTGGGAACATGCAGTTAATTTAGAGTAGAGAGAGTATCGCGTTTCATGTCATGTGACACAAAATCTACAGTAGGTACACGATCTTCGTCGCGTTATTTCCAGGCCTGCCATTGAGCCACAAACAAAATCTAGGTCTGTGCGCGCGATCGACGTTCCGATACTATATTTAGAATGTTAACGATCTTTTGTTGTCGGCATCGTTTCTGGATCGACCTATTCAGTACTACTACTAGTTGTGGTTCACCGTGTGGTGCCATCATGCCTCTACCGTGGGAAATTTCTATTTATATATATTCGCCGTCGAGTCGAGTAGATAAAAAAAACACCACGAAAAAACGGTTACAATTGATATTTATTAATAAATGCTTCCTAGTAATTTACAACTTAGTCCTCCGTCACATTAATTTAATTTGCACACCTTGTTATCTCACAAAAAACATCGTAGATTCGTAATGCACTTTTTCCAACCTTATTATGAAATGCGTGGGTTTGGCGGAGTAGCCGGTCAAGCGCCCCCCTTCCCGATTTTTTTTGGGGGGGGGGGGGGAAGATCGCCGACCACCACTCATGACATGCTGGTGACATCCCTGGGAGGGAGATGACAGCTGTCGCTTGTGTCTCAAAATAATCATCACACTCTGTTAATTACCATCCCCTCTGTTTGCCATCCCAATGGGAAAGCTTTTTATTAATTATTAACTGGGCAACAACAGTACACATTTGTTTAGGTGATTATCACCTATATTACTGAATCTTCAATGATGTTGTAACGTTCCAAATAATTATAATAGATTTAAATATCAAACATTAAAATGACATCAGGGATGTTGTAACCAGTGCATTTTGCTTGTTGTAACTATATTATCTCTTGTAATAATTAGTGGTGGTCAGCAGACTGTATATCATGTTCAGAAATGTTTGATTGCTGGACTGGCTCATAGACGGCTGACCAGCGTGGTGGAAACCCTGATGAGATTAATTATTTGTAAAAAAATAACAATTAGCTGTTTTTACGTCAGGTAATTAAGTAGGATGATGTTTCAACAACTGTGACGGTGGATGTCTATAATGGGTATGAAATTAACAAACAGTTTTGGTGTGCTAATTTCTCTATGCTTACTGTACACACTGTGTATTTTCAATGTTTACTTGATAATTCCTGGCATAATTTAAAACGCAAGTTAAATTTTCCAAAAGGTCTTAAATATTGAACTACAGTAATATAAAATGGCAGATTATTGTTGATTTTGAGAGTTAGTACAGAAAACAACAGAAAATGGGCCTAAGCGAAGTGTGTGAAAAAAATACATTAATGTTGCTACAGTATGTGTGGTTTTTACATAAATGTTTTAATCTACTGCATACAAAAACATACAGCTTTACATAGTGACATCATCACGGTTAACAAATTGCAAGATGTGGGGACACGAACCTTGCTTCCTGACCATAGTCTCACATTCATGTGGAGTACACAGTTCTAATGTACAAATTACTGTTGTGTATGAATGGTATTTTGGCATTCCTCTCAGAGTCCGACATGAGTACAAGTGGCCTTATGATGTCATGACACTGCACTGTTTACTCTAGAGCGGCAACAAATATTCTACCATAAAAAAAATGATGAACAAGCTTATTTATACTAACCTGTGCATAACTCTACTACAAGCCATAGATGGTTTGTGGTTTCGTACCATTCCAAAAACTGTACAACATTGATGTGTGTTAGCTCATGTGTTAATCATACACGGTTTGTCGTCTGTGCTCGGTTACTTTTGTCAATGCAGTGGATAGCCACAAATGCAATTGAACCTTTTCTTCTTCCTTTGTCACTTATGCAGAAATCTGATCGTGATATTTCTTCATAAAGAATAAAATTTTCCCTCTTGATTCAAAGGTTTACAATCATCTGAGAAAAAACCAGAAACAAAATCAATAAGGTTATGAATGCGTTCATACTAATCTACTATACGCCCGCCTGGTAGGTTTTTACATGAGAAAACATGATACTACTACAGTAAGAGTAACACACGCTAGTGGTAAATTTAACTCATAATATATTTTTCCTTCCAGAAAAAAGTTAAAATCAGTTAAAAAAAACTATTAAACTAAATTCATTCTCAAATGCGTCAATCATCAGCTTCTGAACAACACTTAGGCATTTCACAGAGGGCGGTTTTCAGTTTCGGAATAAAACATTATTTCGACAGTTTTTTACATTAAAAATGTATAAAACGTACATATCACAATAACATTAAATATGTTAGCATGCACTGTACTTATTAACAATTTTTATCATAAACCCTGCCTGCGGCGACAAATGATTCAATATGTGACACTGATGACAGTGAGTAAATCCTTGTACAGTGAAACACGCCAATCTTCTAAGGTAGTTAATCCAATGAAGATGCTGGCCTCTAAGATAATACTTTTAAAGGCCTTTCTCTGGATTTGTTCTAATTGCTGACGCTCTCTGTTGCTTTGTAATATTGGATTCCCAAACTGGGGGCCGCAATAAACGGTACCGTCATGTATCGGCCGCGCTAGCGTTTTTGTGGATTGGCATGTTTCTTTAGCTAAATAAAAAATAATGGTGTTATTTTGAATATGAAGTCTTTCATTTTATTATTTATTAATTGTATTGGGATCAGGTGCCGTTTTCGTATTGTATGTATAGGCCTACCCTAATTTCACTATATAACTAACGGACCTGTTTGGAAATGGTAACTAAAACTAGGGCTAGGCCATATCCACCTAGGATATCATCTAGCCTAGTTCATTTCATTTCATTTCATTATTTATTTGGTCTATTTAAGTATATACAAAACAAAAAAAACTGAAATTGGGGAGACCAGGGTCAACCTAAGTGAACTTAATCACTGTAGCTGAGCCGGTTGACCCAACCCCAAAGTCAGTTTACACATAAAAGACGTAAAGACAAAATACAGTTACAGCGAATCAAAATGAATATGAACTTTTCTAATGAAGGCTGATGGGCTTTCTAGGACTGCAGCATCTGTCAATGGTCTGGGAAGCTGGTCTCAGACACGGGGAAACCTGATTGCTATAGAATGGAAAAAAGCCTGTGTCCTTGAGCTTGATGTCTGAAGCACAAGCGATCATTGTGACGAGTATTTATTAAAATACAGTTATGAACTGTGCTGCAGTCCAGAAACCCCACCAGAACCTTAAAACAAAATATAATAAGACATTTATCTCTTCTAACAGAAAAAGATGAAATTGAAAGCAAATTTAACCTCTACTCAAAGCACATCTGTCCACGATTGCTGTTTGAGAGCAAGACGACTTGCTCTCCTATGGACCCCCTCAAGCTGATCTGCTAGTAGGCCTAGGCCTGACCTAGGCCGAGTGTTGACAAAGTGCGAGGCAGCGAGGCACGCTTGTATTTTAACTCCAAATTTGATAACTAACTTTATCGTGTGAATACCACACCTTAGAAGTATACCTCATGAGTACTTTAATGAAAGAATCACATAACAAGTAACAAATAAATCCTTAAATTAATGATTTTACAGGCGTGTTTCTCGCACACTGTTCGCGAATTTCACTTATTCAATGTTCAATATTTTTGTTTCTATGGAGCGCCAAAAGAGCAACGATAATAGAGGACTAAAACTCAGTGGAATGCGTCGATTTCTCATGCATTTATTGGTGAAAAACACGTTTTATTTCAATATATTTGTTAATTTGTCAATAAAAATGCTGTAATATGTTACTGCTGATACTGTTCTGTTTTCAAAGAATAATAATCGATCCTAAATCAACATCACTACCTAGTCTAGACCTAGGACATCCTACTAAGGATATTATGATGAATTTTTCTATTTTATTCTTTAAAAGGTTACCGAAACCGTGTACATTATCAACAGTACACCGGTGAACAGTAACATTTTTCCTTACTGACAGTGACAAAATCTATTGAAATTGTACTTGATTTTCACCAAATAATGCGTTAAATATAAATGGATTCCACAGAGTTTTTAGCCCTCTAATTTATTTTGCTCTTTTGGCGTTCCATAGAAACCAAAATATTGAACATTGAGTGTGCGAAATGCGAGAAAAACAACGTCTGCAAAATAACCAATTTAATGGATTTATTGTTACTTTTATGTGATTTTTCTTCATTAAAGTAGGCCTACCAATTCTAAGCTGTCGTATTCAGGATAAAGTTGGCTAAAATACAAGGCAGGTGCAAAAGGAAACTAGCCTAGCGGGCCTAGGCCTAGGCTACTTCAATTTCGGTGATTTCCTGCCTTGCAATATTGAGAAATGATAAAATGATGCCTCGCATTTTTTGATGATGGTAAAACGATGCCTCGCATAAATTTCTGACTTGCCTCGCATGCCTTCCCTGCCTCGCGTGCCTCGCTGCCTCGCACTTTGTTACTACCCACCTAGGCCTATATGCAGGCCTAGCCTCTAGCTAGCTAGGGCAGCAGGGCCTCCTCTAGTCTCTATCTAGGCCTAGCCTAGAGTCTAGTAAGTAGAGGCTAGCCTAGGCCCTAGGCCTAGCTAGAGTAGGCTAGGCTAGTATCCCGCTAGTAGTAGGCCTATTAGGCCTAGCTAGCCTAGGCCTAGACTAGGTAGATATTAAATTTTTAGTAATAGTCCAGCTCAACGGTTGATATAGCTATAACAACAACATTAATTATTCTAAATCATCGTATACTTGTCTACATGATAATATAGTGTACTGTATTTACGATGGTTATAATAAAACAAACCTTAACAAAAGCAGTCGACATTTTTTTGTATTTTGGTGCCTCAAAATTCTTTTGTTTGAGGGCGCTATAAGATATGCAATTTTCAGAGACAGAGACAGTTAATTACTAGATTTAATTCGTCACTATGACGAATTATAGGTTATATGCATTGATTTAAATAAAGATAATTGATTTTTAAAAGATATTTTGATTCATTGATTTTCTCAGATTCTTTAATTATTTATAATATATGATAGGACCCTGCTAACGCGAATACAATAGCCGGTATCACAATCCGATCAAAGATCCCTCTGCGTATAATGTCATAAACCACATTTGCTGTTACATAATAATAAAGACATAAGTTATTTTTTATCTAGATTTCATTATAAATCATGTGTATAATATATACACTAAGAAATAAATTTGAACAAACAATACGGATAATAAAAAAAAAATCTTATTTCGTTTCCCAAGGTGAGACTCGATCTCGGTACCTTGAGTGCCATAGACACGAGCACACACCACCGAGCCATACACAACTGACTGAAAATTGTAGAAAAATTCTTCCGTGTATTTACTATGCAGTAACCACTTTGGTGCAGATAGATTATTACATACCGCAATGAATTATAATTTTTTACTATGATGACATCTCTAAAAATGTACAACAATGATGCACTGTCAAACTATATACTTAATATAATAATATAAACTTTTGAAGGAAGAAAGTTAATGTTAAGTTTGTTATTTTGGCCTAAGAAAATGTCATAATTTGTTTGATTGTCGAAATGAATTTTTTTTAATTTAATATGCAATTAATTATGGCTTAATCAACTTTTGTTCCCTTAGTTTAATAATAAATCATACATAAGATACATACACTTCAAGAAAATGAAATAAAAAATATGTGTTCCCGAGCATTCTGACGATCTATATTAATTTTAAAATTTAGCATATTTTCACCATTTTGTTAACTTACACGTGCGTAGCCTGTCACTTTTGACGTGCTCGTATAAGGCAATTTCGCGTTGAAAAGTGAATAAAATATGATGATATTATTAAAGAAAGGTTGTACAACCGAAATCGGACAAAAAGAATGCGCATTAACGTATAACGCGCAGTGCGCGTGCAGAAATCTGCGCACCCATGGCAATTTTTTAAACGCTTAAAATTGCCTGAAACGTACTCTAATTTCATCGAAAATAAATTTTGACAATTTTGAACATTTTAAGCGCGCGTACGCAAGCGTTATATGCGCTACACACGTAAGTGTATTGCCATGTGATGAAATATGACCTGAAATTTATGAGTACCAAATTTTGTTTAATTGTGATTCATGCTTGTGAAGATATGATTACAAACGTGATTTCGTAAAATCGCGCGTAGACCGCGTAATTTTTGATTACGCATCGTGAAAATATAACCACATCGATTCCTGGCCATAAGGAATACACTCTGAAAAATTGACTTAGATAGATGAAACTGATGCCAAGATAATTCACGGACAAAATAGTGCTAAGGAAAGAATAAACTAGACATGAAACTCGTCACTTTGACGAGTTAGTTATCCGCACGACAAACGCCACGTGCACGTGGACACAGAAAAAGATTATGGCATATTGACATGAACTGAAGAGTATAATATGTTGTTAGTGCTAAACTTGACGGGTTGTTTGTTGTAAAGAAAAAATATACATTTACTCAACGGGCGAAAATAATGTGAGTTTATCTATGTTTTGCGGTAGTATTAAATTATATTTATGGTAATAAATGAAACCTACTGTGTTTAAAATTATGTATGGATAAACAAGTATTGTTTTTAAGCTGTAGTATATCTTAGTATTTGTAATCTTAGGTGTTGGGTCTTAGCTTTCGTGATCTTAGGTCTTAGTTAGGGGGTCTGAGCTTTCGTGGTCTGAGCTTTCGTGACACCCCTTTTGCACCTGCCTTGTATTTTAACCAACTTTATCCTGAATATCACAGCTTAGAATTAGGCCTACTTTAATGAAGAAAAATCACATAAAAGTAACAATAAATCCATTAAATTGGTGATTTTACAGACGTTGTTTTTCTCGCATTTCGCACACTCAATGTTCAATATTTTGGTTTCTATGGAACGCCAAAAGAGCAAAATTAATTAGAGGGCTAAAAACTCTGTGGAATCCATTTATTATATTTAACGCATTATTTGGTGAAAATCAAGTACAATTTCAATAGATTTTGTCACTGTCAGTAAGGAAAAATGTTACTGTTGATAATGTACACCGTCGTTAACCTTTTAAAGAATAAAATAGAAAAATTCATCATAATATCCTTAGTAGGATGTCCTAGGTCTAGACTAGGTAGTGATGTTGATTTAGGATCGATTATTATTCTTTGAAAACAGAACAGTATCAGCAGTAACATATTACAGCATTTTTATTGAC
Source organism: Antedon mediterranea (assembly GCF_964355755.1). NCBI lineage: Eukaryota > Metazoa > Echinodermata > Crinoidea > Comatulida > Antedonidae > Antedon > Antedon mediterranea. Next base: position 27,300,501 of record NC_092671.1, read on the forward strand.
AAATTAACAAATATATTGAAATAAAACGTGTTTTTCACCAATAAATGCATGAGAAATCGACGCATTCCACTGAGTTTTAGTCCTCTATTATCGTTGCTCTTTTGGCGCTCCATAGAAACAAAAATATTGAACATTGAATAAATGAAATTCGCGAAGAACAGTGTGCGAGAAACACGCCTGTAAAATCATTAATTTAAGGATTTATTTATTCCTTTTTATGTGATTCTTTCATTAAAGTACTCATGAGGTATACTTCTAAGGTGTGGTATTCACACGATAAAGTTAGTTATCAAATTTGGAGTAAAAATACAAGCGAAGGAAACAAGCGCCAGGTTTATTAGTATGTACATGGACAACAATAAATAAAAATCGTTCGTAATATACCTAGCTTACTAAAGCAGGAATAGTGTATCATTATTAAATATTACACCAATTATTATTATATCAAAATTGATTAAATTATTTTCTACATAGGCCTCTTATCTAGGTTAGGGCTAAGCATATTAGCTAAAGTTTAATTTTAGGCCTAGTATTACAATTGTCGGACGTAAGTCTTTTTTCACACGCGCTCCAGAATTCTGTCGCAATTTTTTTCTTTGCGGCATGTTATTGGATCGGCATATCAGTTACCTTTTATTCACCGCCAGTTATTGAACTTGTCCTGGCAATCGCTGTTCACCTTATTTGCGAGAGGTACACGTGTTGTTCGTAGAGAATGGAATGTCAAAAATGTCTTTGGCACGCCGCTCAGAGAGAAGTATGTGCGTTGCTGCTGAAACCACGTGCTATAGTAGGGGAATGCACCACAGTCCTCTGAGCTGAGGGCTGAATCATTCCGCTACCTGCTAAATAGTAAAGAGGGATTTTCCATCTCTCGGGTCTACCGGATCTAGGCGCAGGGGTGTGACAAAATATTATTTTCACTCTGCTATGTTCGAGAGACATGTGAGTGAACACGCTCGAAATGCCAACAAACATTGCAGTCATTTGATGAGTGTGTCGCTATAACAATTATTGTTTATCGAAAGTTGAAGACTGTCGTTCAGATTTTTGAACCGTAGTTTGGGCACTTTTGTAAAAGTAAAATTTGACACGATATGACTTGAATGAAAAAACAGTCGTTACATAAAAATAAACAACATGATGAGTGTATACACGAATCTATTTAGATACGCTTGTATCGATTGATTATTAGGCCTATAATATAGCATAATAGCACGTTAAGATATGCCTCGCACCTTTTTGAAATTGTAAAATATATGCCTCGCATGCCTCGCACTTTTGGAAATGATAAAATGATGCCTCGCACAAGTATTTGGCGTGCCTCGCATGCCTCGCGTGCCTCGCTGCCTCGCACTTTGTCAACACTCCACTTATAGTGCTGAGTTCTACCTATGTGTCATACAATATGTACAGTATATACTGTATATCTATATACAGTGTAGCATAGGTGAAATTACGGGACTCATATCGTGTTCTAATTTTTTGGTATGATGGAATTTTCAAAATAAACTCGAAGATGACAATTTTGAAAGATAATGAATTGAGAAAATAAATATAAGGATTGGAAGAAAATTTGACACGTAGAAGCGCAATGCGCGGTCTTTGAAATTTGTATAACTTTTTAACTTCAACTGGCCATATGATAACATCACAACATCCGATAGGCTTAATTTTAATATGAATTCATATCTACATTTCATCAGCTTTCATAATAACTTATAATCTTCAAGGTCACCTTTAATTCTGAAGAGCTATAAGATATTCAAATGTATGGTGTAGCTGAAATTACACGACCTAGGTTATTCAAGTTTTTACGCGTGATGACGTCATCAAAATAAAAATGTTGACAACTCATTAGAAGAATAATTAATTGAGCAAGCACATACTAAAAGTTGTGCGAAAATCGGGCTCAAATAACGGAGATGCGCTCTATTGAATGTGATAACCCACACAAAAAGAAAAAAATTCCTAATTTTTAAATTCAAGTGGCCATTTGATGACGTCATACCATTTTGTACGTCTAATGTGTATATACATTTGTATCTACAACTTATTGGCTTCCATAATAAGTTAAAAAAATTGGGGGTCATCTGCCATTCTGAAGAGTTACTGTATATTCATTTTAAAAAGTCCTTATTTTTTACCATTTTTAGCACTTTTGTACAATTAGTGTGCGCATTTTGTCACTTTTAACGTGCTCGTATAGCGTTATTTTAAGTCGGAATGGACTCAAAATTGGTGAATGTACTAAGGATTGTGAGTAGAATGTGATTTATACATCAAATTTTTTTTTTTACGCATTTTAAGAATCGTGCGCACAAAAACGCATTTTTGCGCAGTAATTTTTTGAAACGCGCAAATGGCCTAATTCATGCTCTAAATTGATCAAAACCTAATTTTGCGCGTTTTAAATTTTTAACGCGCGATTTCACGTGCATGACCTTGAAACGCGCAACTTTTTATTTGCTAATATTTTTACCCTTGACCTGAAGTTTACCTGTAGTGAATTTCATTAATATGTCATAATGAATTATGAAGATATGATTGATAATGTGATTTCACAAAATGGCGTATAAATGACGTCACGGATGAGTGATCACGCTGGAAAGCTGATTAGGATTAAGTTATATTATTTAAAAGATATTCTGAAATTTTGGTAATCATTGACATTAAACAGAAACAATAAAAAGAAAAAAAAAAAAATAATAAAGATTTCATACAATAACAATAGGTGATCATTTTATTCTAAATGATCACCTAATTAAAGATACTAGTACTGTATAATGTAAAAAATATGGCTATACAATCAAATTATTTAGCATTTTGTACTTTTGTTGCAATAGCCAATCAGTTTTCTGAATGTCTTTCTTTTTCTCTACAGGAGATTAATTATTATTAAGAAAATTAAGAAAATGAATAATGCATATTTGGTAGTATTATTATTTTTTCATTACAAAGCATATAAATTATAATAACATCATAGGGTATTGCTAAACACCGCAAACCCCCGCAAACCCCCCAAAAAACATAGCAAACCCCATCGAACCAACATAAAAGTGATTGAATCATGTAGTGTACAACCCACTGGGTATATCCATGTAAAAGAAATATTACATTTTTATATTCGGTCTAACAACTTTTAGCAAAAAATGACCAAAAAACACATTTTCAGGTTAAATTATTCTTTAAAATGCAAATGGACAAACTGTATGGTATCAAATGAAAGAATACATAATGTGCTACCCACTGCTACCCAACTTGTATTGAAAATATTTAATTATGAAGCTAATTGTATGGAAAATGTGCATATTTTGATTAATTTTATAGAAAAAATGAATATTTGGTAGCATAATTGTTATGTTTATTTATATAATATTGACTGAAATAATACGTTGAATTCTATTATGTACAACGCTTGTGTGTGAAACAGCCACCTGATGTGAACTTACATGGCATTCTTATCAACGTATAAACTATTGTGATTATGAATATGGAATAGATACTAAGATTATGAATTAACAAAGATTATATATGTGAAAAAGAATAGAATAGTTTAGGAATTTAAGAAATATTGTGACACAAATTATTGTAATTATAAATATGGAATAGATAGATGAATTATGAAATAACAATTATATGTATGAAAGAGAATAGAATAGTATACGAATTTAAGAAATAGTGTGAAACAAAGTATTGTAATTATAAATATGGAATAGATAGATGAATTATGAAGTAACAATTATATGTATGAAAGAGAATAGAATAGTATACGAATTTAAGAAATAGTGTGAAACAAAGTATTGTTATTATAAATATGGAATGTATACTGAATTATGAATTAAATATAATTATGTGAAAAAGAAATGAAAATAAATAAGAGAAATTAATAAAATTAGTGACTGAAATATATTAGACGATGAATGATTTATAATCGAAGTATATAAGACGAGATAGAGAAAGTGTTGTATTAATTGAATCTTAGGGAATGGGGATAATAATTTAAAAGGGTAATTCGAGATTTATAAAATGAAATTAATTGAATAATATTGTAAAGTGTAACGATGATGCAAGTATATGTATAGGGGAATTAGGGTATTACGGTAATTATTTATTTATTGTTGTATTCATTTATTTGTTTATTGTATTTAATTGGGTTTTGAGTATTAAGAACTGAGTAAAGGCCATCTCTAGAGATAATTGAAGTAGCAAAGTGAATTTGTAAGAAATTTATTTATTTGGGTATTGTTAACGGGTATTTATTTTTATTAGATATTATTGGATGGTTAATATATATAGCGCCCTCTATAAAGTTCCATATTATGTCATAATTATTCTTATGAAATATTCATGATTTCTGGCTTAATTGAATAGGAAAAAAAATAATGCTACCGGGCCCCTATCAGACGTAGATTAGTATGACCATGAATAACTGACACTATACATTTAGATACATTGAGATTGAGATATGAATGTGAATACATGTATTCACATTCATATCTCAATCTCACCATTCAGTTAGATTCTTGTAAAAGCAATAGATCATGCATGGTGTACTTTAAATAAGTTGATATCATTCACAAACATAAAAAAATGTTCATCAATAATAACTCTCTGAAATTAATCGATCACATTTAAAACAACTTTCAAAGAATGAAAATTGTAGTTTTATAAAGAAGACTATATGTGAGACTTTAACAAATTCTTTGGTCATTTCGGTCTAAAAAACCTCGCATTGAAAAAAAGTAAAGATACATTTGTTTCACACATTCGGCAAAAAATCAAGTTGATACTAGAAACTGGAAAGATGAAAGACACCGGCCTATAACTTGTAACATCAGACTTTAAAAAATATGTCTTTTTTCCAAATCTATTTTCGAAAATACATCTATTATAATCAAGGATTAGAAAAAATATAAAAATACATTACTAATTCTATTATTAGCTTTAAAAAAAAATGTTTCTAGCCACAACTAATTAGAGGCCGTGTATGATATGAGAGCGCTGCTTCGTTTGCTTGCTATAGTCTTGTGGTTGCTGTAGTTTTGAATAGAGATGCCAAATGCCGTACAGGTGTTTGCGACCACGGTATAAATGATGTGCCGAAGATTACTGGGATCTGTCTATAGTCCGTTGCAATTCTCTTGAATATTATAACTGCTTAAAGTCATCATAAGTAAGGCCGAGGCTGCGCTCAGTCAACTCTTTCATTATTTGTAAAATATTAAATTATAGCAATTAGTGATAACTGCATGAATATAAATGCGTAACATACCCGTATGTTTCAAACTTAAACAGTTGTTCGTTTCTTTGGGTGGTCTACGGAACCATGGCTCCCGGATGGGGACTCCTGGAAATGGAGAACCGACAATTTAATTAATAAGATAAAAAACAAAAAATGCTAAATCAACAGATATAAACCAGGTAGGTAGGTAGGTAGGCCAGGTATAAACACATGACTCACAGCGCTTGTTTTTTATTTTTTAAATAACATTTTATCATTATTATTTAAATATTTTATGTTATTTTTATATGTTGTAATGAACTTGTATTTTAAATTATTTATTAATAGCTATTTTAATATTGTAAAGTCAACAATGTTTACTTTGTTGCAATAAAGAATTTGAATTTGAATTTAAGTAATATAAGACTGATGATATTTTATTCCATGTTTCGACAATTCACATTCATTTTTTATTCTGGTGAGAAGTTGTTTTTGTTAACTATGAAGGACGTTAGGCCTAGTTATCACTTATATGTTTGTTATTCCTCGTGTATCGAGCAGCGTAGTAGGTGAGTGTACTTTTAAATTATAACATATTTATCTCGAACAGGATAGAAAACAACTATCGCATCCCTACCATGAGAAACGTGAATGAAGTACTAAAACACATTGTATGTTCCTTGAGGAAGCCTACACATGGTTAATATTTGTACACACAAGCACAATTCGTTCATTACAAACAAATGAAAAAAGAACATTACATTCAATTTGGATTTGGGGAAAAAGTGCACTTACCGTATATTTCGGTGTATAAGTCGCACCTGTGTATAAGACGCACCCCCTAACTGAGAGTAAAATATCGGTATTTTTTATAAGACGCACCTTATATTTCATCAAAACAATTTAAAAAAAAATTGTAATCAATATTATTGTAATAATATATTTTGTTATATCTACAACAGCGTCCTTTATTTAGGTTTTTTCTTACCTAGGCTCGCCAGCCTCAACAAGTTCTTTCTAACTTGTTATTCATGAATTTCGCACCCGCAACATCGAGTGCATGACCGTGTGTGTAACACGTACGTGTGTGGGCTAGCCTCGCTCGATCATTTCGAGAGGGCGCACGTTTTCACGGACAATCGTATTCGATTAGTATCTATGTATCCGAGAAGCGTGTACGCTAGTCCATGCTGTAATAACCTGGAGAGTATACTAGTCGAATACCGTACACCATGTGGCCGCCAAGAAGGGCTTGCGCTGGGGGTACGGCGGTCGTGCGTATAACTATAAATAAATACTAGCCTAGGCTATTCCAATCGTAAACGTTTACAAATGAAATTTTATCGGAGCGCCTACAACAGCTCAATAATGAACAAATCTTTTCATCATATTTTAGTATAACATCATGCTAAAATGCCTTGAAAACTAGGCAGAAGCAGGTTGCCGTTACGTTAGTATACTGTAGCTAGGCCTAGCCTACTCAGTCCTAGCAAACGAGGTGACGATATGTACAATCTCTGTGGTGAGGCATTTATGTTCGGTGTATAAGACGCACCCTTAATTTAGAGGTCAAATTTGCGTGTCAAAAGTGCGACTTATACACCGAAATATACGGTACTAACTCGTGTTTAAAACCAATAAATCGCGCACATAAACGTTGAATTATTACATTTTTATTGCAATGAACCACTGCCCTCTTTGAAATTCCGCAAGGAAATCGTGTTTTGATTTATTTGGGAAACACCACCCTAAACTGTATATCCACGACTGTAGTATCAATCGGATTCAGGGACCGGGACTATTCGGCCCACTTTTAGTGGGTTGGGCCGAAACATCCCACTTTGTGGGCCGAAACGTCTCACTTTAGACCAAATTCATATTAATTTGTTTTGTTTTGGTATTTATCAAGTTTTTAAAGGTGTTTAACAATCCGTATTTTATTGATATTGACAATGTTGACATAATATATATAATAAATTACTAAGAAAACGTCATTTTATATTCAATTTATTACTTCGAAAACCTTGTTTATTTCGTGCATTCGCCAAGCGGCCAACAGAGGGCGTAACTTGTTTACATCGTTCGCGTGACTAAAAAATGATCATTTTCGACAATGTTTTCAAATACGTTTGCTTTATTGCATCTTTATTCCTAGCAGTACTACCCTATCGTCTCTCTGAAATTAACGTTTGGTTTATGCTTATAAAATGCACATCAAAGCCGATAAATTTAAGTGTGCCGAATCGTCTCAGGGCCAAATAGAATAGTCCCGGGCCGAACTGTCTCAGGGCCGAATCGTCCCGTTACCTATCAATCGCTGCCCAGTGTCCATTTCTCAAAATAACTAGGCCTAGGGTTTCATGGTTTCACGAAACCTAAGATTCCGAAAGCTAAGACCCCCTAAGACCTAATATCACGAAACCTAAGACCCAAGATTACCAATAATTCTCTTTCGCACCTGCCTTGTATTTTAACTCTAAATTTCGTGTGCTAATCGAGTCAAATGCAGTTTTAATGATGCACTCTTGACGTTCCACCCTATCTGTTCGTTTGTTCGTGTCGACACATTCAGTATCAAATGGCGATATTTCTGTATTTTTTCAATCAATTGCTTGCTTGCGAGTATTATATAAGGTATGGTTTAAAGATCTTTGGCTATGTTCGGCTTCGGGATATTATACCACACTTAGGCCTAGGCTAGGCTATGGGGGTCGTCGGTTTCGTGTTATGGGTTGTCCAATTCTATAGGTCGTCCAATTCTATAGGTCGTCCAATAGAGAGAAATGGCAAACCGACGTCTAAAATCCGAGTGGTTATAAAATCATAACAAACCGTTGAGGGCGGCACATTTCCTATGTTTATACACGTGAATCATGGCGTCGTCTAACACATTGACACATTGTTGCAACCAAATGCAATACAGTAGTGTGGCATTATAACTGAAAATAAACCAATAAAACAATGAAATATGTATAAAAGTCATCCATCATTCACAATCATATTTCTAAAAATATCTCATATCTGTAGGTCTACATTAGACTAGGCCTATAGTATTATAGTAGAATGGTGTTATCTGGGACAATGCTAATTTTGTTGAAATATTACAATTTTGTCTACACATAATTAATTTTGTCAATACAAAATTCATTTTGTCAACACAAAATTCATTTTGGTATTGACAAAATTCATTTTGTGTTGACAAAATTTATTCTGTGTGGACAAAATTAATTTTTTTTTCACAAAATTCATTTTGTCTTGACAAAATTCATTTTGTCTCGACAAAATTCATTCTGTGTAGACAAAATTAATTCTGTGTAGACAAAATTCATTCTGTAACGACAAAATTCATTTTGTGGCGACAAAATTCATTCTGTAACGACAAAATTCATTTTGTGTAGACAAAATTAATTCTGTGTGGACAAAATTAATTCTGTGTAGACAAAATTAATTCTGTGTGGACCAAATTCATTTTGTGGCGACAAAATGTATTCTGTGTAGACAAAATTTATTCTGTGTAGACAAAATTCATTTTGTTGCAACAAAATTTATTTTGTCGCGACAAAATTCATTTTGTTAGCCGAGCCTACTCAAGCGTGGGACAAAACGTTTTAACATTTAAATTAGAAGGCGGGGTTGTTATTGGAAACTCGAAGATTGACAGTTATAGGCCTACGATCAAACAGCTCGCGAATATCATTTTACGACCTCCTCTACACCGGTGAACTTGAATACTTTGCGTCGAGTATAAGTACAGTTTATACCGACGTATGACAATATTATTGTATACTTAAAATTAATTCCGATTCAGCAAAACGGAACACGTAGCCCTCCCGGGTAGCCCTATATGCCTACCAATTTTGGTAATAAATATTAAAGATAGTTGAAGATGGTTGAAGATTTATATCGATACCGATAATATTGATAAAGAAAATGACAACACTATTTACGATAACATCTGATAAGTTGAGTAGTAATGAAATGATTTTAGATAATACATTTATTTTAATATAATAGTTAGTATAGGCCTATTTATTCTTATGGGAATTGCGTCGTCTATATAGGCCTACCAAGTTTATTTGATAGGAATACTAAATTGCTAATAGGCCTAACTCAAGGAAACAAAACTATGATATATCTCTTAAGACATATGCTAATTGTCTCTAATTGGAATAATAGAGATATCTTTATTGAAAAGATATCTTGGTTATAACAGGGATATATCTCTATTGGAACCTAAGATCTATATTGTAAACTAACTACATCTATTAAAAACTAAGATATTTTAGTTGCCTAAATAAATGACAGTTTGGTACGCCATAGATTATGATATTGCAAATTGTCGTTAAAAAGTTAAATTTAATTTCAAATTTACGTTTAACTATTAATTTTACTCTCGGTTGCATATTATTATATATTTACACCCTCGAAAGATATAATTCAACTTTGACCAAATAGTTATATGGGTGTTCACACAACTGACATATGGCGCCACTCAAGTATCCATTCCCATGGCAGTGTATATAATCTTTCCACCTTCTCCATGATTGATTTTATTTATTATACATTGCTAATTGCAAATAATTGTTTATAGGTTTACATTGTTCTTTGTACTTTTAATATTCAGTCTTTGCCTGGCTTGATAAGATTGATGTTAAATAAAAATGCATTTTCCACTAATAAAATATGGAGTTGTATCGAGAAAGTATTGTAATTTCGGGCAGAATGGTTTTCGGTCTGGAAAGGTCATTATTACACTGTCTGGGGTGTTGATATTTATACATCGAATGTTCAAATCAAATCGAATAGCCCCATTATTGAAGCTTTACCTGAAGAGGTCCTAGACAACTTGCGTAATCTTGGAGAAGCCCAGACCCTCAGTCAAACCAGAATGGCTTCGGTCTGGAAAGGTCATTATTACACTGTCTGGGGTGTTGATATTTATATATCGAATGTTTTATGGGCAATCAGTCCTGAACCTAGCCAACGTAGGCTACCTGGCCTACTTACTACTGTAGGTTAAAGGTTATTAGGTTTCGCAGGGTGGATGACTGTTATAATAAAACTAACGTGAGCAATCTTTTGTAGTCAGTTCTTTAAATGTTTTTTTTTTCAAATAACGGACAGCTTTCAGCATCATTATTTCTGCAATGATTATTATTATCTTAAAGATTATTGTCCCCTGAAAAAAATGTTTTTTTTAATCTTTTTGTTGAATATGTTATTTTAATGTCACATAATAGTTATTCACTTTCACAAAAAATTGGGTCTGAAAAAAAATTATTTACCTGAAAAAACTGTAATTTAAAGCAAAAAATGGTCAAATTGTCTGGAAGCCAATGAGTTTTTGGGTAATTTAACTGTTTATTTTGTCTTTTTATATGTGAAATAATTTTTCTCCCGTTTTTTTTTCTTATGGAAGTGAACAGCTTCATTAAAACTGCATAATTGACTATTCAAAGTCCGATTTTAAAAATCTTTATTTTTCATGATTTTGGGAGACAATACATCTTTAATTTTAAAATAAAGTATATACATTTTATGAAATTAATAAATAATATTAATAAGCCCCATTACTACAATTTTACTTAAGTAATAAGCAGGGCTCTATAAAAACCATTTTCCGATTTTTTAATATAGAATACATTATAATAATAATTATTACTGACGATGTAGATATTAAATTGTCAAGTATGAATACTGATCATATCTGATATTTTCAGGGGTCCCTGATATTATAAAATAGATTAATATGATAGCAATAGAGACGGAGGCATGCTCAGCCATAATAACTGAACCAATAACAAATGTCAAAGATTCGCGCGCTATCATCATTTATAGCTTCACCCTGTCTTGCCCTTTTCACGTTTAAACTCCGCCTTCTAATTTAAATGTTAAAACCGAGCCTACTCAAGCGTAGTTATCAAGTATTCATTACTGGCGGTAGCCCCCTGCAGGGGATGCTAGTCAAGTCGCCCCATCGCAAAGTCGCCCCATACAAAGTCGCCCCATACACAGTCGCCCCATCGCAAAGTCGCCCCAAAACAAAGTCGCCCTGACACAGTCGCCCCATTGCAAAGTCGCCCCATCGCAAAGTCGCCCCAACGCAAAGTCGCCCCATCGCAAAGTCGCCCCAACACAAAGTCGCCCCATCGCAAAGTCACCCCAAAACGTTAAAAAATAGTTTAAAAGTGCGTAAAATGTCGCAATGATACACAAAATAACACGGAACGTGTAGGCATAAAAGGGGAAGCCCCGCCATGTAGTCTCGGGTCACACGATCGGCACGCTCCCCAATCATCAGAGAGGAAGCCCCCAACTAATCACTCCGCGGTCGCACTAACGTCGTGCTAGCTCTCACCAGAGGGAAACCCCCGTAATTACTCCGCCGTTGTCGCACTACAACGCACCATCTGAAGATGGGGAAACCCCGTCGGAGTTTTACGATGATATCAGTCGCGTTCGAAATTGGTGGCGTTTAATTTTGGTCGCGATAAAATGATGTTATACGATCTAGATTATTTTTACTTTGGTCGATGAATATTTATTATTATTAGGCCTATATTAATAATTGATTTTTGTTTTTATTTTACACTGAGGTCTATGATGAGAGAAAGATGTGTGCCTTAAAAATGACAATTTGTAAACATAGTTTAAGATTATAGTAAGCCTATTATTCAGCATAATGTCATTTAACAGTACATAAATTTAAATGTGAAATACTTTATAGGGAACGTAGGCTACGTCTGTGTCTTTTATTTTTTATATGCAACAAATTAGGTAAAACAATTTATTTATAAACATTCAGTTTACTATTATATACATAGTATTACAATGAACATTGATTATAAGCCTGGAAATGCAATCCCATCATTATATCCATTATAAAATTGCATCATATCGCCACTATGTCGTAAATGATGACGTGCATGTGTGTATTCGTCGTACGTCCGTGTACGTATTATTCCGTGCCTCTTCACTGTCTTGTTTATTAAAATTAAATAAACACCCGATATGAGGATATTTATTAGGCATGATAATTAGAATGTTCTATAACCAAAAGGGTTGAAAAGAATTTCTTCAGTAAAATGATCATTCTGCTGTTGAATAAAAAGCGACTCGCAATCTGAAACATTCTCTGAAACCAATAGGAGCTGCTCCTTCTGGTATCTGTTTCCTTCTCACAGCTGCTACGTCTTTCTGCTGCCTGTCGGGGATTCCCCTTTTTAAAAAACACGCACACGATAATCATACTGTACGATGGTTTTTCCATGGCCAAAATGTAGCGTTTTAATTTTACTAAAATACCTGCATGTGTAAAACGATCATATCGGCGAAGAAATCCCCTTTTTTTTATTTCTTCATTTTGAAAAGTCATAATTAAAATTAAATAACTATAGACACATAACTTGTCAATAAATGCAAAATGATCAATAAGTAGCCTATATAACATTTATTGTCTTACAACGCTGTTATTGTTTTAACTACTGTAAATATACGAAGGCCTACTAATACTATTTATACACTTATTATATTATCCTAAAAAATGAGCTGGTATCCACGCGTAGGTTGAAGAAAGATTCGTAATTGTGGCTCTGGTAACTAATTTTAAAATCATATTAAATTAACATTTTCGAAACTATAAATCAGGGATAATCTTTTCGAAATCTTTTTAGAACTTTCAAACAAGGGACTATTTTTTAATGATTTTTAAAAAGCACATCACTATTAAAACCTGTAAAATAAAAATTAAAACACAAATTATGTATATAATAGGATAAACATTATAATGTATACGACATTTAGCGCGACCAAAGTAACAACGCAATCGATATCAAACGCAACCGCTATATGATTAAAACAGCGTACTACTAGCGGTGGCACTTCCGAAATAAAACCGTGGGCGACTTTGCAATGGGGCGACTTTGCGTTGGGGCGACTTTACGTTGGGGCGACTTTGCGATGGGGCGACTTTGTAATGGGGCGACTGTGCCGGGGCGACTTTGTTTTGGGGCGACTTTGCGATGGGGCGACTTTGCGATGGGGCGACTTTGTATTGGGCGACTTTGCGATGGGGCGACTTGACTGGATCCCATTAAGTAGCATCACTAGCCACATAACAGAATGGCAGTTGTCAAGCTGAAACTAATGCTAGGCCTAGCTAGGAGAAGCCTAGCAGCACCCTAGCTAAAGTAGTAGTAGTAGTACAGTATACTATGCAATAACGAATTTCCAATATTATTATTATAATAACCGATAATCCGTACTAGGCTCGAGTACTCGAAGTACTACAGCATACAGGCCAACTATCTAGGCCCGGCCTAGTCCTAGCTAGAGCTGGGTACAGTATATAACAAAAACGCGTCTTAATTCAATCCAAATTAAAATAAAATATGTTAAGATTTGCCCATATAACATTAAAATTGTTAAGGGTGTTGCAAAAAAAAAAGATACTGCTATTATGTGTGTTTTAAACGTTCTTTTCTACCTACCTTTTTAACTCAACCCATCGGAATTTCCCATACAAAAACATGTGGCGAAATGGTTTGTTTACAATCTATACCAAAGAATGATATAATATCAGCGTTGCCAGCGATAAAATTTAAATTATGCCGTATCCTGTCTCAAATAATGCCAGATTGGGAAAAATAATGCCAGATCCCCAAAATGTGGCCCTAAACAGCGCCACCAACGGTTGTATGTCTAATAAACGTTTGTAAACCCCAACTGACACAAAATAGGGCCTAAAATTGTATCCCCATGTCATACAAAATTTATATTTTTAGTTTTGTGAGTAATAACTAATACTTCTAAATATCTGGGGTGTGAAAATGGTAATTGCAAATGACACCAACACCAACCAAAATTTGGAAAAATACAGCTACTCGATGGCCGGAAATGGCACTTAATTTAAAATATGAAATAAAAATATGTTTATTAGTGTCTCCATGATCTTAGCCCACCATAGTTCGAAAATGGCAATTATAATTTAAAATAGGAAATCAAAATATATATTAATTGTGTCTCCAGGACCTCAGCCCCAACCATGATGGGGCTGAGGTAAGAAAATTTGAAAAATATAGAGCTGCTCAATGGCCGGAAATGGCACTTAATTTCAAATATAAAATAAAAATATATTTATTAGTACCTCCAGGATCTTAGCCCATGATAGTTTTGAAAGTGCCAATTATAATTTAAAATAGGAAATAAAAATATATATTAAGTGTTTCCAGGACCTCAGCCCCACCATGGTTGGGGCTGAGGTAAAACAAATTGGAAAAATAGAGCTGCTAGATGGCCGGAAATGGCACTTAATTTAAAATATGAAATGAAAATATATTTATTAGTGTCTCCATGATCTTAGCCCACCATAGTTCGAAAATGGCAATTATAATTTAAAATAGGAAATCAAAATATATATTAATTGTGTCTCCAGGACCTCAGCCCCAACCATGATGGGGCTGAGGTAAGAAAATTTGAAAAATATAGAGCTGCTCAATGGCCGGAAATGGCACTTAATTTCAAATATAAAATAAAAATATATTTATTAGTACCTCCAGGATCTTAGCCCATGATAGTTTTGAAAGTGCCAATTATAATTTATAATAGGAAATAAAAATATATATTAAGTGTTTCCAGGACCTCAGCCCCACCATGGTTGGGGCTGAGGTAAAACAAATTGGAAAAATAGAGCTGCTAGATGGCCGGAAATTGCACTTAATTTTAAATAACAATGTATAAGAGTCCCTAGGACCTCGCCCCATCATGGTCACTGAGAGGTGAAGAAAATTTGGAAATATAGGGTTGCTACGACGATGCAAATGGAACATAATTTGAAATATGGAAAACAAATTCTCTAGAAGAAATTCTTTTTAAAATTAGAGCTTCTAGTTACCGGAAATTGCCATTTTAAGGGTTGGGGTAGGGGTATGGCCGCTTATAATTATGAACTGAAAAAACAAAACCCCTTTCATAATGTTTTCGTTCAATTGTCTCTACTAGATTTCGCTCGCGTACCATCTAGTTCGTGCCCACAGATGGTTCTCGAATACATAGTCATTTCAGCGTAAAAAAACTGTCGGTTTCAAATGTACGTACGGCAGGACTATAAAACATTGTCGTTTACAGAAACAAATAAATAGACACAATGATTTATGTAGTCAACCAAAATTAGCACCTAGAAACTTGTCACAAAATGAGTCGAAATTTGTTATTTGGACTCATTTTAACAAACCCAATTTTTTTTATTCTTTATATTTCTTTATTATCCAATCATTAACGAAATATTTTTTTATAGGCCTATAAATAATATACCACTAAATAGAGTAAAACATTTCCGATTTAATACTTTATTAAAACTGTCACTGTCTCATGGTCGATTGAAATAGTAAAGTACATTTAAAGACCACTAATACGTTTATATTTTTGTAATTATTAATTAATACAAACGTTGAGAAACAATTGACAGTAATAAAGTATTATATAATTATGTGTTTATAATCTGAAAGTAGGGGCTACCAACACTCACAGTGATATAGTTTATTAGTATATTTGTTTATATTATATCTAACAGTACCAACACACTTTTGATTCAAATGGCGATCAAAAGTGGTTAATACCTATTTGCAGTATTGTATAGCATTACAATACTATTTCTGTTTATTCTTCAAGGGTCTATAAATTTACCTACTTGTGTTAAACCATGGAGGTATGCAATAATTTGGAATGTTCCATTCATTGAAAATCAATACATTTCTATAAACGTATATTAAATCTATCAAAATAGTATTTTTTAAAGAAAATCGGCCTGTCTTCAACATTATGATGCTGTACTCTAGCTGTTCAACCGGTTTTCAGCTATTAAAAACAATTATCATAGGAGGAGATAGGAAAATGCGAAGCCTCCTCGCATTTTTGTGGCGGGTATTTTTCAAGATGGACATCCATTAGACAGTGTATACCACGATCGGAAAACACCCTATTTGGGGCAAATCGTTGAACCTAAATTCGTTTTAATCGTCAATAACTACTTATCTAACTTAATTTAATTAGTAAACAGGGTTACATCAGGTGGTTAAAATCAGTACCGAAAGTACGAACCAACTTTATATACCATCGAGTAAAAATTCTAGAAGTAAGGCGCAGTTTGCCGAATTTTGCCCTTACGCTGGGGATCCAATAACCTGCATGGTCTCTGAAATAGAGCAACATAATTGGCCAATAGCTAGCCTCTTCGGATTTGTTGTGCTGCCTATATCGCAGACACGGTAGTTTTTGAGCAGCCTTCCTATCCGAAGAGTCGATTAAGTCCGAAACGAAAGGATGGAAGAACTATTGTACGGAAAACCCGAACAGATCTGTTTTGTATGATATGATATTGTGTAAGGTGATATGTATTAACAAAATATTTTATTTTTGTTCTGTGGTATATTATTTTTTTGGTTGTTCAAAAAACACAAAATTATGCCAGATTATGCTAAAAACGGCTAAATAATGCCGCGGCATTATGCCAGATGCCGTGGGCCTCCAAATAATGCCAAAAAGCATAATAATGCCAGAAATGGCAACTATGTATAATATTCTTTGTCTATACCCACCACCACTCGGTGAAATTTGAGTGACGTCATCACGGTTCGCCATTTCTCTCTATTGGAGGTTGCCCGGGTCGTTGGGGTCGTCCAATTTGGAGTGGGGGTAGTACAGACAGGCTCTATCTCACAGATGCTTCTTTGTTTGGCCATTTTAAATTTTACACCTGTTTTTTCATAGTTTATTTTATTTATCTTTTATAATAATCATTTTCTAGTAGTAGTTTATTAGGCCTATTGACAGTAATTTTTTTATATAATTTAGAATAAATTTATTCCTTTAGGGGAGATCGCATCACCCTATTAAATTAGGATTATTGGAATGAATTACGTGGGAAAAATTATTTCGCGCCAAATTAAGGTTTTGTTGACGCCCTCACTCTGGGAATCACGACTCGACACACATGTTACATCGACGATCGACTAACTCTCCACACACCACACGGCGCGAAACTAGAAACATAAAAAAATACTGTATTCGCTTGGTTGGCACCAAAACAAAGCAGGTGTCCATGCTTTTTGTTTTGCTACAATAATCAGAATGTAATGTTTCATCTAAGAACAGGTTGGTATATGAACACATAGAATATGTATCCACCGTTTTGTGTTTTCCTAGGCCTAACGTATCGTATCAAGCTTTATTTATTAATATTATTTGGATGGATCCTATTATTTTTTAGCTGTCTGTGAGGGAAGTTCCGTCGACTCGCACTAGGCCTCCTAGGCCTAGCTAGGCTAGCCGAGCGGGAGCTAGGGTCTGTACTTCTTGCAAGCCAGGCCTACAGTACCACCCACAGAAGCGGCGCTACTGCAGTTTCGCACCACACTGTTATATATTCGATTTCTCGCCTAATTTTTTTCTCACACCCACATCATATACAATTTTGGGCCATTATGTAACATGTACCCATGAATGATTTAGCCACCATTATATATTACCTTTATGGCGCTAGCCTAGTTCCGTTTCGCACCTGTCGTTTATTTCGACTCAAAATTGGTTAAGTAACTTTATCATGAGTACCACACCTTAGAATTAGGCCTCAAAAATACTTTTACGAAGGAGATCACACAAAAAGTAAAAAATAAATCCTTTAAATTGATGAATTTACAGACGTGTTTCTCGCACATCGGTTTGTGAATTTCGCATACTCCATGTTCAATGTTGTTGTTTCTACTATGGAGTGCCAAAAGAGCAATCATAAAAGAGGGCTAAAAACTCAGTAAATTGCGTATATTTAATGCATTTATTGGTGAAAATTACGTTCAATTTTATCATATTTTGTCAATGGCAATGCAACAAAAATATTACTGTTGATACTGTACATGGTTTTTGCAGGAACTTTTAGGAATGAAAATCGACAAATTCATCATCATAATTACATGTACTGCTGTACTGTAGGGGTATACCTGATCTAAATAATATTCCTCTTAGTCTATAGTCTTACTCTTATTAGTTAGGCCTAGGGTTGGTTGCTATTTGACAGCAAATTATTAGCAGTAAAATGTTACAGCATTTTATTGACAAAATATATTAAAATTAAACGTGTATTTCAATAATAAATGCATTAAAAGAAGACGCATTCAACTGAGTTTTTAACCATCTATTGTTGTTGCTCTTTTGGCGCTCCATAGAAACGAAAATATTGAACTTCGAGTATATGCTAAATTCGCGAATGATATGCGAGAAACATGTCTGTAAAATCATCAATTTAATGATTTTTATGTGATTCTTCTTCATAAAAGTAGGTATCCCAATGAAAGCGCACAGAGGGGTATCACTTTTGAAATATTGACGAAATTCGAAAAAGTAGTATGACTTTGATGTTAAATAAATCGTATTCAATCTTAATTAATACTTACAAAATTTATATTGTTTGAAAGTACTTGTTTTAATCTATGTATAAGTGTGTTTATAATTAAAATTAATAAATTAGTTGCCGAGAAAATGCGATTTTAAAACGGTTCTAAAATCCCGTCGAGCCGATTTCCGCGCGTTGAAAACCTCATCGGAAAATCCCCATCAGTTTTCAAAACACGATCGCACGATTACCATTGAAGCTAGCGGATTAATTTTTGTTGTATGTTATCAGGCTTTAAATAAGCTTTAATTTGATACGAAAATCGACTTCTATAAATAGGTTTTTCGTAACGAAAAGTCAATTTTGGTGACAAAAATCCAATTTTGATTCACCGTTTATGGAAAAATATTATGGATTTTGGTATTAAATTATAGCTAAATCTACATTGAAATCGATAAAACATAGTTTACAAACGTATTGTGCATGGTAATTGTGCGAACTACATTTTAAAATGGTGCATGAGGCGTAAATCCCGTTCAAAATTTTAAAGATCCAACCATTATAATCCGGTGAATATTGTAGTGAGTAAAATATTGTACTCTAAAATACGCGCGTGTTTGTTGTGGCGTTTTCCGTTAAATACATTAATGCACCCTATCAGCGAATGGTACGTTCCATATTTTGAACACGTTGTTTAGTTTTCCTCGCTCGAGTTCGACCGGCTCGACGCGAGATGTGTGACAGCAGCGATGTCGGAGATTGACATGTCCTTTTCCGTCGTAGAATATCTGGTTTTACACATTAATTTAACAACTTAAAATTGATGTAATGTGCGGAAGATTTATTATGCAAGTATACAATGCAAATGCGTTAGGTTAAAATGTACCGAAGACATTTATTAAGCTAATTTAGCAACGTTACATTTGACTCTGTATACGGCGGTCGAAAGTCATTAACTGCGACCGAAATACTTTAACGGTCGCGACTATTGATCGCGAGTAAGCCGTGACTTGGCCTAAACTTTAGCTCCGTATTTCAATTTAATAACGTAATAATACGAAAAGAAAACAATTTTTATAATGTTATATATACTATTCAGGTAAACAATTAATTGTTTTAATTAACATTGATTATTTTAAATGAGTTTATTTTGACCCATATTGTGCGTTTGCCTTAAAAGAGCATATCTTACTTAGCAGCCCGGCTTAGATTTGGTGTCATAATCATACGGGCCTAAAATCTTGTTATACGTATTCAAAAGTTATATATAATAGTATTTATGATTGAAATTATAAATATAAAGTATATTAAAATATTCTAATAATTATACTTACCGAAAATTAGTGTAAAAGAAAGGAAACAGTACACACCGTTTTTAACATACTTTTTCATTTTTTTTTTTTATAATTTTAAATTTCACCATTAAAAATTTTTTTTTTTTCATATACACATCTAAAATATATTTATTAATGAAATATACACTACATTCTAACAAGTACAAAAAAAATTAAATGAATTAGTACAGTAGTTCAAAAGTTACAGATCATTGAAAAATTGCATTTTTTTCATTTTTTGGGAATTCCAGCAAAAATGGGTGCTAAATGCTTTCCTACCACTTTGCGGACCAATAATTTAAAAAATAGGTTTCGTTGAGGCTCCAAAAAAAATAGAGTTGTACAACTCTGTGATATCTATAGGTTTAACAAAATTCAAAACTTTTAACTAATTATTGTAAAAGTTATAACCTTTTAAAAATGCTTCCAATTTCAACTGCAAAAAACACCATTTTTAGGCAAAAAATCGTATATTTTTTTACCACTTTAAATAACCATAACTTTAGAACGGGTAATCGGATTTCAATCATTTAAATTGCAAAATGCTAATTACATTAAGTTCTTTATGGTTAACTGAAAGAAAAAGTAAAAAAATTAATTTGAATTTTTTCATTGGGATACCTAATTCTAGAATTAAAATCAACATGTTTTGGCCTATCAATAATAACAGACGTAGGCCTAGGCTACATTTAGTTTTTGTCACATGATGGGGATATTTTATAATAGCGATAAATGAAGCATAAAGAAAATGTTAAGCCGCCGGTTGATCACTGTTTTTATTTTGCGATATGAAAAAAAAATCCCAAGTCCTTATAATGCAATTTTACCGTACCTTTAGCAAACGGAAGTTAGAATACGGTACCGTATCTTTAGCCACAACGTTTATTTTTAAACTGCAGAGAGTGGTTTTATAAAGAACCAGCTGTACATATCAAAACGGCGACGATATGAGTCCGAACATAAAACATTTTATTTTTTTTTAAACAATTCAGTTTTAAAAATCATAAACCATATTTCAATTCCAATGTGTAAAACACTGTATGGATTAATCCATGATCATAGCAAAAATTGCTATCTCACTGTAAAAAGGTGTGTTTTTGTTTTAGTGAATGTATTGATTAGTGACCGAGACCGGCTACTCCGCCAAACTCGCGCATTTCAAAATAACATCGTAGGGTTGTCTACGAATGCGAGGTAACAAGGTGTGCAAAATTAATGAGTCAATTTTGACTTGACGGAGGACGAAGTTGTAAATTACTTGGAAGCATTATTAATAAATATTATTATTTAATCATATCGTTTTCTTCATGGTGTTTTTTATCGACTCGACGGCGAATATATTATAAATAAATAGAAATTTCCCCCAGTAGAGACATGATTGCACCACATGGTGAACCGCGATGAACTAGTTATAGGCTTTTCCAAATTCTAAAAATAAAACGTCCAGAAACGATGCCGACAATAAAAGATCATTAATGATGTATTGTGTGTTTCTCAATTTTTTGATGTTTTTTTATACTATCTTTTTTAAACATTTTAAATATTTTAAGTACCTATTTATAATTAAAAAAATTGTCACAATTCAGTTTTTCTGTGAAGATGATTTTAATAAATATGCCATTATGAATGAATGAAGGAATTCAAAGTCTGATATAATTAATCTTCATTTTTCATGTTTTTGGGAGACAATACATCTTTAACATGAATATATTGATTTTGCATATATTTTTTATGTTTACGTCGGCGTATTTATAATTTGCTAAGCCAAGGTAGGATTAAATAATTTAATAGCGTAAGCATAGGCTGGCGAATATAGACCCCATCCGATGTCGATTCGGCCCACGATGTCATCTTGTCCGCCTAAATAAGATCAAAAGTCTTATGTCTTTATTATTATGTAACAAATGTGGTTTATGACATACGCAGAGGGATCTTTGATCAGGTGTTGATACCGGCTATTGTATTTTTTAAATATATCTTTTAAAAATCAATTAACTTTATTTAAATCAATGCATATAACCTATAATTCGTCATAGTGACGAATTAAATCTAGTTATGTATTATTATTCTGAAAATAATTGAATTGTAAACATAATTCTTTTGAGTGTTTGTTTATTAAATATATCATTACAGATACAGATCTTTTATTGTCATACAAACCAAAATAGTACAGTATGAGGGTATTGCTAAACTGCGCAAACCTCTTTCAAATGGCTTATTATTGGTTCTATCATGACTAGGACTATCATAGCAAGTAATTTATGAAAAAAAAATTATGAAATTGCTAAGAGTGAATAAGAAGCATAAAGAAAACTATTTATTCTTAATTATCTTAAAAGCGTAATATTAACATCAAAATGAGTCATTGTGATATATTAATATTTTATTGACCAGTACTTGTTGGAGTTGTATTATTTTGTACAATGTAGGTATTAAATTGAAAACTTCTGTGACTTGTGAGTGATTGATGATAGGCCACTGACCTTGCCTTGCTGGGCCTTGACAGCTGACGGCTTTTGAACATATTTTTTCGGCCTGATTTTTTTCAAAAATCGCATGGTCAGAGTATAAGTCGACCCCCCGATTTTGCAATTAAAATTTTCCCACAAAGTCTCGACCTATACTCCGGAAAATACGGTATATGATTTTTTTTGCGACTAATTTTTGGTGAAAGCTAATAAACTATTATGATACTTCAAAATGACCCACTTTTTTTCAAAATCTTTTTTTTTAATTTTTTTTGGAATTAGTCAAAGGGACAATACATCTTTAATTAATTTAAAACGATAAGATAAGTAAATCTGTGAGAATGAGAAAAAGTCACCCAATCAAGATTTGAACCCGGACCTCCTGCTTAATATGCAGATGTCCTAACCATTAAACCACTGGGGCTTTCATGGTATAATTCAAACCCGATTGGATAGCACTCTCGGCGTGTATATATTTATGAATGTTTAAAATTAAAATTGCCAGTTTTTCAGAAAATAAGTTTGTTATTATTTTTTAACAAAGATACTGAGTTTATAATGTGTTATTCATGAAAAGCTGTAAGGATAGACACTATGTAACAACAAATGACTGACATACAGTAGATTAGTAAGCCTAAGTATCTCTGGTAATTAGCAACAATAACTTATGTTTTCTTTTTTAAAATTTTCAAGATTGAAATTCAGGGCTGTGTTTGACCAACATGAATTTTACTACTGGTCAAGTTCTTTATCATGTGTATGGTCAAGTATGCTACAGAAGCATATCATACGGCCAGCAGCCGTGGAAAGATGGAGCGATTGAGATAACTGCTAATAGTGATGAAGTAATCAACTGCATTGTCAAACCTAATTATGGCCACAAACAGAATTTTAAGGTACAACGTATAATTGTTATTTTTTATTGGTTAACCATTTAACATTATTTTTTTTGTTTTCTTTAATTTTTGTGTCTCGCATATCTCTAAAACTTATAGACATAACATTTCGTAACTTTCTCAACATATCGTCATTCACGTGAAGTTGCGCAGCTAACATTTTCATGACGTTTACAATTGCGCAACGTGACTTCCGGGCGATTTTATGAATTTGACGTTTTTAACATAGGTCAAAAACAAAATAACATTTTCAATTGAAAGTTAGAAAAAGTGTAATTTATATCATGCGCTGTCTGTTAAAAAAAATGGCATGTTTCACAGAAAGTCGCGTGCGCAGGCGAGTTTAAAAATTAGAAATGCGAATAATCAATTCTAATCAACTTTCTATGTGTTCTTTTGTCATTTTAAGTGTATAAAAATGTCTACGCGCACGCAAATTTAATATATAGCGTTAATAACATTTTTTTCGCATGGTTTATGTTTCTTCAGACTTTTCTAATAATTTTACCAACTTTTTAACAATTTCCACTTAAAAAAATGTTCAACAATTCGTCAAAATTATTCCTTTTTTAAACAGTCATAGTTTCTAAACTAAACGGTGACAGTTATTTTTATTACGTATTCTGAAAGTTGATGAGTTGTAGATATCGGATCATGCATCAAATTTTATATATAATCATGCCTTTCTTGGTGCCGCTATTTACTGTATATTAACACGATGAAGGTATTTCAGTAACCGCGAACAAATATTTGTGTAATGAAACCGGCCGTGGGGTTAATATCTTCACAAATGCCTAATTTCCAGTCGGAGGATGTGCGTGTGCGTTCAACGTTTCACGCTTCTTATTCATCTCTCTCTTTACCGCAAACATTTGTTAATAAAAACTACATTCATAGAGTTAAATGTTTTGTTTGTTATTTATTATAAAATGAACTACGGATCAGGTGCCGTGTTTCTGCCACCTCTGTTGGCGATCCAACTGTGTGGACATTCGGGTCCAACTATGTGGACATTATAAATAAAAGAAAGCCGATCGGTCTACGAAAATGAATTGTCCACCATACATAAATCAAATGTGTTCCACGAGTTTGTGATACAAATGTAAAAAACTATGTAAAAGAATAAAAATATTTTAATAGTTTTATCATCATTAAACTGATTAATCCTTTTCTGTGCGTATATAAGCAGACCTGAAAAAAGATCATAAGAATAAATAAAAGCACATCAACCATGACTGTTGCATGCTACACAGGATGCACAGTCAGTGGGTCCCACGTACAATTAAGACGATTGGACCCATAAAGAAATGGTACTGTACTGTACATGATACATTTTTCTTCCTATTAAACACACGTACATTATGCCTACTGTGTTTTAAAAGCATTTTATTTGATTCAAAATGCTTATGAAATTAATAGATAATTTTTTTTTCTTATCTTTCACAGTTGCAAAGATCTGCAATGGGTTCTCTAACACTCAGTGGTCCAAATCTACTGATAGATTTAAAAGGATGTGGATTGATTAGAGTGAAAACTTGTGATGACGATAATCGGGCTAAACTTTCACAAATTAAAATGTTTCTTCAGAATTTTAATAACGGTAAATTTTATTATTGACAATATTTGTAAGCTTTTGATTTGAGAGATTATTCTATGTTTCAGCTTAATTTGAAAAATGAAGTGCAAGTAAATACTGTAACAAGATCGCATCAATCCATGGTGGGCACGACCTTTGTGTTACAATGCATGTACTCTGTACTAATTAAAGTAACGCATTGTTGTTAGACCATGCCCCAGGCATCATGTGCTATACGTTAGTTACTTTATTCTCACTATAATACTAATAGCTATAAGAATACAAAATCCTTTGTGTTTACCTACAGTACTGTACATGATAAAGCAGATAAAACGGCCATAGGTTATCAGTAGTAGGCTCGCGAAAGTGCTTGTATTACTGTATTTTGCATAATCAAACTGAAAATTATTTGCAGCATATGCCCGAAAGTTTCTGGTTTGCTTATCAGCAACAGTGTATTGTTCCACTAGTATGAGTAGCTTTAAAATCAAACTGTAAATTACCAGATTGTCGCCTTGTTGCCTTCCTAAAGGGTTCCAACCTAGTACCAGAGTACCTTACAACCCTCTCAACTCCACCCCTTAAGCCTGAAATGAGACTGAGTTTATAAGCATGATAAATTATAAAATAGTTTTATCCATCCTGTAATTGGCGATTTGTTCTCTGTTGAATGTGTATGAATTAAAAAAAAAAATTATTCATTGTTATACAAATAGTGAATGATTGAGAATATTATTTTCATGAATTGAAAAATTATATATTTTATTTATTTTTTATTCAATGAAACAGAGCTCCTTGTTTTATTTATAACAATGAACTACTATAGGTACATGGTCGACTCCCAATAAAAACTAATTGACATGCATTGTTGACTGTAACTTTATGTAACAAAAAAAATGTGATGTGCCCATATATGGAGATTTTGATGTCATATCACTACCATATTTGGGCAAATAACACTTTTTGGACAGACCTTTATACACGTTTCTGCATTATTTCTTTAGGTAAATTAAAGACTCGTAAAAATCGGCCTGATGTTTCATTCCACCTTTCACCGACAGGTCACCTCATACAGGCTGATAATAACTACAAGGTAATGTATTCTTTATTTTACAATTTGGTTTCTTTATTAAACATGATCTGCAAAAAAATTTTAAAAGTTGTGTTCGCTTTACGGGAGGTAACAAATACGCTGATTTTTATAGGAAACAGGCATGGGTGTCAGTTATGGTAGGTGTCTGCTGGATAGAGGTAAATATTTTGAAATAGGGGGATTGTGGAGGGGTGCATACAACCTGTTGGAAACGCCTATTATACCCCTTTTACACTATCACCGTAACAGCGGTGTAACCCCGCGGTTGTTAGTACACCGGGCCGTTAAACGCCGGTGTTGTGGTTTTTATTGACGAAGCTGAATGTTTTCCGGTGTACCTGAAGTACACGAAGTGTAAACGGTTTTTGTGGTTCAACACCAAGCTGTTAAAGGTTGTCACAGTATATTACAATATATTATGCAAAAAAAATAGGTTTTTTGCTTAAAATACACCTTTTTTTGCTTACAATAATAATTGTACGATATATTGTCCTGTTCGTTATTTTTTTTTAAAGGCACAAACAAATTTGTGATTTTTCTTTTCTGCTGAAAATATTGAAATTGTTCGTGTGCATTCTACCTTACCAGAAAGCCTAAAATAATGTAATATTGGTGTAACTCTACCCTGACCGATTTTATGTTGGCCTAATTATTGAAAAAGGGAAAAATATATATAATACTGACGTCTCAATGGATGAAAATGATAACTTTTTTAGGAACGGAAAAAGTACCATATAACAATTTTCCTTCATTGATACATTGTTATGCTAATTAAAAAATACATTTTTATTTTAAATACTTACCGTACCTACCCTATTTTTACGCCAACCTAACAATTTAAGGCCTATTTAATGTACGTACAGTCTACAAGGCGGAAATGCATTCATTTTAAAAAGAAAAATAATTGTTAGGCCCTAATTTTTAAAATAATAAATGATAATCTTAATAGCCACAAAGAAAATATTACACTGGACTGCATTCAAAATTAAATAAATTGTGTGTAAATTCAGATTATTATGTTTTTATATGAGATTTGTCGATATGTTCAAGTGTTTAAAGGCCAGGTGCGGGCAAAAAAATTCTATTGATCATACATTCCAATAATCATCAATCTATAGTTTCCCCTATGTTTCATAATTTTGGGAATTTTATTTATGTTACACGAGGTTGTTGAAAATAAGCACTTTCTTATCAGTGGGAGGATAGTTCAAATTACACAGTAAAATCTCTATTCTTTTGTACACAAATTGTGTAAATAGAGAGGTATTTTAAAAAGCTATGAAAACTAAACGGTGTGGTAAAAAATGTTATCGGATGACTAAATATAGGTAATATAACTTGAATTTTACATTTTTGGTATTTTTATTCAACTTCAGATTTTTGTTTTCATGCTATAGCAAAAATTATCCACCGTATATCCACCATCTTTTTTCACCTTCTAGGGAGTCACCAGACATGTTATTACATTAGGTTAACTACCTAACTACTGAAAAAAGGTCTTCCTGGTTTTTATGGCAGAATATTGTCAAATTTTGTATTTGACCATATTAAGGGAAATTCATGTTTTTTTCGTCTTGATTTCTGTTACAAATATTTGATTTATGTACAATTAACCAGATATTATATTTAAAATTCATGCCTGTACCTGAGCTTTAAACGTTTAAACCATAGTCAGTTAAGTTCCATGTGTGCGCTTGCAATATAATAATTTGATTGACAGCACCGGGGTGATCGATGTAGTGTAAATGGACGCAACTCGAGTTTATCTCGCAGTTTTTTTGGCTAGTGTAAATGGAAATTGCCTCCGAGTTCAACTCGTGTTCCTCTCTCAGTCGATAGTGTAAAAAGGGTATTAGTAATCTGAATTTTTAATTACACTTCATTGATTAGTTAAAGATGTATTGTCCCCCTGAAAACTTTTTTTTTTAAATATTTTTGTTGAATAGGCCATTTTAATTGCAGATAAAAGTTATTCACTTTGACCTCAAATTGGATCGGAAAAAAAAATTATTTACTCGAGAAAATCGTAATTTAAAGCAAAAATTAACCAACCGGAAGCTATTTGTCTGGAAGACAAACGTGTTCCGGTTTAATTTAACCCTTGACCTGAGTTAGCTCATAAATATTCATATTGTATGGATACATTGTGTGGATGATGCTGCATGCTCTCAACAACTACGCGACGATAGCAATGCATAGAGAGAGAGTCGAGTAGTGACGCGAGACGAATCTTGAAGAAAACACGAAAACAATAGCTAGCAGAATACTACGTTAGAACTGCAGTTGGTAACTTTGATGTTGAATCTTATTCATTTAGGTGAGTTTTTGTTTCGCTAGCAGGAGAGGCCTATAGCTAGGCCTAGACTCGAATTTGCTGCTACTGTACTAGTCTACTACTAATACTAGGCCTAGTACTAGCACAACCACATGGAAGGCAGTCTCGAGTAGCCTTACTGCTGCCTCCTGTTTCTAGAAGTAGAGTGTACTAGGCCTAGGCTAGGCAGTACACTGCTAGCTAGGGCTAGACCACCACCAGGAGGGATGTATTTTTGTTTTATAATTTGTTGTTTCCATCATGATGAATTGGTTTAATTTTTTAAGATTTCAACTATCTTTTCTTCAGAGAAAATTACTAAAATAAATCTAAATATTGTTTTGGATGTTTACTGTACAGTATTTTAAAAATATTTTCTGCATCAAATGTAATACATGAATGTTCAAATCAACATTCGCACAATATTTTTTTTTTTTTCAGGTATTAACATTGATTAAGAACAATAAGAGCAAGTGAAGAAGTAGTGAGAAACACAACATTTATCGTACAGTGGAAACATTCACAATTTATTGAAACATTTCTTACTATTAAAATGACACTTTGTAATGGATATGAGCAATCTTAGAAGACTATCTGCCGTAATTACTGCCACAATCAACACATTGATATTATTAGACAAATTGACACAAAAAACAATACAGGAATTCAATAAGATATACTTTATATATATTTTTTATTTTCTCCTTTTGTACTGTAATATTTACAGTAAAATTATGAAGTAAGAGTAAATTTGAAGAATTTATCCTATGTACTGTTGTAGTAGTATTTTTTATTTATTGAATGTTATGTTTACAAAATAATATACTGTACAAATATTAATGCTTTATAATAAAAAAAATGATAAAACAACATTTTACAAGCTGGATAGGAACATATTGGCCGAATGCAGCATCACAAATATTTGTCTTGCAATATCCAATCATATTCCAATACCGAGTCTATCATTAGTTGTCTTTTTGAAGTACGAATGTGACCTCTGTTCCAGTCTTCATCAGCTTAACATCTTTAAATAAATTTTTTGAAACAATGATGTATAAATAAGTTAAAAGTTTCACAAAATCTAAAGTTTTCAATTTCGGCAAAGTACGAAAACCTGGAATTTGGTATTTAAAAATAGATCATGCACATTTAGTGCAAAATGTAGGCTAGTGAAATTGCTTGCTTTGACATAGTCAAATAAGTACACTAACTTTCTATGGTAATAAAACACATTACAACTTAATAAAGAGGAAACAAATATTTGACTTACTACAGTACAGAGTAACATAGTGAAGAACATTTGTTTGTGTTGTAAAATGGCTAAGCTGGCTTTTCCCATCTGTCTACTTGTACAATGCTGCTGGAAGGTTCTCAACTTCAAGCTTGTATTGTAACCATTTTCCCTGAAAAATGTTTGTTTTATTTTTATCATAAAAACTAGTTAAACAAGCTTCAACTGTAAATTATGTATATGGTACAGCAGGCTGGCTGTATTTTCGGATTGATGGCCTAGCCTAGGCCAGTCTATGAAGAGTACAATGTATAGGGCCTAGCTGGGCATCTTCTGTAGGGGGGTATTCCTGTAGGGAACCGATTGTCCCACCTGCCTGCGAAATTCCCTGCCTGCTCTACTACTACTAGCCTAGGCCTATGCATGTATTATTCTAGGCCTAGCCTAGCCCTGAAAAAATCCCAGGCTAAGTTAATTATTTAACCTTCCTGTTATTACAAACGTCTGTCTAGTTTGCGTTATATATACAGTATAATTATTATATTTAAAATAACCGTCTAGGCCTACTTTACTTACCGACAAATTAACAGCTCAGCTTTACATACGATCAGGGGAAACCCCGAGTCGCGTCGATCTCTGGTATGTTTGTTAGATCAGATCTCAGCTGTGTCGATGCTCATTAACATATCATGCATATTTATGAGTTAGCTCTATCGGCCTAATTTTTGAGCTGACAAGTTGGGAAAATTGATTAACTTATTTTGCTTTTTTCTAAGCGAAATTAATAATTTTTTCTGATTTTTTTTCGCCGAAAGTGAACAACTTTATTATAACTACAAAATGGTCTATTCAAAATTTGATTTTATTGATCTTCATTTTTCATATTTTGGGGGACAATACGTCTTTAATATGCATTTTTAGTGTTTTATTTTATAGTACAGTTGTGTTCTGCTTGCTCAATGATGGCCAGGTCTCCTGTAACACCTCACCAGCAGGCAATTTAATCGGGCCAGTAACAGGGGTCCCAAGTCTACCGCTACTCGCGGTAGTCTACCGCTTTTAGTACCCATCTACCACGCTACCGCTATCTCGACGTTTTCTACCGCATTTTGATTTTTTTACCACATTTTCAAATTTCCCCATAATTTTGGCCAAATTGATTTACGGTTACACCCAGGCTCAGCCCAGGTCAACAATAGTCAATAACCAGACAAAAGTTAGGCAGGATGTTGAAACAATGTCTATTCATGCAGTCTCCGTGGTCTATTATTGTATTTTTATTTGTATGCACTGCCTTTATAAACCGTAACAATATAAACATGCACGGTATTACACGCCGGACGTAGAAAAAAAAGAAGCGTGCAACCAACCGTGAATCAATCACGTGGTAACCGGAATACGCGATTATCAATTTTGGGAGGATCCAAGTTTTAACTAAATAAACGCTTTGATTACACAGTGGTTGAGACACGTTTTTAATAGTTATTACATTTTTAAACACCCTCATAATTAAAAGGCATATGGATTCGCCAAGCAAGTAGGCCTACGTTTAATAAAAATTTACCTAAGATTGTCGTAAGCTCTTTTGTTCAAACTTGTTATTTATATAGCAATAATCCACCCGTTCCGGCATGCACGCTAGGCCTCTATTCTAGCCTAGGCCTACTCCTCGATCGATCGATGTCGATGGTGGGGAATTTCCCAGCAATAAGAAATCGGCGAAATAGCTCATAAACGGCCTACATTTTAATGTTATATCTTTAATGCCAGTGTAATTACGTATGGATAAAACAATATAAAACTCAATGTTTTTCATCTGAAATAATATGTAATGTAATGTAGTTATTTCGATTGTTTTGGGGTTTTAAATGGTAGCTAGCTAGGGCCTAGTAGAAGCCCTATGCTAGGCCTGTGCCTAAAAAAAATGAGTAAATTCTATTGGGCAATACTATCATGTGTAAATATTGTACATTATGTAATTAAGTTAAATTATTTTATATACTGAATTTTAGTTAAAATACAGTATATATTTTTAAAATTCTTTGTACTGAGGATGTGTCCATAAAAAAAATAAGAAGGTAAAAATAATGATGGATAAACCTATGTAAAAATTAAACCAACTTATGTGTAAATATTGTATACTGTATATGTAACATATTTAGTTAATTAAGAGACGTAAACGACACGCGTGTTGATTTTCGATTCCCCGCGCGTTGACTTTCGACGCCCCGAAGAATTGAATGTGGTTCACGACAAAATCTCCTGCGAATGGACTTTTCCAAGTTGGGACCTCTGCAGTAATTACCATGAAACCATGATTATTAGAAAAAATGCTTGCTTGACTGCTAGCATTTTACATTTCTGATTGAAAGACAAGAACTATTCTACAGTACTATGTTACCATTTATTAATAATATTTTAGTAAACTGATGAATAAGTTTTCCCCACATAATTTAATGTTGTCAATACTGCATTAATTAAAATAATTATACTTTGAAATCATTAGACACCAAATAAAGAGCTTAAGCTAAGTCCTGGCACACCCATCGGGAGACTGATGCATGATGGGACAGATGAGATGGATATCACCGACTTTGAAGATAATTGTGCTGAATCACTATTGTTCACTGATGTCACTGAAGAAAAAGAGCTAAATAAAGAAAATGTTCATCATAGTAGGTAAGCGTTAGATAGGTATTAATCAACAGGGGCTGATCCAGCAGTTACAAACACAAGGGAAGTGCTGCATTAGGACTGTAGACGAAAAGAGGCGGTAATAAATTAAAGCGTGACCTACTGTTACTTTTAACACTCGGTCATGAATTTTAAATATAATATATGGTTAAATCCGAGCTCTTCCAATATAGAAATCGATTCCGGCAAAGTACCGAATTATTGATACTAGATAGATGTACTGTAACTAATTTACTAAAAAAAGTCAACTGTACTGTACTCTGCCTATCTAATTGAGTCATTGCTTGCTCTCCTCGGTGTGGTTTTTGAACGGCTAGGCCTAACCATGGATTAAAGAATGGAAGGATATGCATCAGTTTGAGATCAAGGGTTCCATGACTCTAGCCGACTGACCGCGGACCGCCCACAATGTTACAGTTTAATTAACCGCATGGTAACAACGAAACGGTCGCGTGCCTAATATATTGTTGACTGCACATGTGCAACGACATTTAACCTTGTTGGCTATGCTTCTTTCGCGCGTTCTTTGGTGGCATGATGTTTTAGTGCTAGCAACAATGGCGACGAACACTTTATTAGACGACGAATTTAGTTATAACCTTTCTGATAAGGAATTCGAAGTCGAATTAAACGATCTCCCAGATATAGAGTTTCGTAAAGAAGAGGTTGGCTTGGATTCAGACAATGGTTATGGAGGAAAATGTGTTAATGATGGTCCAACACGTTCTGTCGGCGAAAGCGAAGGAGACCGCTTAGGCCGGAAGGGTAAATATATTAGGGCCTAGCCTAGTTTATTATTTCCTCCATGGTTAGTACATGGAGGTATTATACTTTCATGGTTAGTAGTGCTTAGTACTAGTTGTAGTGTTGTTTCTGAAGATGACGAATTTAACTTCAACAACGAATTGCCCGCAACCGAAATTATTGATCATGTTATGCAGCCAAGACTTCAAGCCTTGGAGATTAGAGGCGTACTTTAATTTTTTTAAATTAATAAATTAAAATTCATTAATAAATCCATCATTAAACTATGCTAGCCTAGTAGGAGTAGGCCTACAATAGGAGGAGTAGTACTAAGACAGTATGTACACTAACTAAGCTTACTATAAATCTAGGGCCCCTGGCAATTATTCAAACTTTATTGCCAGGCTAGTTGCAAGGCTACCCTCATATACAATATAACAAAGAAGGGGTATAAGTTACATAATTTGATTAGATTGTGTTTGGTTATTTGTTTTGTATAAATATAGATAATTAATTTCTTTCCCTGCAATTTTTAATGTTTTGTTTTTACCTTAAAAACATTAAATCAGGTCATTCCTTGTCTTTAAAAGTGAAGTGTATGCTTATGATTAATTATGATAAAAAGAGAAAAGCAATGTACTGCCTACAGTAATTAACTCATATAGAATGTCCTCTTGTG
This sequence comes from Antedon mediterranea, assembly GCF_964355755.1. Classification (NCBI taxonomy): domain Eukaryota; kingdom Metazoa; phylum Echinodermata; class Crinoidea; order Comatulida; family Antedonidae; genus Antedon; species Antedon mediterranea. Next base: position 27,334,138 of record NC_092671.1, read on the forward strand.
GTAGACCTAGCCTTTCTACTACAATGAATGACCTATTTAGTTATTTTCACACAGATGTCACCAATGTGACAAAGAAGCCAGAGAAATTGAAGACTAGGCCTACAGCTAAAAAGAAGCCAGATAAATTGAAGACTACAGCTAAAAAGACTAGATTTAACTAGACTAGACTAGACTTAATTTTTGGCTGCAGAAACATGGCCTTAGTCTATAATAAGACATCAATATTTGTTTGTACAAATTGATTTGTTCTTATTATTGTTCAATTATTGTAAGTTATTTCTCTGTTATTTAATCTATATTAGTGGGAAAAAATATAAACACAACAGAAACAGGATTTAACATATGTCTTACTGTACATTTCATGTGTCATGCATAAAGTGTCATTTTAAAAATCATGGACCACTTTCTACTTTGTAGTAGAGGAAGAGCAAACTTAAATTTTTAACATTCCATTCATTAATGGAATTTCATATAAAGGCATGACATTTTATTTCATAGGCCGAAAAGATTTAGGCTGTTTCATTATCTTAATTATTGTACATTTTATATTTTTATTGATTGTTACATGTATTTTCAGCTGTTCAAAGACCAACTATTAAATTTATGAAAGAAAATGCAATCATTAATAGTCAGTCATACTTGATGTCAGCGTTAGAACAGGTCATGCACCATCCTGTGTAAACAGCCGATTATCCAACAGCAAAACAAGTTTTAGCTCTTGCCAAAGTGTTACTTGAAAATAATAATACTACTAATAATAAGGACTACTCTAAAAACACTGCTGACGATTTTTGGGAAATTGTGACAACTGGTGACACAAAGACCATTAAACCTGAGGGTAATGAAATGGTCTGTTGTGCATTTCATCAATATTGTATCAATAACGGTACTGGTAGGTGGAAGAATTTAATGAAAGCTTTAAATTTGGACAGAGAAGGTCAACATGCTAGAACATTAAATCACTTTATCATGAGAACAATTTTAGAGTTAATTTTAATGCCCATACCTGAGGTGAAAGATCCAAAACCATTGGACAGCAATGAAAGAACAAGTAGTTTGATATGTGGCTGGATACATACCTTATGCACTACTTAAGTTTGATATGTGGCTGGATACGTACCTTATGCACTACTTAAGTTTGATATGTGGCTGGATACGTACCTTATGCACTACTTAAGTTTGATATGTGGCTGGATACGTACCTTATGCACTACTTAAGTTTGATATGTGGCTGGATACATACCTTATGCACTACTTAAGTTTGATATGTGGCTGGATACGTACCTTATGCACTACTTAAGTTTGATATGTGGCTGGATACGTACCTTATGCACTACTTAAGTTTGATATGTGGCTGGATACGTACCTTATGCACTACTTAAGTTTGATATGTGGCTGGATACGTACCTTATGCACTACTTAAGTTTGATATGTGGCTGGATACGTACCTTATGCACTACTTAAGTTTGATATGTGGCTGGATACATACCTTATGCACTACTTAAGTTTGATATGTGGCTGGATACGTACCTTATGCACTACTTAAGTTTGATATGTGGCTGGATACGTACCTTATGCACTACTTAAGTTTGATATGTGGCTGGATACATACCTTATGCACTACTTAAGTTTGATATGTGGCTGGATACGTACCTTATGCACTACTTAAGTTTGATATGTGGCTGGATACATACCTTATGCACTACTTAAGTTTGATATGTGGCTGGATACATACCTTATGCACTACTTAAGTTTGATATGTGGCTGGATACATACCTTATGCACTACTTAAGTTTGATATGTGGCTGGATACGTACCTTATGCACTACTTAAGTTTGATATGTGGCTGGATACATACCTTATGCACTACTTAAGTTTGATATGTGGCTGGATACATACCTTATGCACTACTTAAGTTTGATATGTGGCTGGATACATACCTTATGCACTACTTAAGTTTGATATGTGGCTGGATACGTACCTTATGCACTACTTAAGTTTGATATGTGGCTGGATACATACCTTATGCACTACTTAAGTTTGATATGTGGCTGGATACGTACCTTATGCACTACTTAAGTTTGATATGTGGCTGGATACATACCTTATGCACTACTTAAGTTTGATATGTGGCTGGATACGTACCTTATGCACTACTTAAGTTTGATATGTGGCTGGATACATACCTTATGCACTACTTAAGTTTGATATGTGGCTGGATACATACCTTATGCACTACTTAAGAAATTAAACCAAACAACCAGCATAACAGCTAAGACCTACTGCAGAGTGGCAGGTAAAAGATTCTGATGCGACTCATTCATTTTTAGATTACACGCAATTATGGATAGCAAAGCAGACACGTGGTCGATTGTTTAATATCAATGATGATGTTTACTTATTCTTTAGAGCAATAGAGAATGAAAGCAGAAAGTATTTAACTGTGAGTAGACTCGATTCAATGCCAAATGCCAACATCCAGCAGACAATTCTTGACACTGTATTGGAAAACCCAACTGTTCATAAATATTTGTGCAATCTGATACGCAACAAAATTACAGGAGAGGCATCAAAACATTTGCTTGAATTGATTATCAAGCTTTGGCTCAAGATAGGCCCGTATCCAGAGAGTAGACGTCCTTGGATGTAATGAAATGCCTCTGTAAGTGCATTATTTCTTGTATGTAAAGTAAAATCCGTCTTGTCATATTAAATGTTAAATATCAATATGAAATGATATAATTTTAACTTTATATTATTAATATTACTAGGCCTATGGTCGACTAATTCAATAAATTAGTTGAGGTAAAATAAAGTCAACTTAGGCTTTTTTAAAATGTCAAGCAATTTTTTTTTACAAATACATTCATGCTTGTTTGTTAAATTAAACTGTATTTGTTTTTCTTTAGTTGTGACAAAACTGCAGATTGGTGTAACATTCAAAATGATGAAGAACTGCAGAAAAGCCAATCATTGAAACGCTGCAGATGTGCTAACGGACCTGACAAAAACATTTGCCTGAAGCAATTTGAGGAAGAATTTATATTATTATTATATTATTGATGATCATACTGGTTTAACTTTTTATCAGGGCAATATACTTTAATGGCAATTTATTAATATATACTTTCATTTTATACAGTAATTCAAAAATGTGTATATACATTTTCTCAGTGTCATGCTATGTCGACTTTCATTTTGTTGGCATTCAGTTGGGAAAATATTGTTTTTGAAAATGATAATTTTGAAATAAATTAATGATTTTATCAACTAATGTTCTTTATTGTATTGTTATTGTTTGTGCAAAATTTCTTTAGAATCAGACCATGTGAATTTTACTTTTGCTATGGTGTTCTGACTGTCCTTTTCCAAAACCAGCACAGTTTACGCTCTGTTGTTGATTTCATTTTCCTCTAAAACCGGAATTTTCTTTTAGTGAAAGTGCTGTTTAGTTTTTGGTTTTTAACTGCAAAAAACACAAATTTTAAGCAAAAAATCATATTTTTTTACCACTTTAAATAACCATAACTTTAGAACGTGTAATCGGACTTCAATCATTTAAATTGCAAAATGCTAATTACATTAAGTTCTGTATGGTTAACTGAAAGAAAAAGAAAAAAAATTAATCTGAATTTTTTCATTGGGATACCTACTGTTACATAAAATAAATATGTATATTCAGAAATTATTACATTAGTTAGGTAGTTTATCCAATGTCATACCATATCCGGTGACTCTCTGAAAACTGATATAAGTGCAAATAAAGGTAATGTGTATACAGTTGATAATTTCTGCTATAGCACCAAAATAAAAATCTGAAATTGAATAAAAACATAAGAAAGTAAAATTCCACTGTCATCAGATAATATTTTTTACTACACCATTTATTTTTCCTAGTTGTTTAAAAATGCCTTTCTATTTACATTTGTGTACAAGTGAATAGAGATTTTGTTGTGTATATTTGATCCAACCTCAAACCCAACTGTTAAGAAAGTGCTTACTTTCAACAAAATCTCAATCATTATGAAACATAGGGGAAATTATAGATATTTTTTGCCCGCACCTGGCCTTTAAAGAAGATAACTTATTAATTTTTTTCATTTCAAGTGTATACCATAGGCGTATAGAATCGGGCAGTTCACTGTTTACAAGGGCACGTGAAGAAATGAAGTCCAAAAGTAAGTATATATTTTTTGTTTCTTACCAAATTGTTCTCGATATACTCAGTCTCAATTCTCTAAAATGTGTACAGTCCCCAAAACATGAAAATAAAGATAAATTTGAATAGGCCATTTTGTAGTTTTAATAAAATTATTCACTTTCACCAAAAAGAAAAAGAAAATGATTTCGCTTATAAAAAAATTTATGGTTAGACCAAAATCCTGTTGGCTTCTGTTTTACTATTTTTAACTTAAAATTACAATTATTTAAGTAATTAATGTTGGGGTTTATTAAATTAGTTTATTGAACTTTTAACTAAACCTAATGCATATTTTGTAGAACCAGCATATACAAAGTCACCATCTCTAGCAAAGTCAAAATTGTATGGCAAATCCCTGACGTCAGCGCTCTTTCCTTCAAAGTCAAAATCGTTGGCAAAATCCTCAAAGTCGCCGTCATCTGATATGTCGCCATCAAAGTTTCGAAGGTGGCTAACTTCTATAGACACACCATCGTCAGCGTACACTCCATCATCGCTGAAGTATTCTTCGTCTACACTTAAAACGACATCATTTTACAGTAGAGGAAAACAAATGCTTCAAACGAGTTTTCTAGAGTAAGTACAGTTAAGTGTCCCTCTATTAAAACAAAATAGATTATGCTATTACTACCCAATTCACAGTGCTGTATCTCCACATATTTGGCCAGTATCTGTAATACATCATCTCATCTAATTCAGCAGCGCTGAAACATACTGCATGAGTGAACTTTAGCAGGGTGAACCCATGCATCTCACATGCTTGTCCCATTACCTTGCTATTACAACATAATCTCTCTTTTAGCATACTTTGTTTTTATTAACAGATCTGTTCCTAGAAAACCACACCCCTTAAAATGTCCTGTCAAGAAATCTCGTCTTAGTGATTTTTTCAAAGGACGGCAAGAAAAGCCAAAGCAATACACATCCAACTTGAACCAACCAAAACTTAAAGGGTAAGATTAATTTCATTTTTTGACTTTAGGCACATGTGGCCAAGGATTACCAATAGTAAATTAATCACTGTCCTATCAGATACAGGTAGGTGGTAATCTCCCTGATACAGGGGCTATTTTGTAAACTGGTTCACCGGGCTAAACCTTACTCGTCTTGAATGATGAACTTGGTTCTTTAAAGTACACTGGACCTATGGTTTATAGTTCTTATAAGAAAAGACTTGTTCCACCACCATACTATGGAGCGAGTTGGCCTACAACCCATGCCGATATTGTTAGCACCTTTAGGTATGGTAAACGGCGCCCCCGCCTTAACTGCTTGGGCATTTGCCCGCCTGTGCGTTACATTAGTATTTGTATTATAATAATGTATTGTTGTGCTGATTTTTTGTACAAATTTAAATAGACTAGATGGCACGCTCGCTTCGCTCGCGTACCATCTAGGGGTGCTCACAGATGGTTCTCGAATACAGTAGAATCCACGGACGGGGACTTTTTTGGGACACTAAACAAAAACGGAGTGTCCCCCTAATTGGGGTATTCAGAAATAGAGACAACAAAACCAATACTGGATTCCATAAAGGACAATTAATTTATGTGGATTAAAGAAATTAGGGAGAAATGGAAATGTATGTACGGGAATTGGGCGACACGTGGTGGTGGTGATGGAACCGCAGTAATAAAGTTGATTGTATTTATATATTATAAGAACCAAACTAAATAAATAGACCTAGACATTCTGCGAAATGGAAATCGGAAATGCAAGCTCCTATTCAGTGAAAAATTAAACTGTAGTCTACCTAAATATTTAGGGCAAATCATCGGTTGTCGTGTTGAAATTCCTGTAAACATTTGTGTGAACCAAACTGGGTCGAATTTCTGTCATGAGTACTGATTTGTTGGCCTGTGATTTATGACGCCTAAGGGATCTATCTAGACTTATTTTTTAGAATAATGTACGTACCTGTCAGATACAATTGTCTTGTGTCGTATAATAAATTAGTACTGTAATAGTTACTGAAGTTACTATTACAATCTCGTCAATGAAAACACGAAAATGTATATGCACTTACTTATGAAAACGTATACAGTATTATACTCAGTTATTGAAACAGTAGGTTTAAAAAAGTTTCGTTTGTCTGTAAAATGATGTAATCAAGCTGTTTACATGAGTCTTAATTTATAAGCACATCAATAATAAAATAGTTTATCTATCCTGTAATTGGCGAGATTATGGTCGCTGTTGAATCAAATAAAGCCAATCGGTATCATATTTGTACAGAAACGTTTTCGCGGCCGAAGGGTGTAACCTAAATTCGTTGTATTATCGTCAAGAACTAACTGTAACTAAACTTACATAGAAAGTAGGGTATCATAAATTTGGCCTTAGCACTCGGGGGAGTGGCTAAGATGAAGTCCGTGGGACTACTAAATATAAATTGTAATGAACCTCGAGGGACATAAATAGGAATATTTCATGTTTCATTATCAATGTATAATAAATGGAAACTGTTTACCGATTCAAATAATAGAAATTGGTTTTTAACATTTTCCGAACCTATTGCAAGTTTATTCTCAAAGGGCCCATATATTTACCTACCGTATGTGTTAAACCAAGGGCTCATAAATTTACCTACAGTACTTGTGTTAAACCAAACTCTGGCAGACTGAGAGATTGGGATGTTCCATTCATCGCAAATCAATACATTTGTATAATCGTATATTAAATCTATCAAAATAGTATTTTTTAAAGAAAATCGGCCTGTCTTCAACATTATGATGGTGTACTCTAGCAATCTATCAAAATAGTATTTTTTCAAAGAAAATCGGCCTGTCTTCAACATTATGATGGTGTACTCTAGCTGTTCAACCGGTTTTCAGCTATTAAAAACAATTAGCGTAGGAGGAGATAGGAAAATGCGAAGCCTCCTCGCTATGTAACATTGAGGTTGAGGGATGGGAAAGCGGATAGGTACAAAGAGGAACAATTTTTAAATATATTCTTTATCCACTGAGTAACGAAATATTTTGTTCATGTTTTATAGGCCTATAAATAATATACCTCTAAATACAGTAGGCCTAAAACATTTGCGATTTAATACTTTGTTAAAACTGTCACTGTCATAATCGATTGAAATATTAAAGTACATGTCACGATACACCACTACGACGTTTATATTTTTGGTAATTATTAATTAACTAGATGGTCGTGCCCACAGATGGTTCTCGAATACATAATAATTTCAGCGTTAAAGAACTGGCGATTTCAAATGTACGTACCGCAGGACAATAATACATGTCGTTTACAGGAACGAATAAATAGACACTTTGATTTATGTACTCAACTAAAATTAGCACCCTGGGAATATACATCCGAAAGAGAAACTTGTCACAAAATGAGACACATTGTTTAAGTAAAATTTAAACAAACTTAATTTGTGTTTTGTATGTAACATTAGGGTTGAGGGATGGGGAAGAGGATGGGTGCAAAGAAGAACAATTTTTAAATATATTCTTTATCCATTTAGTAACGAAATATTAATTGTTTTCATGTTTTACAAATAATATACCACTATACACAGTAAAACATTGCGATTTAATACTTGTTGAAACTATCACCGTCGATTGAAATAGTATAGTACATGTAACGATACATCACTACGACGTGTATATGTTTATATAATTTAAAACAATTTGTGAAAACCACCTCTATTCGGGGCAAAATCATAAATTTGATTTAATGGTCAATAAATATTAAATTATCTAACTCAACTTAATTAGTAGGCATAATGGTTTTCAATTGTTTCTTATAGCCAATTCATACTTAAGTTGGTTCCTACCCTACCCTCCAAAGTTGTTCTGCGTTTAGTTAGGGCATGTGATGTACCGTAAAGGCCCATCCTCTACTGGTTTTACAACGCTACTCATGCCAGTGAGGGAAGGGTGGTGATGTGGGTGGTTTAACTGCAATTATAAAGATGTGTACATAATATACGGCGAGTGAAAGCGCTAGCTCATTATCTGTTTAAAAAAATGTATATCCAACCTCTGCAACACAGATTGAAATGGTTGGGTTGGTTGAAAAAAAAATGGATCGAATTTCTGTTATGAGTATACAGTACTTGCCTTTACGACGCCTGAGGGAATAGACACTTGTGGAACAGAGATTGGAATGTTCCATTCATCGCAAATCAATACATTTGTATAAACGTATATTAAATCTATCAAATTAGTATTTTTTTTTTTTAAATCGGCCTGTCTTCAACATTATGATGCTGTACTCGAGCTGTTCAACCGGTTTTCAGCCATTAAAAACAATTATCGTAGGAGGAGATAGGAAAATGCGAAGCATCCTCGTATTATCGTCTGCGGGTATTTTTCAAGATGGACATCCATTAGACAGTGTATCCCGCGATCGAAAAACACCCCTATTTGGGGCAAATCGTTGAACCTAAATTCGTTTTAATCGTCAATAACTAATTATCGAACTCAATTTAATTAGTAAACAGGGTTACATCTGGCGGTTAAAATCAGTACCGAAAGTACGAATCAACTTTATATACCATCGAGTAAACATTCTAGAAATAACGCGCGATTTACCGAATTTTGCCCTTACGTAAATTTATATATAGATACAAACGTTGAGAAGGAACTGTCAGTATAAAGTTTATTTGTATATCTAACAGTAGAGCCTACCCACAGTCTCAGTAATAAAGTTTATTTGTATATATTTTTATATTACATCTAACAGTACGAACATTCACAGTAAGAAATGTTCGATTCAAATGAAAAATAGTTAATAGGTATTTACAGTATTGTCAAAGTATTGCAAGTTTATTCTCAAAGGGCTCATAAATTTACCTACAGTACTTGTGTTAAACCAAACTCTGGCAGACTGAGAGATTGGGATGTTCCATTCATCGCAAATCAATACATTTGTATAATCGTATATTAAATCTATCAAAATAGTATTTTTTAAAGAAAATCGGCCTGTCTTCAACATTATGATGGTGTACTCTAGCTGTTCAACCGGTTTTCAGCTATTAAAAAAAATATCGTAGGAGGAGATAGAAAAATGCGAAGCCTCCTCGCATTTTTTTGGCGGGTATTTTTCAAGATGGACATCCATTAGACAGTGTATACCACGATCGGAAAACACCCCTATTTGGGGCAAATCGTTGAACCTAAATTCGTTTTAATCGTCAATAACTAATTATTTAACTCAATTTAATTAGTAAACAGGGTTACATCAGGCGGTTAAAATCAGTACCGAAAGTACGAACCAACTTTACATACCATCGAGTGAAAATTCTAGAAGTAAGGCGCGATTTACCGAATTTTGCCCTTACGTAAATTTATATATAGATGGTAAAATGCATGTAGTGCCTTGTCACGAACTCCCTTTACGTATGTTTCCAAGCGGTTGAAAATACTTTAGGAACTCCCTTGTGACATAAAAGTATACACAAAAAATCCACAAAGTTGTAAAATAACTCAAAACAAAGCTTTAATTTTAATCAACTTCAACTTTCAACAATCCAGTAAGCAGTTTAAACAACAGCTTCACAATAACTTTTACAATCGAATATCCAACCTCTAATCTAACCTCTAATATCCAACCTTCTTCAAAATAAATGCTTCAATCAAAAATCCTCCTCTTTCCTTACAATTGTCATACTTCCCCTTATATACAATATGTTCATAACCTTCTAGATCATTCTTATACTTCCTGGGGTACCACTAACATTTCATTTTGTTTAGCCATTTGCCAAAAGTAAAATATTTTTTTTAGTCAAATCAGTTTATCTATAGCCAAAATGGCTAAAGTCAAATTTTTTTATTTAGCCAAATGAATCGGTTTTTAGCCAACATTTAAAATTGTTGAAATATAATGGTAACAACATTTTAGTCAATTTTTCTATGTCAACAGGGCTATACACTGTTCCCTGAACGTTTTTGTAAGGCATTGAGATAGAGAACCATGACTAAATCGCTGTATGATTAAAAAAAATAATTTTTTTTTTTTTTATATGATCAAAACAATTGTTCAAATTGTTTTTAATCATACAGCATTCATACAGTTATCAATTTAATAAGAAACATTTTACAGTTTTCTAAAATCCCCTGAACACTATATTACTTTTGTTTTTTTACGCATAGCTGGTCATGTTTGTGTGACGGCTTTCATCGCATACCAGACGAAAATCGTGTCCTAGACTTCACGGTCACTCAGCGTCACCGCCGCGCAGCGGGTTAATGTTTTTAAATTGGGTATGCTCAAGAGGTGCAAACGAACACTCGTATCGTTGTTGAACGTAAGATAATATAGGCCAAAGCACAGAGTACATGTCTTTCCATCCCTCAAGGCTGCGCCGAAGCGTTTCGGTCAGGACGAGAAATTTATACCATCACGATTATTTATTTACACAACAACACAGAAGCCGGCGGCCAGCCCCACTCAGCTGTAAAAATGCATGTGTGTGTTTAGCTAAATCCCCGTTAGACTCTTCCATTTCCCGCATGTTGTTTTGTTTACTCTACTGACGCACGAGGGAAGTTTATTAAGGGTAAAATATGAAACTACATTAAATTGAAAGAGTCTAAAATGCATAACGCATACATTTTTGATTTCGATAAGATTAAGACGTCATTCATCGAAGATACTATGATGTTTCTTTTTAATCGGAAAAGTACACTCCTATCGAAAAATAGACAATCCCGGTAATTAGCCGACCGTCGACTATCGTAGTCGTTTGTGCAGCGCACAACACGTGATAGTTTGGGTAGACTTCATCATCCATGTGTCATGTAACGTCTGTCTCTCTGTGCAGTCTACCTCTGCTATCTCGATCATATTTAAATAACAAAGAGACGCCTGGTACAATGAAACAAATTGACAAAAAATGGAGCTTGAAGTAAACAACGTGATAACGAACAAAATAAATGCTTAGAGACAAATAAACCATTAGTTGGACTTTATGCTTTCGCCAAAATGATTATTTGATTATCTATTTTACCATATGTCATCGCCAAAATGGCAAAAGTAGCTGTTTTATTTTTCGCTAATCTGGAAACGTTTTCGCCCATGGCGACTTGGCGATCGGCCAGTGCGAGCCAAGACTTCTTATTCTATTGGATTACAGTTTCTATTAATAGTAATAGGGATTTTGCAGGGAATAAACAATAACAAATTATACAAAATTATGGAAATTTAGCTTTAGTAGCCAACGTTTCACCAACCAACCAACCAACCAACCAACCAACCAACCAAATGAAAACTGTCAACCCGGAGAAAGTATCATAATTATTTTGATATCTATTTTTTATATAAACGATATAAATAAATATTTAACTATTTGGTCTTTTTTGTTGTAGGGGTTGAATAAACCATTTGTAATTTAAAGTATTTTTTTACTTTTACAGATTTGCCAATCTAGGCAACACATGTTACATGAATGCAATACTTCAATCTTTATTTAGTCTGCACACATTCGTAAATGATGTACTCAACACAGACATTTACCGAGAAGTGCCTAGGGGAAGTTTATACAAGTAAGTAAAAAGTGCATCGCCAAGTAATCTTAATTTACACTCACACTACCAGATTTCTGTGGCCGTATTCACCAATCACATTTAATTGAGATATTTCCCTTAAATATTAAGTATTTCACTTTAATAACTCAATAAATATTTAAATATTCACTTAGATAGGGGATTTTTTTAATTTTAAAGGTAAGTTTTTCCCTTAGCCTAAAGTGTGAATGGTTAATACGGCTACTGCTTCCAAAAAAGTGGCTTTCTAGTTTCAAGTAGGAACACACCGGAATAGATTCTTCATTTAATTGGAGGATTGTGGGTCACATGATATTTAATAACTACTCTGCTCCATTTAATTGGATTCTTGCGTCACAGTGATCATGTGATGATGTAACAGTTCAATTTTAAGACTAGTTATTGAATATCATGTGACAAATATAAAAACAATAATTATTTGTAAACTGAATTAAAAACTGATAGAAGACTCGCCAATTAAACCACATGTGGATGCTTGCATGAATTTACTAATACTGTTTTCCAGCCAATTGTACTTCATATTATACTTTACTTAGATTTTTTATTTTACTAGAGGGTGAGCTCGCTCCGCTTTCACTCGATTTTAAACAAAATGTCTTATCATCAGATCTCCCTATGTAATCCTAATACTTTTCCCCACAATATATTCCGATGCTTTATGGTGTATATTAAATTGGATCTTTATTAATTTGCAGTATAATTCTTATTTTCCTTCACACGCCCGGTCCGATCCAAAAATAAACAAAAAACTAAAATGGCTATAGCCACTAACGGCCATACTTAGTTGAAACCAGGAAGTTGCAAGGTGAACATGTGAACTTATCGTGAACCCGGAAATTACTTCGACCCGCGTACAATTGAAATTGAATTGAAAATACTAGATGGTACGGTCGCTTCGCTCGCGTACCATCTAGGTCGTGCCCACAGATGGTTCTCAAATACATAGTAATTTCAGCGTAAAAAAACTGGCGATTTCAAATGTACGTACTGCATGACTATAAAACATTGTCGTTTACAGAAACAAATAAATAGACACAATGATTTATGTAGTCAACCAAATCAACCAAAATTAGCACCCTGGGAATTACTTCCAAAAGGTAAACTTGTCACAAAATGAGTCCAAATGTTTGATTTGGACTCATTTAAACAAACCCAATTTGTGTTTTGTATCTAACATTAGGGTTGAGGGTTGGGGATGAGGATAGATACAAAGATGAACAATGTTTTAATATATTCTTTTTATTAAATTATTCTTTATATTTCTTTATTATCCACTAAGTAACGAAATATTTTTTTATAATAAGCCTATAAATAATATACCACTAAATAGAGTAAAACATTTAAAGAATTAATAACTGTTAAAATTGTCACTGTCATAGTCAATTTAAATAGTAAAGTACATGTAACAAAACACCACTACGACGTTTATATTTTTTTGTAATTATTAATTAATACAAACGTTGAGAAGCAACTGTCCGTAATAAAGTATTATATTATTATGTGTTTATAATCTAAAATTAGGGGATACCCACACTCACAGTAATAAAGTTTATTTGTATATTTGTTTATATTATATCTAACAGTACCAACACACACAATAAGAAATTTGCGATTCAAATGGCGATCAAAAGTGGTTAATACCTATTTACAGTATTGTATAGCATTGCAATACCAGGGCATCACGTATGCAAAACCCAGGAGAGCAACAAATCGCTCTCCTCAAATCACCGAGGAGAGCAATTCGCTCTCCTTGCAAAAATTTTAAATCGCTCTCCTCAAATGTTTATGTAAATATGTAAAAAAATTACAATGTTTGAATTTGACCACAAAAGTAAAATTCTATTGGTTTTGCTACCAAAAAAAAATTATTAGCGCACACTGCCGCTATAATCTATTATATTATAATCTATAAATCTTTTATTAATAAATACAGGGCTGAAAATTAACCTTTAAACCATAGTGGCCAGCAGGGCCAGTTGAAGTTGAAGGATGGTCGCCCTTATTAAAAATGGCTGGCCCTTATTAATTTTGTGTACATTTTTTTTTTGCCCAAGGGAATTTATCCCCACCCCTCCCAATTAATTATATCATTTATTACTTTTGATAATTAAATTACTCTCCCCAAAATTCCTCCCTCCCCCACTCCACTCCCCTCCCACACCCACATTCACACACAATATTTTCCGTGGGGATCGTCATTGAAAAAAATCAATCCAATTTTTTGTATGGTCTAGATTGGGTTTCAGGAGCCTGCCTGGAGAATCCTGACCAACATGTCTTTAGCCTAGGCCTAGCTTTTCTAGCCTAGCTTGTTGGCCTACAACCTGTATTTCATAAATTATACAATTCTAACATGCAATAGCCATTAAAATATTGATAATAAGTTACAAAGTATCATTTTAAAATAATTAAGAAAGATATTTAATCGTGTTTACATGTGTCACACATGCACGCACAATTTGGGGAGAGCTACCTTCCTTCTAGAAGATGATGACGTCACACATCAGCACGTGTTTTGAGGAGGATTTGAGTGACCAAAATTGGTTGGAACTTTTGAAGAAATAATCCATCAATGACTAATGACATAATTAAAGCAACTAAGTTTTTAAATAATAAACATTATATTTAGGCCTCCTATTAATGTTTCCTTTTAAAATTAAATATATTTTATAAACTCGTTCCATAAAAACATGCAGTAAGCATAAAAGGAACAATTATTGGTTGCTGTAAAGGAGGTATTTCTATGACACCGTACTGGATGCACTATGAGGCGATGAAGTAAACTCGTCCTTGAATGCAGGCAGGGGAATCCACTTGTTTGGTACCTAACCTCGCACTGTGAGATGGAGCGTGATTAATTGCTCTCCTTGAAGGTTGTTGATCGCGCTTGCGATCCTTAAAAAAACGAGGGACTGCTTGTAGCTTTTCCATCATATCGGGAGATTACACACGTCACGTGTATACAAAAGTTGTACGTCCGGTCGGCCTTGTGTTTTATTAGTAGACTAGATAGCTAGCTAGCTAGACTCTGTTGTTGTTTACTTTGCTTCGTCGTCGTCGAGTATCACTCCGCCGCCTTCTCGAGCTTTTATAATTTATGATTATCGATTGTCTAGGCCTGTCATTGTAAGCGTTTTTCACATTTTTAACTTTTAAAAATCCACGTGTTTTTAGGCCTCTTGACAGAAAAATCAACACTGTCAAAAGCTAGGCTCTATTTTGAAAATTAAGGAGCGCGATAAATTGCTCTCCTCGAAGCCTGTTGAGGAGCGCGGAGGAGCGCGGTCGCGCAGGCGCTCCTTATAAATGATGCCCTGCAATACTATTTATGTTTATTCTCTAAGGGCCCATAAATTTACCTACTTGTGTTAAACCATGGAGGTATGCAAGCATGGTTAAACCAAATATTTTGGAATGTTCCATTCATTGCAAATCAATACATTTGTATAAACGTATATTAAATCTATCAAAATAGTATTTTTTAAATAAAATCGGCCTGTCTTCAACATTATGATACTGTACTCGAGCTGTTCAACCAGTTTTCAGCCATTAAAAACAATTATCGTAGGAGGAGATAGGAAAATGCGAATCATCCTCGTATTATTTTATGCGGGTTTTTTTCAAGATGGACATGCATTAGACTGTATACCACGATCAGAAAACACCCCTATTTGGGGCAAATCGTTGAACCTAAATTTGTTTTAATTGTCAATAACTAATTATCGAACTCAATTTAATTAGTAAACAGGGTTACATCAGATGGTTAAAATCAGTATCGAAAGTACGAACCAACTTTATATACTATAGAGTAAAAATTCTAGAAATAACGCGCGATTTACCGAATTTTGCTCTTATGTAAATTTATATATAGATACTGATGAAATCAAAAATGTTGTTTAAAAAATAAAAACCAATTTATAATATCTTCCTAAGGTAGAAATATGGAACAATAGCGTAGTACTGAAAACTAATGTTATCAAATCTACGTTTCGCGGTACATCTAAGATAGATAAGGTATCCAAGGCAGAGATTTATACGAAGTTTTTCCATTGTGCTCGCCTATGTCAGAATTAACCATAATTTATAATAGATATAAGGAGTAGCTGATTCACTGAGTTTACAGCAATGTATTTTGCTTAAGCTGCCCCTGCATAGCATATTTCATCTCTTGCTGTATTGTATGTTATGATATATATATTTTAAAGATGTATTGTCCCTTGAAACACAAAAAATGAATGAAATATTCTAAATTTAAATTGGCCATATCAAAGTAATATTAAAGTTATTAAAAAAAAAAATTCAAAAATTTGAGCCAAAAACAACAATTTAACGTAATTAACAGGTAAATTAGTTTGATTACATTTCATCTGGAAATTGTCGCGAGCAAAAGTAAACAAAGATTTCAAACCACGAGTACGCATTATGCATGATGCTAATTAGGATTGTTTACAACTCGTCACGGTTGAGAAGGTGTTTTCACACAGATCGTGAGGAAGTTTTATGATTATGCATACAGATTAGCCAAACAAGTACGTTGCATTATGAGATGTTTTGATCAAAAACTTTGACTGGAAGTCAAAGTTATTTTTTGAACAAAAAAACCTCTGTATTTCAGTTAAACAATTTTTTTTTCGACTAATTTTTTGTGAAAGTTTATAACTATTATGATACTTCAAAATGACCTACTTTTTTTCGAAATCTTTTTAAAAAAAATTTTTGGGGAATTAGTTAAAGGGACAATACATCTTTAACTTTACCTGAGTTATTTATTATATAACAGTATTATTTATAAATTATTTTCTACATTTTAGGGCAGTTTGTCAATTGTTAAATGCCAAAGGTAAAAATAGAGGAAATGAAGAAATTCAGCAGAAATTATTAGCTCTTAAAGGTGCTATTTCAAGTACTGCTACTCGGTTCTCAGGAAACCTGCAGCATGTAAGTCAAAACATTGGCCAACCACCACAACATGCTAGCCCTCCTAACTTGCAGAGTAGGCTACAGACATTGTCATCTGAAACACCATCACACACCTAATTAACGCACTTAAATTCAGTCAACTTCTACACACCAAGATACAAACAGAATGTTTTGAAGAGTGCAATTTGTAGCACACCTACAAACAAACTCACATTTCCACTCCATTTTAATCAAGATGATTTTAATAGCTACTTAGGGCAAAATTACAATATAACCCGCTGAATAGAATTCGATCCAACTCGGCCAAAAAGTAATCGGCCCCAATAAAGTATGGAACGCAAAAACCGAAGCGAATTGATAAAAGAATTTTAAATAGATTATTTTTTATAAACATTTTTATTTTACTGTTGTCTACAGTAATAATATCTAACTAGTATATCTAAGAATATTTTGATTCATTCATCCTTGTAATGTATCAAAATATATAGCCTAGGCCTAACTAACAACTATTAATATAGATAAATACTACTTATCAATTAAAAGAAAAACGACAGAGTATGTTATAATTTATATTGAATTTTCCGTTTTATTTGTCTATAGCTAGGCCTATGTGTAGGCCTAACCTTAACTAATCCTGCCATTTATTATAGGCCTGATGCGTTCAATACTTTAATGTGGCCGAGTTGACTGAATAGTATTTAGCCATTGGACGTGAGGCCGAGTTTGTTTGAGGCCGTGATGATGTGAGGCCGAGTTGACTTGGGGCCAAGTTGACTTTGGGCCGACTTGGCGTGGGGCCGAGTTGACTTTGGGCCAACTTGGCGTGGGGCCAACTTGACTTTGGCCGAGACGGTTTAGGGCCAAGTTGGATCGAATTATATTCAGCGGGTAAAAAAAAATTGTAATTATTGTAGTTCAATTTGGATTTTGTATAGGATGCACATGAATTTCTCGAACAATGTCTAGATCAGCTGAAAGAGGATGTGTTAAAATTGAACCAAAATTCTGCATCCTTAAAAGACGTTGAGAACACAAGACTTCTGGGACAAGATGAGCTTGATGAACAGAACACGCCCTACCCTTGTGCAATATCACAAAATTTTCAGTTTACAGTCCTCCACTCAATACAGTGCAACAAATGTAAGGATGTCATTACCAAGACTGAAACATACAATGATATTTCCCTAGACGTACCAAGACCAAGAAAGTAAGTTAATGTTATACGGGCGGCCAATATGACCCAAATTAAATTGATAGCCTCATTTCAGGGTACAATATATTGAGAATTTTTCGTCGGTTTTTGCTGAAAAATAAAAAAATTAAACTGGTTTTAGTTATACTAAAGACCACATTGCAGCATGTTTTTTGCTCAAAATAAAACCATTTTTCGTTATCAGTTGTCTGTAGTTGGTTGTGTAATGACATTATTATCTATAGAGATAACGTTTGTACCAGTCAATTCTGAAATAATGTCAAATTGAGACCACAATTGTGTTGCAGCTAAAAATTACTCCACAGAAACCATTCTTTAGAATTGAGACCTAAAAAAATTGGTTTTTTAAAACCCAATTTTTATTAGTAGGGCCATTTCTAGTGCCACAGAAAAAGCTGGTTTTCAAAAAACTATTTCAAAAGACTGTTTCCGTGCCAGCAGAAAGAGGGAGGTCCCTAGTGGTCAACATGTCAGGTATTTTACTCTGTAAACAAAGTGGAAGGTTATCACCATCATTTGGGACAATTCCCACTATTATAATATGTCCATGATTTTTTCATGTTAGAAATTGTTTTAAATTATTTTTTATTAGCTATATTCCATTCATCAATTTCAGAAATTCCAATTTAAGAATCTCAATACAAACTGCTTTAGACCAGTTTTTCCAACCAGAGTCATTAGAATATGCTTGTGAATGTGGCTGCAAAGAGGCTACCGTTACGCATTCTCTTTCCAAACTTCCAAGGTATGTAAAATTGTTTTCTGATGTTGCCATAGCGCCTAATGTTGCGAAATCTCTAAGCGCAGTACATATTAATGCGCCGGTCATTTTTGGATCAAACACATACAGAAACATACTCCCATAATGCAGCGAGTAATCGGCACAAAGTTATGTCTTGACCTTACCACCTGGATGGAGAAAGACAAAATGTAAGTAAAGTGCCTTGCTAAAAGATACAAACAATGCAACAAAACCCACAATCAATAATCCAACATACTGCGCCACACATCCTTAAATAATTGAACCTCAAAAACATGAAAAATGAAGGATAATAAAATCAGACTATGAATGTAGGCTATTTTGCAGTTTTAATAAAGTTATTCACTTCTGTGGAAAAAAAATAATGATTTCATTTCTAAATAGAAAAAATAAACAGTTAATTTTAAACGAAAACCCAGTCTGGTGTACTTTTTGTTGTTGAACAAAACACTTTTTTTTTCAAGGAGACAATATATCTTTAAATGAGAAGATACTGTAAAGCCCAAAATAGTGGGTTACGCACATATTTAATAAGCTCTTAGATAATGAACACCCCCATAATTAATGTACTTTACCAAATTATTGTTGTTTCTACAAAATAACAAACAGACGCGATGCCGGCCGGATGAATCTCTATGGTGGTGGAGAGAATGGCGATGGTATTTTTGTTGTTTGCTACACACCACAAGCTAGGCTTACGCACATAGAATAATTACTTTATGGACACATTACAACTTATATGATTTAATGGAAAACGGATTCGTCAAGCAAGTTCACTATACATTTCATAAAAAATTACCTATGAAATGTCAAAAGCTTTTTTATTCCAATTCGAACATTATTTTAGTGATCAATCCCCCCACGGCGCCACGCCTGTTGATCGCTGTGAGGAGGAATTTCATCATTGTTTTGAGCGAGGCAGCGCAGGTTGAGTAGGGCCTAGCTAGCATTTTCGGTCAGTTGCAATTTATTTTAATGGTTAATTATACCTGAACAAACAATATAAACAATAATCGGTGTTTGTAAATGTTTCAAAGAATGCACAAGTTTATCGTAACTATTTTATTTTCATTTTTCCCATATTTAGGTTAGGCCTGGCTAACTAAGCCTAGGCCTGATCAACTGTAAACAACATCGTTGGGAATTTCGCAAAATGTTTGGCTTTACAGTATACACGATTTTTTGCTGGATCATTATAAAAAAGAATGATTTAAAAAAATGTTTCGATTCTTTTTAGGGTTATGATTCTTCAATTGAAGCGTTACAGCTATGTGAACTCCGCCCAAAAACTATGCCGAACTATAGACATTCCAGCCTATGTGTCACTAGCTCGGCATTGCACCAGTGAAAGCAAGTTGGCATATCCATCCGTCCAAAGTCTATCTAAAAATGTTGCTGGGTAAGTATAACCTCCCAACTTGGAAAAATTAAATATCAGAGATATGTCCAAACTATAGAGGGTTCTATATATTTGGGAAATAACCCAACCATAGAGGGTGCTATTATTTTACATAAATTGATTATAAACATCTTGCAGACCAATTAGTATGATTTCTGTTATCTTTTCTTTATCAAGAGTAGTAGAATTTATAAATGTATACAGATATTGGGGTATTTTGTTTTGGGAGAGCTACCGTTATCAGGAGACCTTGTACTATGACATTTCACTTCATTTTGTTTTAATTTGCCGTTCATACACCGATCGATACCTTCCACACAATATCTCAAACATGTTCTACAAGGTCATCACTTTAATCCACAGAAAAAACAGAATAGTATCACTTTGCAGATTTATTTATTTATTTATATTATTAACTGAAGCAACATTGCATTTCATAAACGTGTGAAAATGAACAATCCCATAACAAAAAGTCTTAGTAGATATAGCTCTATATCTATTAGCCTTATAAGTTATCGCCTTAATAGATATAGCTCTATTACCTATTAAGGTACCTACTAATAAGTAGATTTTAGGCAGATTTTAGATAGGTCCTAATAGGTTTTACCTCATTAGCATATTTCAAAATCCCCACTAATAGTATTAGATAGATTTTTCACTTTTTTTAATCTGCGAGTAACACAGTTGTATATATCTATCTATTGTCTACTTACAATAGCTATACCAAGGGCTACCAGCAACCTATTAATAGACATAAACAAACTGATAATAGCCAGTAACTGTTAATAAACTATCTATTTTATACAATAGATAGATATGGACTACCAGATAGCTATTAGAAATCTATGATTATCATATCTATCAACTGTCTACTTATAATAGCTATACTAAGGCTACCAATAGACTGTTAACAAATAATTAATAGCCAGTAACTATTAATCAACTATCTATTTTATATAGCTGGGAAGTAGTCATTCCATCGTTCACTCATTGAGTTAAAATCCTTAGTAGGCGAGATAAAAAGGTCTACTTAAAAACTATTAGGGCTACTAAAAATAGAGCTATTTCTACTTACGACTACTTTTTTGCTATGGGATGGTAATTGGCCTTATAATACATAAAGGCATCATGTCTCCAGTACTAAAGCCACTTAAAATGGCAAACTTGTTTTTTATTTATAACAAGTCTTCTTAAGTTTCTTTTTGTTCAATATCTATATTTCTACTTAATATAATTTTGATTTTATTTTTTCATTAGTAGGAAACCAGAAATGATGAGTCCAGGGCCTGCAGAATGTTCAGATAACCTACCTCGAAAAAGATTAAGTTATGAAACCAATGGGTAAAGTTTTCATGATAGTAGTTCTTAGGGTATAAATACATAAATATGATACCGGTCAAAGGAATGGAAATGTGTTTGTCATACCTTTCTAGCCTTATATTTATTTTACATATTATTGTTTATACTTTAATTGCATCTTATATCTTCTTCCTGTCTGCTTTGTTATATGTAGTTTATGTAAAATTGCTAGGGAATGTCTAAAAAATCATAATTATTGTAGTAGCAATTGAATTCCAAAAATTCTTTACATTCATTTCAAAGAAGCTGTCCTCTTTAGTTTGTGAATATAATCTTGAACAGAAGCCCTTCTCGAAAAGAAGCTTATATAGAGTCCTAAAAAAGATTTCCATGGACTTCTTTTCAAGGGTTTACAGTATATAATTTAATCTTTATTATTCATTGCTGGTTTAATAAAGTGACAAGAAACTAACTGGATTGATCTGTGAGCCACAAACCAGTTCAGAAAGAATAGGCAAAGACAAAGAAACAGTTAAAAGTGTAAAGCTTGGTTGAGATATCAACATCTCTCTGCTAACAATGTGCTATGTATTTCCATAGTTATTTTTTTCTCTCTTTTTTCCCAGCAGTTTGGACACTAATTCAGGATATAAATTCAAGCGGCAAAGGTTAACCGATAGTTATTCTGATATGGAAGTTATAGATTTAACGAGCGATAAGGAAAGGAAGGAGAGCAATACCAACGCAAATGTAAGCAAATGTTTTAGGAGAGATTTCTGCATGAAAGACAAATTTATTATATTAGTAGGAATTTTCAATTTCCATGTTTAGCTGCAAAAAGACAATTTTTTTTGTTTTGGTATATTAAAAATATTGTATAGCAGATCAAGCAAACATTGCAGTAGCTAGTTTTAAAACGCTGTTTATCTATTAATACCAGACACCATCTGATTTGATACTTACCAGACTCCACATTCCACATACAATATGCTGACTCAGAGATCAGTATTTCCATGTTGCTGGCCTACATCTATTAGTACCAGACACCATCTGATTTGATACTTACCAGACTCCACATTCCACATACAATATGCTGACTCAGGGATCAGTATTTCCATGTTGCTGGCCTACATCTATTAGTACCAGACACCATCTGATTTGATACTTACCAGACTCCACATTCCACATACAATATGCTGACTCAGAGATCAGTATTTCCATGTTGCTGGCCTACATCTATTAGTACCAGACACCATCTGATTTGATACTTACCAGACTCCACATTCCACATACAATATGCTGACTCAGAGATCAGTATTTCCATGTTGCTGGCCTACCTCTATTAGTACCAGACACCATCTGATTTGATACTTACCAAACTCCACATTCCACATACAATATGCTGACTCAGGGATCAGTCTTTCCATGTTGCTGGCCTACATCTATTAGTACCAGACACCATCTCATTTGATACTTACCAGACTCCACATTCCACATACAATATGCTGACTCAGGGATCAGTATTTCCATGTTGCTGGCCTACATCTATTAGTACCAGACACCATCTGATTTGATACTTACCAGACTCCACATTCCACATACAATATGCTGACTCAGAGATCAGTATTTCCATGTTGCTGGCCTACCTCTATTAGTACCAGACACCATCTGATTTGATACTTACCAAACTCCACATTCCACATACAATATGCTGACTCAGGGATCAGTCTTTCCATGTTGCTGGCCTACATCTATTAGTACCAGACACCATCTCATTTGATACTTACCAGACTCCACATTCCACATACAATATGCTGACTCAGGGATCAGTATTTCCATGTTGCTGGCCTACATTTATTAGTACCAGACACCATCTGATTTGATACTTACCAGACTCCACATTCCACATACAATATGCTGACTCAGAGATCAGTATTTCCATGTTGCTGGCCTACCTCTATTAGTACCAGACACCATCTGATTTGATACTTACCAAACTCCACATTCCACATACAATATGCTGACTCAGGGATCAGTATTTCCATGTTGCTGGCCTACATCTATTAGTACCAGACACCATCTGATTTGATACTTACCAGACTCCACATTCCACATACAATATGCTGACTCAGAGATCAGTATTTCCATGTTGCTGGCCTACATCTATTAGTACCAGACACCATCTGATTTGATACTTACCAAACTCCACATTCCACATACAATATGCTGACTCAGGGATCAGTCTTTCCATGTTGCTGGCCTACATCTATTAGTACCAGACACCATCTGATTTGATACTTACCAGACTCCACATTCCACATACAATATGCTGACTCAGGGATCAGTATTTCCATGTTGCTGGCCTACATCTATTAGTACCAGACACCATCTGATTTGATACTTACCAGACTCCACATTCCACATACAATATGCTGACTCAGAGATCAGTATTTCCATGTTGCTGGCCTACCTCTATTAGTACCAGACACCATCTGATTTGATACTTACCAAACTCCACATTCCACATACAATATGCTGACTCAGGGATCAGTCTTTCCATGTTGCTGGCCTACATCTATTAGTACCAGACACCATCTCATTTGATACTTATCAGACTCCACATTCCACATACAATATGCTGACTCAGGGATCAGTCTTTCCATGTTGCTGGCCTACATCTATTAGTACCAGACACCATCTCATTTGATACTTATCAGACTCCACATTCCACATACAATATGCTGACTCAGGGATCAGTCTTTCCATGTTGCTGGCCTACATCTATTAGTACCAGACACCATCTGATTTGATACTTACCAGACTCCACATTCCACATACAATATGCTGACTCAGGGATCAGTCTTTCCATGTTGCTGGCCTACATCTATTAGTACCAGACACCATCTGATTTGATACTTACCAGACTCCACATTCCACATACAATATGCTGACTCAGGGATCAGTCTTTCCATGTTGCTGGCCTACCTCTATTAGTACCAGACACCATCTCATTTGATACTTACCAAACTCCACATTCCACATACAATATGCTGACTCAGGGATCAGTCTTTCCATGTTGCTGGCCTACATCTATTAGATGATGATGAAGTGATGCCACCATTATGGAAATAAATGTTCATTTTATTGAATCTTTCTTTATTCTGAAATACACTTTCAATACAATGTACTGGTTTCCAAAGTGGTTCAGTTCTTAACTACATAAATGTAAACAAAATACAGTATATAAATGGACAAAAGATAATATAAAATTAAACCTAAAATTGTCAAAATCAAACAACAATTAAAGTAAGCACATTTAAAGGTAAAAACAGAAATAATTGAGATTTTTAAACAAGATAAAAGAAGTTTTAATCATTGAGCATTAATTAGATTTAGTTTTGAATTAAAATTAAAGTTTTGAAATTAGTGATTTGAAAGTTGATACTGTCATATCATAAAGATCATTTTTTATTTTGTTAGGTAGAAAGTTCCATAATTTTGTAGATCTGTAAATAAAAGTTCTTTTACCTTGAGTATTATTCCATTTAGGTATTATCAAAGTGTTGTTACTTTGACTTCGTGTACCTTTATTGTGACTCTCTTCAGTAAATATAAATTGAGTTGATAAATAGGGGGATGCATGTCCATTTAGGCACTTAAAAAATATTAGTAGAATATGTTAATTCCATTTGTCCTTTAGTGTACTCCAACCAAGTGAGTTTAGGATATCACTAACATGAGTTTTGATATCTACTGATAATAATATTCTACCTAATCTATTTAATAAAATTTGAAAAGAATCTGAAAAGTCTACTTTACAATTTGACCAGACACAACTACAATAATCAAATAAAGGAATAACTAGTGCATTGGCTAACATTTTCAGAGTGTTTGATAGAATAAAATATTTAATGCGTTTGGCAACTTTTGAATATTTAAATATTTAAAAGAATTTACTCTCTCAATAATATGGTTATTAAAAGAAACAGAGATATGTTTAAACTTACTATACATGTGAGTAGTACTAAAAACCATAAGCTTTGTCTTTTTAATATTTAATGTTAGTTGGTTATCATTAAACCATTGAGTAACTTGATTAAAATTTACATCTATTTCATTTTGAAGCCTAAGTGGGTCAGATGAACTACATAAAAGTGTCGTATCATCAGCATACATGACACATTTACATGATATAGAATTAAGAAGTGAGTTAACATATACAGTAAAACAAAAAGCAATGGTCCTAATATTGAACCTTGAGGAACTCCGATATTTACATTAAGTGATTCAGATTTAGATGAATTAATACTAACAATTTGAGATCTTTGACTAAGATATGATTTAAACCATTTAAGCTCGGTATTATCATAGAGATATTATAGTGAACATAATATCTCTATGGTATTATTTATTCCAAAACCCCTTAATTTATTAAGCAAGATTTGATGATTTACCGTATCAAAGGCCTTTTTTAGGTCCAGGAATATTGCAGCTGTTGAAATACCTTCATCAAAATTATTTAAAATATAGTATGTAACATCTAAGAGAGTGGTTTGGGTAAAATGATTTTTTCTGAAACCTGATTGAGAAGGATATAGAAGGTCATGAGATCTTAAATAAATGAACAGCACGTTCTATTATTTTTTAGACCAAAGGTAAAATAGAAATTGGATGATAATTACTTGGATCTGATTTACAAATGTAGCAAAGTGAATCACATATTATTGGTGCTGCTAATTTTAAAAGTTTATAATTTATATTATCAATTCCGGTGGCTTTATTACTGGAAAATTTGCATATTTTATCAAAAAAATAGTCAGATTTATCTACAAGAGTGTAATCTGTTGTCTTATTTACATTAGTATTTAAAAATTTACTTGCTTAAGAATTTCCTATTGACGTAAAATGAATATTTAATTCATTTGCTGTGTCCTTATCTGTAGTTGTATAATTTTCATTTTTATAAACTCTATTTACAGTTGATTTTGGTTTTGTAATTAGTTTATTTATGGTGTTCCATAGTTTTTTGGGGTTTTTAGTATTTTCTTTGATGGTGTTTATAGTACAATATTTCTTTTTTAGGTTCCTGTTGAAATTTTTCACTTTGTTTCTTATTTGTTTAGCTGTGTCCCAATCTTTAGGATCATTAGTTTTATGAGCCTTTTTATAATAATAATCCCTATCTTTAGTTAATGTTATGTAATCTTTTGTTACCCATTCAGGAAGTGAGCCTTTGTGGTTTTCCTTATTAAATAGGTTAAAGTCTGATCACTTATACCAAGACTTGATACTCGTGCTGTTGAAATATCCAAATTTGCAACAAATTTTAAATCAATTATAGTTTTACTTGTATTAGTTACCCTAGTAAAATCATGTATTAGTTGGTTTAGATTACTATTTTTGGCCAATTTATTAATTTTACCTGCATTTTTTTTGTTACTTATATCTAAATTAAAATCACCTAAGTTCACAATATCGTTGTATGTAGAGGTGCATTGTTGAAACATAGTGTCATGTTCATTTAAATATTCAGCCTTTGCAGTTGGTGGTCTATAGATATTTCCTAAAAGTAATGGTTTAGAATAGAGAGCTTCAATAGTTTGAATTTTTGAATTGAATACCAGACTCCACATTCCACATACAATTTGCTGCCTCTGGTATCAGTATTTCCATGTTGCTGGCCCCCATATTTGGAACACGTTTCCACAGCATATTCCATTCTCATTAAGGCCAATTTACACAGACGAGTAACGGTAAACAGAAAACCGAATAGCTTAGTCGTACATAAAATCTAGTGTATCTATCCTGTGCGTTTTTCCGCTCAACAGCCTGTCCGCTCCATGTTTTGTGTAAATGGTATATTTTTAATTGTTTACCACTTACTGTTACCACTCGTCTGTGTAAATTCACAAATCACTCTTTTTCCTGTTGCATAACTGTTCCATCCTCCTTTTTTTTTGTGTATATTAATATTGGTTATGCAAGTTTATAAAATTTAGTTAGTGTTAGTTATTTATATTACATAGCCTATGTAAATATGTGAACGTGATTGGTTGAAACTGCATCACAAGACTACTGCTGCGAGGATCGTAAATCATATATTTCCTCGAGTACTGATTATCGCCGCTTCAGGAAATATATATTCCCTCGAGCAAAATATTCCCTCGAGCAAAATATTCCCTTGGGGATGTCAAATCTTATATTTTACCTCTAAGCAGGCAATATCTGTATAGTAATGCACCTTGAAATTACACGGGGCAATATAAATAGTATGAGTATTTATGTAAGAAATTAAGAAAAATCTACTAGCAGTTTACTAGTGTAAATTTCCAGCCCTAACTCAGTTGTTTTGTTGGACAAAGTTCTATTTTATTGTAAGGTACCACCATCAACTTGCGGTTCTTTTATCTTTTTCATGCTATACAGGATGCAGACTCAAATTGCGAGTCCAAGTCCGTTGAACAAATGAGTGAAGAACAACAATTAGCATTTGCTATGGAGATGAGTCGGAAAGAAAGTTCTCGAAAAAATAAACAGCGTAGTCGAATGACCGAGGAAGACGAATTAGCCATTGCACTTGAAATGAGCATGCACGAAACCACATTCACGCCTATTTCAAGTTCTCAAAGGACCCCTAAGTCATTGACAGCAGAACCAAGTAGAAAACATTTACGCTTTGATGGAAATTCCGTTAATCAAAACAGGGACAGTGGTATAGGACTTTCTAACTTAGAGCAGGAAGTTAATGCAAAAGGAGAGAAAACATTACCAAATCATGTTCCTTCAAATGATAGTGGAATATCAATGGAAGGGGCTGAGCCTTTAGACAGACAAAAAAGTCCAGATTTAAATTACAGAGATTTTGCTGATGCCATTACAAATGAAGACAGATCTCCTCCAAAGCCTAGTAAAGAACAAACAACCTTAACAAATGGAACACACAATTATAAAAGTAAGTATATATATTTTTTTATCATCATTTTTGTCAAGTTTAAAGTTCAATTTATTTATCTTTCAATCAACAAAAACAATGGAATATTTAAATGCAAGAAGGAACAAATAGCAAAATTCCTCATATATTGCTCAAAACATGAAAAATATAGATAAACGAAAACTTTTTTTAAATATTTGTTATTAAAGATATTCAGTTTTCCAAAAATAGACCAGAAAAAACAAACATTCAAGTTTTTGGTCATCATTTAGTTGGTCTCTAAGTGATGGTTAGTGGCGTAAAGGACAGTTGGTCTA
The DNA here is from genome assembly GCF_964355755.1 of Antedon mediterranea. Classification (NCBI taxonomy): domain Eukaryota; kingdom Metazoa; phylum Echinodermata; class Crinoidea; order Comatulida; family Antedonidae; genus Antedon; species Antedon mediterranea. Next base: position 27,362,704 of record NC_092671.1, read on the forward strand.
ATTGTGTGTTAACTTTGATGACAATAATTCCACTGCTTTCTTTGGTGAAAAGAATCCATTACATTTGTCATTCTCATTAATATTCATAGAAATTCATTTTTTATTTTAAATGTAATATTTTATTATGTTCTACCAGATGATGCACCACAGAATAAAGAAGATGAAGACAAAGCCTTGCAGCAAGCTTTAGAACTAAGCCTTCAAGGTAGTTTTAAAACGACAATAGTAACGAGAGCAATTAGATTACATACCCCCGACAAGGACTGATATATCCAAAATTAAAAATGCTTAAAACACCAGTGCAGGCCAAACAGTTGTCTAAACCTAAAAAAATTGATGGGTCGCGAAATTGTTTCCGATACTGAAACTTTTTAGCAATTATACACTGATTTATATGTGAAATGTTTTCAGTTTTGTAGAATCTACAACACTGATTACATTTGACATCTACAGTTTTTCCTTATGTTGACGTGTTACAAGTCCGTAGCGTACAAACAATTGGGAATCGACAACGGGGCAATGAACGCTTTTGCCGCATAGTTTGTTCTACAGTTTCTTCTAGTTCTACAACGCTATTTTTCTGTAGTTTGCAAAAGAGTTTCAAAACTGCAAACTTTGATGTAGGCCTACCGGCGGTGGGAACTTTTACAATGAACATTAGAATAATAGAAATAACAATATACTGGCAGAAAAAGTAGGCTACGATCGTTTTGCCAAATGCGAGCACCCCTACATTAGAATGTCATTTCCGGCCAACTAGAGGTACCATTTATCATGATTTTTACGTGCGAGAGTACCATTTCCAGCCATCTAGGGGTGTCATTTAACAAAATTTACTTTGCCACAGGCTCCACCATGGGAGGGGGATGTCTGTAAGATCAAATACGCAATGTTAGGTCGCGAAAATTCCCAAAACAGGATCATGGTGTCGCGGTCAAAAAAGGTTGTGAAATGCTGGTCTAATGTGATGTATTATGTTTATTAATAATTATGTAGTTTTCAGTTGGTGATCATACAATTTGGCAATCATCCAACATCCTAAAAGTAGTCCGGAATTGGGATCTTGGTACGGATTGCCTCCAAAATGTAATGCAGTCTTCCATGACCACATATCTAAAGTCACTTCCAAAATCTCATCTGTTTCAATAATTCTTGTTGGTCTTTTAGCTATGAGATCAATAAACTGCGCTTTATAAATGTTTTTCTATTTATTTATAGAATTTGAGAAAACAAGTACAAATAATGGTTTGCATTTAGACTTGGATTGTGTGCAGACAATTCAATATACAAAGGAAGAGGAGGAAGAACTAAAAAAGAATTACGAGGTAAGGAAGAATTATTTGTAAATGTCTCTTAATTTATGCTAGGTTTCCACTAGCAACGCAACGATGCAAAGTGCCATGTTGTGTAATCATAAGTGCCAACCGACGACGTAAGGTTTGTGCTGTAGAAGCAACAGTGATTTTATGCAACAATGTAAGGCAAACACAAGAGAAACATAGTACAGCCTGTAAGTACGCAGAGTCACCAAGGTAAAGATTTACAGTAAAATGTTTTATTTCACTCAGATGGGGGTGAACACAATTGTTGGTAGGAAATTTTCTTATGTTGCTTCGGTTGTGTCACTAGTGGTTCCACTTCTTAGACATTAAATAACTGTTATCAGGCTTGTTTCAGTTGCGGGTGGGATCTTTATTTTCTTGGCAGCGGAAATATGACGAGAATGTTCTCAAAATAATGGTTAAATGTAGTCCACTGTGTGCCTTTTATTTCTGCGCACCATTTGGCTGTCATGGGGTTGCATATTAAAATAACGTTGAATGATTTGACTGCCTGGACATTTTGGGGTGAAGATGACATTTAATTGACGACCACTAGTTATTTTAAATAATTTTGTAACCAACTAACAGTCGGAACTTCAGCAATGTTTTTATTGGTTGATATAGAGCGGCCACATGGCAAACAGCTACAAGCTTATAAGCATCGTGAGTCATATAGGCGCAACACAGAATGTCGGACATTACATCAGCGATGCTTATGATTTCAAAAAATCTAGTTGGTTTACCTACAACGATTCACTGGTTTCGCAAATTTCCGCCGAAAGTGTTCAAGAATTGAGAAAGAGGAACGGTTACATTTTTTTCTATATGAACGAGTAAGTGATTTTATTTTGTTTTTAGCATATTTTCATTTTATTTAGGGAAATGCATAGTGTCTTTTAAATACCAATGTTGGGGAAAAAGGTTTATTTCTTTCTATTTTTCATTGGGTTGTAAATTATAGATTTTATTCATAACGGCTATGAGCGCTCACTGGCAAAACCCAGAGGGCCCTGGATAAAATAAGCAGGCATGCTTAAAACATCCAAGGCCTCTAGCATTGGAGGGCCACTTAGGGTTCCTATACCAGAGGCCTCGGGGCCTCTGCGTTACGCCACTGATTTTGTTTTGTATTTTATAGTTTCTAAATAAATCATAAAATTTATTTGCTTAAATATGTAGTTAACCATTTAAAAAAGTAGAACAAGAGTGAAACTTCAAAAGCATAGTTGCAATATTTTAGGACTGGCATAAAGAAAAACAAACCAACATGCACAGAAAGACACTAGATTAAACTAAATAAAGAATGGTTGTATTGAATGGAGAGAATATTTTCATGCGTTTAAAAGATGGAGGAAAATTTTCCATCACAACACAACTACTGTTTAAAAGTACCGTATATTTCGGTGTATAAGTTGCACCTGTGTATAAGACGCACCCCCTAACTGAGAGTAAAATATCGGTATTTTTTATATCGTCGATGTATAAGACGCACCTTATATTTCATCAAAACAATGTTTTTTTTAAATTGTAATCAATATTATTGTAATAATATATTTTGTTATATCTACAACAGCGTCCTTTATTTAGGTTTTTTCTTACCTAGGCTCGGCCGCGCCCAGCCTCAACAAGTTGTTTCTAACTTGTTATTCATGAGTTTCGCACCCGCAACATCGAGTGCATGACCGTGTGTGTAACACGCACGTGTGTGGGCTAGCCTCGCTCGATCATTTCGAGAGGGCGCACGTTTTCACGGACAATCGTATTCGATTAGTATCTATGTATCCGAGAAGTGTGTACGCTAGGTCCATGCTATAATCACCTGGAGAATTTACTAGTCGAATACCGTACAACATGTGGCCGTCGCCAAAAAGGGCTTGCGCTGGGGGTACGGCGGTCGGCGATCGTGTGTATAACTATAAATAAATACTATTCCAATCGTAAACGTTTACAAATGAAATTTTATCGGAGCGCCTAAAACAGCTCCATAATAAACAAATCTTTTCATCATATTTAGTATAACATCACGCTAAAATGCCTTGAAAACTAGGCAGAAGCAGGTTGCCGTTACGTTAGTACACTGTAGCTAGGCCTAGCCTACTCAGGCCTAGCCAACCAGGTGACGATATGTACACTCTGTGTGGTGAGGCATTTATGTTCGATGTATAAGACGCACCCTTAATTTAGAGGTCAAATTTGCGTGTCAAAAATGCGACTTGTACACCGAAATATACGGTAAACTATTCAATTTATCTGTCGCGTCCATAAAATGTAAGCACTCAGATATTATGGCCTTTTTATATGGCGCACTCTACAGGTTTGTTTTTAGTTACACTTATTCATGCCTGTCATGTCGCCCAACTATCTATAAACAATTTTTACTAAAATCTGTACATTCATATAGTATATATTTAACTGTACACTGTACATTGTTTTGTATATTGCAATAATATACAAATAATGAATGTTTATGAGTTGGATGGTTGAGAATGTTTCATAAATTGAAATGTTTACTGCTATTATTACTCTAGTAGCTAGATCAACTTTCGTATGCACTTTGAGGTCCAGAAAATTTGACTTCAGAAATTGGTTTAGGGTGGTCAAACAATCATTTTTGGCTTTGTTACACATTTTGAAAATGTGGCGAAAGGTCAAAGGTCAGGGTGAAAGGTTATAAGACCAAACACCAATAGGCCCTTAAATCTCGACAACCACTGGTCACAGCGATGTCATTTTGGTCTCAAATTGATAAAAAAGTATACATTTATATTCAGTCTAATGGGACATTTTAGTCAAAAATGACCGGAGATGCCATTTCTGATCTTTGACCCACAACCCTGGCATGTATGTATCTCCGTAACTACTGGTCGTACACTTGAATTTGGTCTTAAATTGATTGAAATATACATTTTGTTATTTGTTACACATTTTGAAAAATGTTACAAAAGGTTAAAGGGTCCAGGTCAAGGGTTATATGAACAAATATAAATAGATACTTGTATCTCGGCAACCATTGGTCATAAATGCCATTTATGACCTTTGACTCAAATACCATGGCATCTTAAATTTGGTATCAAATTGTTCAATTTGGTATCAAATTGTTTGAAATACATATATTTACATTCATTCTAATAGAAAATTTGGGTTAAAATGGACCTGAAATGGATTTTCGATTTTTTTCATTTTAGAATGATGTTTTGGGGGCTATTAAGTGTTGCTAGAATGTATATTGTTACAAAATATAAATTGGCCCTTTTGGGGAAAGCCCCATTTGAAAATCAAAAATATTCGCGGGTGACTTCACTTTGCGAATATATTCCTATCCCTCCAATGGACAATTTGCAGCTTTTTGGCTATAACTCTTGAAATCTATGGAGTATTTTCTAAAAAATGCTTGTGCATTTGCAGAAACGTATTTTTTTAGATAAAGTTATTACCGTATAAACGGTTATTCATCGAGTAAATGACGATTTAAAATCTTCAAATCAACGGTTTTTTTCTGGCAATACCGAAGTTAGCCTGGCAACGTTGTCCGGGATACAGCGCTGTGTGCAATGATGCGTATCCATATTTTCCGTTCGTGTATTTTGTATATCGTTTCGTAATTTATACTGCTAAAATGTGTTAATTTCTTTAGTTTTTAGTTTAGCAGAATTAAATTAGTAATATGAGATGATAATTTATTTGTCACGAATCAGGCAGTTCGAAAACAAATTTTATTCATATTTTACTTTGGTTTGACAATGAGCGCAGCAAGTTGTTGATATCGCTTTGGTCCTTGAATTGGATGCACATGAAACGGAGCCTCGCTGCCGCATGTGGGTGGGTGGTGGATCGACCTAGTAAAGGTTTGGGAGGTAGGCCTTCTAAATTCGGGTTTTAGAACAAACAAAGTAAATTTTAGGGACCTATATTTCAACAACATTAGATATTGAATAAATTAGTATTAGTGTCAACGCTTCACGTATCTTTTTAGGCCGTCGATCATTCACTGACTATCGGGCGGCATACACGCTCTCGATATTGTCGTCGTGTGTATATATGTGACGTCGTGAATATAGAGGCTTCCGACGGCTGTTAAAATAGAATATTGCAATGGCATGAGTAATTTTCGCTAATTTACCAAGGTATCTTAAAATTTCGTTTTTTCTCAAAATACTATACATTTTGTTTTTATTTTTATAGGTTTGTGTTAATTTGATACATTTAAATAACATGTGTGAATTTCTTGAAAATCAAAAGTCCATTTCAGGTCCATTTTAATAATGACCAGAAATACTATTAATTACTAATACTATTACTAGATGGTACGCTCGCTTCGCTCACGTACCATCTAGGTTGTGCCCACAGATGGTTCTCGAATACATACCGTATATTTCGGTGTATAAGATGCAATTTGACACGCAAATTAGGTGCGTCTTATACACAGGTCACTTCCTCACGCACCCTAAAAAGCTAGCAGTGTACAGTAGCCTCAATAACTAGCTAGTAGGAGGCCTACCTAGCCTATTAAAAATAGTGTACTACTCTGCAATGTAGGCCTAGCTAGTTACTCCTGTCTAATCTTGGTTGATCACCACATTGTGGTAACAAGTTTATTGAATTATTAGTTAATGTAAATTGTCATCCTCGACTGTATTAATTAATATTTACAGTACTTGCATGAGATATTCTACCCAGGCCTATAAATACTGTATTGAATACACACCCGCTGTATTCTTGCAGCATCACAGCACAGCACATTTATGGAAGAGTCCATTAATTACGGTGGTGTTACATTTTAATTTTACATCTCTATGTCAACAATCACATAATTTTATAATCATGTAGGCAATAGTCGTATGCAAGCGATATCTAAAAGAGCGTGTTAAGTAGCTTCCCCTAATTTCATAATGTATATGGCCAACAGTGCTGGCCAGGCAAGGAGCACATGGTTAGTGCTCTGCTCTCCTCATACAGACTACTATAGCTTCTGCTGTAATGCATACATATGGAAATAGGAAAGATTTTCATATACCATACATGATATTCCTGGTTCATTATCAGCCCAAAAAACTGAACATCATTTGGATTGATTTTATATAAATTTAAATAACATGAAATTAAAATTACTTAAATAGACATAGGCTAGTCCTACCATACAGTGCATCGTAACTGAAACAAGCACAAATGTGCGGTACTTGGGGTACAGCAAAAGAAGCTGTAATGACGTCATAAGACCGGATGTAACGTCACATACTTTATAAATCGCACTTTTTACTCAATAGTGTCCAGATGGAAAAAGAAGAGGAGAAGATGAACGAGTCCTAGACTCGGGTACCCCGAGTAAAAACTGGCGATTTCAAATGTACATACCGCAGGGCAATAACACATGTCGTTTACAGGAACAAATAAATAGACACTCTGATTGTTGTACTCGACTAAAATGATCCTCTGGGAATTACTTCCGAAAGAGGAACTTGCACAAAAAATGAGACAAATTTGTTTAGTCAAATTTAAACAAACTTAATTTGTGTTTTGTATGTAACATTAGGGTTGAGGGATGGGGAAGAGGATGGGTGCAAAGAGGAACAATTTTCAAATATATTCTTTATCCATTTAGTAACGAAATAATAATTGTTTTCATGTTTTACAAATAATATACCACTAAACACAGTAAAACATTGCGATGTAATACTTTGTTGAAACTGTCACTGTCATAGTCGATTGAAATACAATACAATACAATACATCACTACGACGTTTATATTTTTTTGTAAAGGAGGTATATGTAATCGGTAGCGTGTGTTTGTTTGTTTGTTTGTTTGTTAGCAGGATTACTCAAAAAGTAATTACAATATCTTTACCAAAATGAATATACAGATAGATATGTGGTTAAGGACCATTCCCTTAAATTTTGGGGCCATGGTCCTAATTCTGGACCACTTTTTGAGTATACTTTTCAGACCTGCTAGTGTTAAAAGATAGGACAGAATTTTTCAAAAGCCGGCGAGCAGTCTTAAAGTAACAAGTAAACTGAAATTGCATTTTCTCGAGAACTACTTGTCCAAAAAACTTCATTTTTGTAAAAGAGGCAAGAGTTATAATTTTTGATTTGTAATTTTAAAACATAATATGATTTAATGTAGATGTTTTTTGATGCGAGTAGTTTAAAAAACCTATTTCTTTTCAAATTCACTCGTTTGATTTTCGCGTTGCTGTTCTATTGTTAGTCAACTGAAGCTATTGTTAATTGAAAGGCTTGTTACAAACCATTACACTAAACTCACATACACATGCTTGTAGTGAAATTAGCCTAAATCACAAACAGCATTAAGACACACACAAATATATATATTTTGTTTTTTACTGGAGAAATCTTATGTAGGAGAATTTTACAGTAGGCGGAGGTATGCACTCTCGGAGTGGCTTTCTAGTTACAGTATTAATTATACAAACGTTAAGAAGCAACTGTCAGTAATAAAGATTATTTGTATATGTTTATATAATGTAAAACAATTTGTGAAAACCACCTCTTTTCAGGGCAAATGATAAATTCGCTTTAATCGTCAATAATATTAAATTATCTAACTCAACTTAGTTAGTATTATAGGCCTAATGGTATTCAATTGTTTCTTAGAGCCAATTCATACTTAAGTTGGTTCCTACCCACCAAAGTTGTTTTGCGTTTAGAGTGTGATCCTTCGTACCGTAGGTCTGTCCTCTACTGGCTTTACAACGCTACTCATGCCAGTGAGGGGGAGGGTGGTGGTGTGAGTGGTTTAACTGCAATAATACAGTTTTGTACATAATAGACATCCATCACATCCATTGGACAGTGTATACCACGATCGGGAAAACACCCCTATTTAGGGCAAATCGTTTAACTTAAATTCGTTTTAATTGTCGATAACTAATTATCTAACTCAATTTAATTAATAAACAGGGATATCAGATGGTTAAAATCAGTACCGAAACGACCAACCAACTTTATATACCATTGAGTACAATTCTAGAAATAACGCGCTATTTACCGATTTTTTGCCCTTACGTAAATTTATATATATATTTCAAACAAAAAACATATCTCTACACAACTTATCCTTAGACAGTAATGTTATGCAATAACTGATGCTTTAAATTGTTTCATTATAGGAATTAAAACAAATCCTTTACTGTTTGAAATGGTACTTTTGCACATAATAATTCTGGACAATATTGTTGACCCCCCGCGGTCGATCAAACATTTTGATAGAAACGTCGAGCTGAACTTCGTTTGTTTGTAAATTGTAGATTATGGTAGTCAATGAAATTTGTTGTGATACTCACTAATAAAAGGTACCTCTTTATGCTTTTTTAACAAAATGTTTCAGTTTTTTTTTTAGAATAAAATTAAAAGTGACACTGAAACGGGCTCAAATAATGGTGCCAGTGTATAATGATATAAAATAATATTATGCAGCCATCAAGTGCAGTGTCATATGGAATGATGACAATGTATTGGTCTTTATAGTTTTCTCTGATACCTTTTATAACATGATTGTACTTGCACCCAGATAGAAGGAGGTTTAATCAAGTTATTCTTATTATTACCGTAGTTCTCCGGGTATAATCCCACCCCCCTTGTACGTGAAATTTGCCCGAATTTGGGAGGTGGGACTATACCCGGGGATTTCCCGGTGCATTAACTGAAAATGACAATATTTCTTCTGGCTACGATTTAGGCTATCTAAAGCTATATTCCGATGTAGGCCTAGACATTAGACTGCCAGGTCATCTAGGCCTAGGCGGCCTAATTGGTCTATGCCTACTGTATAGATTTTCTCCCAGATTTCTACTTAAAAAATACCCTAAAATGTGATCTAGGCCTGGCTTCCTAAATAATATCGACATAACTCATACGAGTTCTCCGTCTCTCCCGATTCCCCATGCTCGAGCTCTGTGCAAATCGCATGTTGTTGCATGTGACACGAACTACAGTACTGCTCTGGTCGGTATAGAGGGCGGTGTTTTTTTATGGTAATCAAGCATGCAGTAGTGTAAACAAGGCATGCAGAATGTACACGGCGAGCGAGTGTGCGGGGAATGCATGATGTGCAGAACGCAAAGATCGGGGCGATGATATTAAGGTTGTATTCAACTTTACGATGGCCTATGTTTGATGAGTTTTAAGTCAGCCGAATTCAGAGAAATTAATCTATTTTTTGGTGAGAATTTCTTTTAAAAAAATCAACGTCGGCCTAGCTAGCTAGGCCTACCTTTGTCCTAAGGATAAATTATACACTGGGACTTTGCCCGGGGATATGCTTGCGTGTGAAGGTAATCGTAAAGTCGGGGGTGGGATTATACTCGAGGTGGGATTATACCCGAGGAACTACGGTATATTAATTGTGTTATATTTCTTATATCTAGGGTGTATTTATTTAATAATACTTGTTACCATATTACACCCAAAAAAAAAGCCTCTACCAAATAAACACACCTCCCCCCCTCCCCACCCCCTAAAAACCCTCTGAACAATAAATGCTCGGGGTGTTTATTCGGATAAATACGGTAAGTTACTTCTAGCATTCTGAAAAGAACTGTTGAGTTTGAAGTTTCTATCAAAATGTTAGTCGTCCTCAGAGGTCAACAATATTTTCTAGCATTATTATCAGCAAAGAACAATTACAAACAGTAAGGGATTTGAAACCATTTAAAGCATCAGTTATTGCATAAAATGTGCTGTCAAAGGATAAGTTGTGTAGAGATATGTTTTTTGTTTGAAACATTAGTAATTAATAGTATTTTTTGTCATTTCATTTCATTATTTATTTGGTCTATTTGAGTATATACATAACAAAAAAAACCTGAAATTAGGGAGACCAGGGTCAACCTAAGTGAACTGAATCACTGTAGCTGAGCTGGTTAACCAGATTTTCTATTAGAATCTACGCTCGCGCCAAGGTCACATTTTCGTTCGCCAAAATGGCAAAAGGTTTTGAAAAACATTAGCCAAGTTTAAAATCCTTTAGCCCAATTAAAAAAAACCATAACAATTCGCAAAAATGTTTATTAAATAAATAATGCATGTGTTTGGACGGAAATACGAATAGCGTAACGGATGATGATGAGACTGGCAGCCACCCTCTCGTACCGAGTTAAAAAAAAAACATGTAAAAGATTGCTGTAAAGCAGAGTGGTATAGCGTTTCATGCCATATGACCAAAAAAACTAGGTCTGTAATTACGGTCTTCTGTCGGCAGTCTTTTTGAGCAACCGATTGTGGCAATTCATTCTAAATATAGTATCAGAACGTTTTTCTCGGCATCGTTTCTGGATGGACTGGACGTTCGCTATATTATGTTTATTAGTTGGCCTGTTCGTTGAGGTTCACCTGTGTTGGTTCATGTCTGTACATTTACATCGTGGGAAATTTATATTTATATTCGCCGTTGAGTAGGTAAACACGCACGAAGAAAAAAAATGCAATTAAAAAATGTTTATTTTTTTGTAATTTACAACTTGGTCGTCCGCCAGTTAAATTTAACACATTAATTTCACACCTTCTTACTTCACTAAGAACATTGTAGAGTTGTTTATTAAGGTTACAAACTCCCTACGAAGTTCAGAACGTAGCTCATTGAAAGTTGTTTATTGAGGTTACGAAGCCAAACAATGGAACCTACGAAGCCAACAACGTAGCCTACGTTCTATCTACGAAGCTACGTCGTAGGTAAAGTTGCAGTACTTTCTTTCTGTACTGTACCTGAACAATCAAGGACACAAATTAATATTTCTTTATATATAAAAATAATTATCTCTTTTCGTTGTTGATTCGGTCCTCCTGAAATATATGTACTAGGCCTACTTTTTATATTTCTAATGATTCAAATATACCAACAACAAAACATAACCGATTATATGTTTACAAGCGTAGAGAATGAATGTAAATATGTGTATTTCGAACAATTTGATACCAAATTTAAGTTTCTAGGACCGGTACAGAGATATGAAAATGCCCTGGTATGTGGGTCAAATGTCAGAAATGGCATTTATGATAATTTTTGACTAAAATGCCCATAGACTGAATATGAATGCATGCCTTCTGAACATTTTGAGACCAAAAAACCAATGGTTGCCGAGATACAAGTACCTATTTATATTTGTTTATACTGTATAACCCTTGACTTTGACCTTTTGTAAAAATTTTCAAAATGTGTAACAAATAACAAAATTTATATTTCGAACAATTCAAGACCAAATTCAAGTGTCTACGACCAGTAGTTATGGAGATGTATACATGCCCGTGGTTGTGGTCAGAAATGCCATTTTTGACTAAAATTTCCCATTAGACTGAATATAAACATATACCTTCTGATCAATTTGAGACCAAAATTACCTCACTGTGACAAGTGGTTGTCAAGATTTAAGGACCTATTGGTGTTTGGTCTTATAACCTTTCACCCTGACCTTTTGACCTTTCGCCACATTTTCAAAATGTGTAACCAGCCAAAAATGTCTGAAGTCAAACCTCAAAGTGCATACGAAAGTTGATCTAGCTACTAGAGTATATTATTTAATGAGCCATTTATCTTTTAACTCAATACTCTCCACCATCCAACAAATACAAAACAGGCCTACCTAGGATACGTCAACAATATATTCCTATTATTAGCCTATTCCTATCTAGGGCCTAGATATTATTTAATACTACTTTTCCATTATATTGCAGCCAATTCTGTACATGATGTAGTTCACACACACACTAAAGTCATTGAAGATCAGGACTAATCTTCCATCTTGTTTTTATTTAAAGAAAAAATAGATATTAACAACTTGATAATGATATAAAGTTGTTAATATTTAGTATAAGTAAAAGTTATTGACTTATCTATTTAAATAGATTTAGTTAGTTTTTTGAAGTTTTAATATACATACTTGCTTTCTAGTTGCACTGTACTAGTTATAAGTTTCTTCCTCAGACGAGACTTTACATGTCCATTTGGCAATAAATGCCATGTTTTGTAAAACAAGCAACTACTTTTTGCCACTTTTTGTTTTGTTATTTAAAAATGTTTTAACCAGTGTATATAATAATGTTAATAATACACTGTTACAAATGAATGGTTATAAAAAAATAAAACAAATATTTTATGAAAATATAATTTATTATAAGATTATTAGCATCGTTTCGTTCGTTCGTTTTTTATCAAGAAAGCTTAGTACCAAATGAAATATAGTGTCTATATTATTATTGTTCTTTGACGGCTCCAAAAGGTCTAAATTTTCCCATTAAAGCACTTTCCTGTGAAACAAATAGATAGGCGCAGTATTGGTCTATATGTTTTGATGGTCAACCTCTATTAAGGGGACATGCCTATTGAATGGACATTTTGCTGGGTCAAGGTGTTTCTTAATAGGAATTGTTTTGTATTATGTACTGTATGACACTCGCATTATTTTAACAGTAACAGTAAGGTTTTCATAATGTTTTTTTTAAATAGTTCATAATTATAACATAACATAATAAAAATACTGCACATATTTTCTTGTCAACAAAGTGCAGGAAAAAAGAAGTTGAAAACTTACAGGTCATCATTTCCCCCCCCCCCCCCTTGTTTTAAATTATATTGTGTACAATTAAATTCTGGCGTAAGGCAATATACATATAATGAAGTTCAGAAAAGAAAAAAACAACTTCACTTAAACAACATTAAAAACAATGTTTCTGTTTATACATTCGTTTCAACTCGAGAGATTTAAATTTCTTAAGGCAACATTACACAAATTCCAGAGTTTAACTCCTACTGATAAAATAAAATGTGATCTTTTTGTAGTTCTTACAACATTCATTCACACTTGCCCGCTTTTTAAAATTGCTATGTACACTTACAATGATGAGGTTTATAAACTAGACAAAATATTTATTTTTTTGATAGAAATGATTTTGTCAACTTTGAATAAAGTCAAAGAGAATTCCATTTCACCTTCTAAATTGAGAGTTTTACGTATACAGTGTTTCGTATATGTCAACTTTTGATAGTGCTCTTTGTGCAGTACACGAAACATATGAGGGAGAGATAGAGCCTCGTTTGGATGGGCATTTTTAGATTGTTTTTATGTTTACCATTTGAATATCACTGGCGGGATTAGTGTTTCTTCTCATTCAAATAATACTGTACAATAATATAATATACTGCCGTTCCATTACAGTTTTGTTTAAACTTTCACTTTTATACTAATTACTCTATGCAATCATTTTCTCTTAATTTGTTTTAGTTTGTGTTTGAGTTTTAAACATTTGAAGATAATGGTAAAATCTACTACCATTGATTGAAAATGCATTTTTATGTTTTGTTGGCATTATTTTGGTTTTTGGTATATTTCAATAAAAATTATACATTAAACACACAAGGGTATTAATGTTTTTCTTTGCTAGTTTTTCTGTAAATGATTTTATTTATCGTTTCTGTTCTTAGTTAGTAGGAACTTTACGAAACACGACCACGAGGAAGCCACAGGATGGTGCTCATGAATAATTTATGCATGAGCTTTAACAAAGTGGACAGAGCTTAGCGTGAAATTCCGTAACTTTTTGAGGATGATAAAGTTGCCATTTTCCCATTTACGGAGAACGACTAGAAATAATGTATATATAACTATAATGCACAGTTCAAATTACACTTTGAACTCTAAATAATATTTGGACTTCTAATTTTATTATTTAATGAAATAACATTTTTATTAGGTTAAAATGGCTCTGTTAAAAGCGGCGTTTGAATGCGAGGCCCCTAGCTAGGAAGGCAAGCCTATGCTGTATCACCAGAGCCAAGCGATTCAGAAGGGCCCGCGACAGGGTAGGAGGAGATACTGCCGGTCGTCTAATGACTAATGAAATGGCTATGGCTTTTTATGATTTTACGCTCTAATAAACACAGGATATTGGTCGTCCCTCCCCTAACTGTCATTTTTCGTAAAGTCCCTATTACTGGATAGGGAAATGTTTATTGAGATGGTAAATGAGTCATGCAACTATTTGATTTATTGTTTTGGATTTTTTATACATTAAAATTTAGAGTTAGTATAATGTAAGCACTATAAAATGAATTATTACTGTATATAATAATATTTAACCTCCAGCCATGCCTCCATTCACAAAAAAGCGACCAGAATGGTTGAATTAAAAGAAATCTATAATTAAAAAGTAGAGTAGAACTATAAAATGAATACCGTAAATCTTCTAATTGTAACTCTGGGTTATTATTGTTTTTTAGGGCGGGTTACTATTAGAAGCGGGGTTACTATTAGAGTAGTGGGTTACTATTAGAGTAGTGGGTTACTATTAGAGTAGTGGGTTACTATTAGAGTAGTGGGTTACTATTACTAATCTTAAATTAGGCACCTGAAAATAGTAGCCCACCCCAACTTTTCTGGTTAGCAAATCATAGCAAAATAGTACGAATAAATACATTTGTTTGAACTCTAACTTTATTTTATAAACTCAAAAACACTCAATCCTCCCCACTCCTGAGATCAACATGCATTATCTCCTTGTTTTCAAAATACTGCAGTATAGTAAACAACCAGTCTTCATAAATGCCATTTTGTCAATATTTTTTTTGACTCTATAATATTAACCCCATGGGTTACTATTAGAGTAGTGGGTTATTATTAGAAGAATTACGGTATTTAAATTATAAAAAAAAATAGTTTTAGGAAAAAAATATCCTTTAAATAAAAAAACTCTTGTTTGCACGTGGGTATTACCATTACCATTGTATTTGAGAGATATAGTAGCTTCAATTAAGGAGAACGATCTGAAACTAATTTATTTTCGTTCGTGTAATCTAATAATTGTTAATTTAAATAGATATTCATTTACATGGAACGGTCGTACTGTAAAAGACCAATATAATTGTATTCATTTTATTTCCGACGCTTCACTTAAAACGGTGGCACTCAAAACTGTTGTGCAGTCAAGTATCATTTATTGTCATTTGTGCAGTACTTAAAGTACCTAAAACATGGTACATACAAATCATTAAAATAACTATGTATTTACAAAGACAAGAAAAAAGCAAGAGCGAAAACACAATCATTAATTAAAATCATTGTTTTTTAGCTTTAAATGTTTCTCTCAAGCAGCTTTCGCAAAAATCCTTGTCTAACACTACCCATGATAATGGGTAGAAAATGATTGGTTACCTTGATAGTTACAGATAATTTCGTTCGCGTTTGAAATTTGACGCATATAATAACCTTATTGAGTTGGCCTACATAAAATATGCAGCCAATTATCATCATGATCTTCTTCAACTTCATTCACTCTTTCTGTGTATTCTGTAATATTTCCAAATATAAGCTTGGTGTTTTTTTTAAAAACGAATTTTATAAACAGTTTAAGATATGCATGTATTGAGTGTGTTGAGCATATAGGCCTAAGCAGACGATATAGGGCTACAATAAATGTTTTCTTTGGCGAAGGGAACGATGGAAGAGGAATTTCACCTTTGAAGAAATAGAAGAATGTAAGTATTTTATCATCTGAAATTAATCCTGTAAATATCTGTGACCGACGTCACCTTGCAAATGTTAAAAGGCCTAGACCTTTAAGTGAATGTCAACAACCAGACCCAAAGTTTGTGTTTACCAAACATAGCAACTTTTGTGTTTTATGTTTACTACTGTATTAAAGAAACTCTGTAAATCACCATAATTGTGTTGCAAATGCCAACAAATTGAAAAGAAATCGAGATTTGATCAATTCTGTTGAAGTACTCTAATACAGCTTAGAAGATCCCCACATACCTCCGGTAATAATCAAATTCAATGACCAGTTAGTTGTAAAAAGACTACGGTTAGAAGGTGGAGAGGTGATTGTTGGAACAAACAAAACCTCAAATACATTATTGTCCTGTACAATACAATTGTACACAACATTTAAATATTTTACTACATTTTTTTAAATGTTCATCCAGTTTTTTGACATAGCATGTATCACACATATAAAGTGCAGTATAAAAGTAGGCACAATTATTTATTAAGGCAAACTTAGATTGTATGTATCTCTCAACTCAGCTTAATAAATACAAAAATAACAATATTACTGTATACTAACTTATTGGGGAATACATAACAAATATTAATGTTTTTTTACAGCCACGAAAAATAGGCTTCATAGCCAATCCAACAGTTTCCAGCAGCATTTGTTCTAAAAAAACACTAAACAGAAGTTGCCACAACATACGTGAGTACAGCCAGAGTGTCCGTAAAGACGCTTTCCATGAGCAGGATATTGCCATGATGAAATCCACACCAAAGATGACCATTGAAGAAACGGGTACTCCAAAAAACATCATGGTGGACAAGGCACTTGCATTGATGACGGATTTAAACATCATCTGGAACCAGCTATTAAAGATAAGAAGGTGATGATCATTATTAGTGTCATTTGTGTATTGAACAAACTTAAATATATTGTTCAATCAGATGTTCTGTTAATGATGTACAACTCGTTAAATTTGCCTCACCTAATATATGCAATAACTATTTGGGAAGTTGCGGGGGAAATGAAGCTACAGAGAATACATATACCGGTACTTCAAAAACGAGCGATCAGAATTATATACAAATACTCGCTCATGTAGCGTTCACTTTTGTTACTTTTATTTCTATTTGTACTTTTATTGCTTTATTTGCTAATTAGATATCTGTATTATAGGGTAATGTGTTTAAGAGCTTCGGCTAATTGCATACCTGTTTTGTATCAAATATGTTTTCCGTTCATTATGATTTAGATTAAACTTATAGAAAATATTCTTGTAAAAGACATACTGTATATATATATTCTGTTGATACAAATAAATGGTACGTATAGTACCGCAAATAATTAATTAATCTAAAAGCAAAAAAATACAGCAAGAATGTATAAATAATTTTAGTTCTTTGTAAAATCATTGTTGATTGTATATACATATAGGTATATTCCAGGGATACCGTCAGAAAAGAAAATGATGCAACGACGAGAGCTGTCTTGAGAATGAGATGCTCCTCTTTCATTTCACAAAACATCAAGCCATGATTATGAAAGAGGTAGCTGTGGTTCCCGATATCAAAGGAATTGTCTTAATCACCTTGATGAGTATCACTTGTGAGTAGAACACTTCATTTTCAGTCGCTAAAAATTCTTCAATATTGAAATATCTGTTTTAAAAAAAATGTTAAATACAGTATTATTTTCTTTTCAAAGACAAGGTAAGCTTCAAATATTTCACAACAATTAAATATGGTTGAAATTCAAAGGGGATCACGGGGGAGAAAGCTTCAAAGCAGAGGTTCAAATTATCAGTGCTGAGGACTCAAACGCTGTCAGAAATGTAATAGTTGTACTCATGTTTCACGTCAAAGACAGTGTATACAATCTGTAGGGTAACCAAGCACGTGCAAGATCTAGATGGTCAAAAATGGAGGTAAGAAAACACAAAATATAAATGGTGGCAGTAGTTCTTAGTTTAGCACTCCAGTTACTAATTCCTTTGATGTTCCCAAGTAATAACAAAACAATAAAATAATCAACTTTTCTCTTGTTCAGGGAGTATAAGCTGAGAACTTTCTTTTTTGGCGACTACGATTTCATGACAAAGGTATATGGAATCAATGGACCTAATTGTAAGTACAAATAATAACCTTGTAAAAACTAAATATGAAAATGAAATACTCATATTTTTATTATTAAGCTCAAAATGAGCTTCAACGTCTGTTTACAAGTCGCTACTGTTGTGTTTTTTGTAACAAATCAAGAGAACAACAACAGAAAAAACACCACCCAGCGAAATTAGGTCCCTGAGCTCCTTGGAAATTGATATGGGAAACAGAATTGTCCAAAGATGTTTCATACAGTGTTATAAGGGTGGGGAAACAGAATTGTCCAAAGATGTTTCATACAGTGTTATAAGGGTGGGGAAACAGAATTGTCCAAAGATGTTTCATACAGTGTTATAAGGGTGGGGAAACAGAATTGTCCAAAGATGTTTCATACAGTGTTAGAAGGGTGGGGAAACAGAATTGTCCAAAGATGTTTCATACAGTGTTATAAGGGTGGGGAAACAGAATTGTCCAAAGATGTTTCATACAGTGTTATAAGGGTGGGGAAACAGAATTGTCCAAAGATGTTTTATACAGTGTTATAAGGGTGGGGAAACAGAATTGTCCAAAGATGTTTCATACAGTGTTATAAGGGTGGGGAAACAGAATTGTCCAAAGATGTTTTATACAGTGTTATAAGGGTGGGGAAACAGAATTGTCCAAAGATGTTTCATACAGTGTTATAAGGGTGGGGAAACAGAATTGTCCAAAGATATTTTATACAGTGTTATAAGGGTGGGGAAACAGAATTGTCCAAAGATGTAGCATCACCTAGATTACATTAGAGTTGCTATATTTTTGAGTTTATAAATATTTTTCCCAGTTACTTTTGTTCTAGTTTCAGTTGGTAAAAGATTCCATTCTTTTGTTGCTCTGTATTTGAAGGTTCCTTTTACCTTGAGCATTTTTACAATTTTAGTACAGTCACATATGTATAGAGAACTAGCTCCAGCGCGATATTTGTGCCAAAATAAATTTTATTGGCTAACTTTGTTATTCTTGAGTTGCTGAATTAAAAAATGTTAGGTGCCATTTTTTTCAACCACTCCTTCAGCCGCCATTTTGTATTTTAAAATGTGCCGACATTCCACACTGAACTTTGTCATTCATGGTATCATCGGAAAGGGAATGTAATACTGATCATTTTATCCCATTACATCTATATCAAAAAATGCATAGTTACATAGTTATTTAACACTTTGACTGCCAAACACGAAGATCTTCGTGTTTGGAAACACAACGCTTGACTGCCAAACACGAAGATCTTCGTGTTTCACGTTTTTTTACGAAATCCGGTAGATAGGTTAATTATTGGTATATACTATAAATATGGACACTATATTCGGTCTGGACCGTCAATATTTTACTTTTTGAAAGTAACTAATCTGGTTACGAACGATTGTCAAAATGGTACCTGTCGAAATAACATACACCGTGCATCACAGTAGCGCGTACAGCGATGGTTTGGCACATTGTGTATCGGTCGCGCGCTAGCTATGCCGCCGAAGCATTACAAAGGCTTTTACGGATTAGCATGTTTGTTTGTTATCTCTGAATAAAAAATAATGGATTCATTTTCAATATGAAGTCTTTAATTATATTATTGTATGTATACCCTAATTGTTTTGGTGTTTCACTGTAAGTGGCCAAGTTTAACGCAACAAACTTGTTTAGAAATGGTATGAACATTATCATCAGTTTACTAGCTAGGCTAGTACGTAGTACTAGGCTAGCCTAGTTGTAAAACGGCTCCGGACCAACTTTAGGCCTAGTTAACTAGGCCTGGTGTCTTTACTATGTGGATTTTGGCGAAACATTGATGTAAGATTTATGATTTATAAAATGTAAAACATTTTTCGATAGTGATATTGTTTTTATAGGCCTATCGGTGCCGTGTAAGTAACTTTTTCGTTGTTTGTTGATCTCACCGGGCGATATTTTCATATTGTGATGTCTTGCACAAAATCGCGAATATCTCGACTTTCTTGCGCGAAACTACGAAAAACTCAAAAAGTGGGTTACTTTCATTTTACTATTACGATTTACATATTGCGATTTGAAAATCGTTCTTGGTACCATTGTAAAGCTAAAATCTTTATGATTATTTAATTCGAAATTTTGACCCTTGCCACCTAATGTTTGATTTTTAGTGACTGGCTCTCCATGAGTGCGCATATTTTTGCACGCGCACTGTGCGTCAAACGTTAATGCGCACTGTTTTTGTCCGATTACTGTTGTATAACCTTTCTTTAATAACAAACAGCGTTATACGAGCACGTCAAAAGTGACAAGCTACGCACGTTTAAGTTAACAAAATGGTGAAAATATGCTAAATTTTAAAATTAATATATTGTTAGAATGCTCGGGAACACCTATTTTTTATTTCATTTTCTTGAAGTGTATGTATCATATGTATGATTTATTATGAAATTAAGAGAACACAAGTTGATTAAGTCATCATTAATGGCATATTAAATTTTTTTTAATTAATTTTGACTATCAAACAAATTATACAATTTTCTTAGGCCGAAATAACAAACTTAACATTAACTTTCTTCCTTAAGAAGTTCATATATTAAAGTTAAAAGTATATAGTTTGACTGTGCATCATTAAAAAAAAATTTTAAAGACATCATCATAGTAAAACATAGTGTAACCCAGGCTACAAAAGTAGGCCAGTCTAAGAAGATGAAGGGTAACCCAGGCCACAAAAGTGTGCCAGTCCAAGGAAATTGCAACACTTACACATTCCTACTTCCTTACAAACAAAGAAAGTACTGACCAACATACTTTAAGTATGAGCTAATTATTTTAAGGATAAACTATTAGCTGATCAAACTCCAAATAAGGAAATAGGGCCACCATCATCTACCATTAGATAATGGTCCAGGAATGTATTTCGGAACAACAGGGTGGGGCCAAGACATATAAAAAAGACTGCAGAGTTGGGAAAAGTCACAACTCAACTCTAAATCTATTGAGAGCAGTCAGGTCCTCCCTGATACTTTTTGTACGTTCTGAAAGAAGTTGTATTTACACTTATTCCTTGCTCAACAAATTCAGGTAAGATAACCAACATAAACTTATTATTTTGTAGCGTAAGTAACATAGCTAAGTCCTTTAGTTGTACTTGTTAACTACATATAGGATACTGCTTTTATGTTTATCATTGCTTGTTGTCCAGCAATGAATTTATTATCTTAGATACAACTTGATATATTGTAAATATGTACTATATGTTTGACCACCTTATATCGCATTGATTGTATGTTTATATGTAAGTTAGAGTGTAGTAATAAGACCCTGTCATTATATACTCACTAGGCTATGATTTATTAGCTAATCCTAAATTATCCTTGAATGAAGCCTGTATAGAGAATTCTGTAGTTATAGGAATTAAATACAAAAAGGCTACCATAGTAGACAACTCAACTCTAAATCTATTGAGAGCAGTCAGGTCCTCCCTGATACTTTTTGTACGTTCTGAAAGAAGTTGTATTTACACTTATTCCTTGCTCAACAAATTCAGGTTGAGGGAAGATTGCCCAAGTTGGATTCTGTGTGTAAAGTCCACAGCCAGACGAGGGAATCGGTGGAGTGTATAAGCATCAAACTTCGAACGGGTTTACCACACCAAAAAGGGGACAAGCTCGACCACTGCCAGTTGTCAACAAACTTAAGTTTGACTTGTTATCTAAATCTTTAAGCATACTTAATTATAAGTCGCATATTGTATAATTTGTATTACGATTTAGAATAATAACACATCTACTATAAGCCAACTATTGTGTACTCTTTTATTTATTATCTATGTGTGTCTAGTGCCGCCGCCCCAATCAACTCGAACCCCGCTCACCTCAACCCTAAGTCGATAATCTTTTGTGTTGTGTGTAGAGCGGTTACAATTATAATTCATTGCGGTATGTAATAATCTATCTACACCAAAGTGGTTACTGCATAGTAAATACACGGAGGAATCTTTCCATGGCTCGGTGGTCTTTGCTCGTGTCTATAGCATTCAAGGTACCGAGTTTGAGTCTCACCTTGGGAAACGAAACGAAATAAGATTATTTGTTCAATTGTATTTCTTAGTGTATAGATTATACAGATGATTTATAATGAAATCTAGCTAAAAACACAAATGTGGTTTATGACATTATATACGCAGAAGGATCTTTGATCGGATTATGATACCGGCTATTGTATTTGCATTAGCAAGATCCTATCATATATTATAAATAACTAAAGATTCTGAGAAAATCAATCAATCAATATATCTTAAATCAATCAATTATCTTTATTTAAATTAATCGGTGGCATATGCTCATACTCATAAGAATACAACACAAACAACAACCGGATACAATAGGAGCATGCCCAAAAACAATAAAATAATAATAATAATTCAAAACGCATAGATGGCTGAAATCCCGATTCCATCCCCTACCATTGTGTGGTCGAAGCCGGTCGCACTCTTTAAAAAAAAAAAACCACTGCATTTTTAATAAATATAACTGAGAAATGCAGTAAAAGTAACAAAATTAAAATACAAAAATTTATAAAAGGGAATTCAATAACTGAAATTGTTACATACGGTACATATTTATAAGATGTCTGTAGTTGTAGAGTGTTAAAAAATTTCGTTTTTTCTTTGAATATTGCTGGAAATTGGATATTTGTATAGTTTGATTAATTATTCTATGTGACTTTTAATAATAACAACGGAGTTAGGATTTATATTGCGATAATCACAAACCATACGTAAAAATCAAAAGGAACTTTGTAAAGGTAAAGGCAGCAGTAGGACACTGACTTTTCTTTATTTCGTGTAAACTTTATTTGAGGAAAACTAATTGATCTAAATTTTTTTTTTTAATCTTAAGATTTTTTCACTGTATAATTATATCAAATGCAAACATTCTGTTTGCTGCACTTCATCTGACGTTCAAAGAGAAATAGAAAGGCATGCCTATTAACATTGGCATTGTGCACAGATGGCTTTATATTGTGTGGTACCCGCTTTGACAAAAATACAAATGATTTTGAACGCTATGCAAAAAATGATACCCTGACCCGTAGCTACTAAAAATAAAATAAATTCCAAATTAAAAAAAATATCCAACAAAACAAAACAAAGATGTGATTTAACAACAGTTTATTTCACCTTTGTTCACGGACTATAATTATTTTGATTTTAAATAATTCGAAAACTTTACATTGAAGTTAAGTGTAATCCAGTACCGTATTTATTCAGTATTAAGATAATTTATAATATAATATAAAACATATAAATGGTCAATAACAAAGTAGAAAGAAAATCAAACAAGCATTTGAATGAAGAGAGACTAGGCCTACCTTTTTCATTGTACATTTAAAAACAATTTATTTACATAATTGGAAAATTATGACGATAAACAAAGGAAAATAGAATAGATATTAGTAAAACTGTATTCATAATAAAAAATTCTATCCAACGATACCAAACAGTACAGTATTTTGGTGAAATTGCATTTTGACCTTTAGTGTGGAACGTCGGTCACTTTGAAATACAAAATGGCGGCTGAAGGAGTGGTAAAAAAAAATGGCACCTAACATTTTTGGATTCTCAAGAATTCAAAGTTAGCTAAAAAATCTATTTTGGCACAAATATCGAGCTGGAAGACATAATGACCCGTACTACTTGGTGTTAATAATGTTTTACAACTTTGGCTACGGGTGCATTTGGGGTGGAGGGAGTCATTAAACTTAAACATTGAGGATAAATATGATGGTGAATGGCCATTAATGCATTTGAAAGTTGTAAATAGTAGATGTTCCCTCCATCTTTCATTTAGTTTAACCCAATTAAGTGTTTTAAAAATATAATTTGGTGTATATATATCTGCGGATAACAGAACTACCTAAGAAATACCTAATCTATTTAATAATATTTGAAGTGTATTTAAAGTTTGATTTGTACAATTAGTCCATACAGCACTACAATAGTCAAACAATGGCATTACAAGAGAATTTGCCAGCATAATAGTTGTATGAGATGGCAAGTAGTATTTCACACGCCGTATTACCCCTATTTGTTTAGAAACTTTTGATGATACACTATTTATTTGATCCTTCCATGTCAATTTAGTATCAAATATAACACCTACTTAAATGATTCCACTCTTTCAATGTTAGTTCCATTATCATCAAGTGAAATATTTTTGAAGTTTTTTAATAAGTGACTAGTACCATACCATAAGTTTAGTTTTTTTAACATTCAAAGTCAATCTGTTGTTATCTAACCATTTTGATATTTTACAAAAATTTGAGTTTAGATTGTTTTGCAGAGTTATGGGATTTGAGGATCTACATAATAGAGTGGTATCATCAGCGTACATAACACATTTACAATCAACAGCATCAGGAAGAGAATTTACATATATAATAAATAACAAAGGACCTAAAATAGAGCCCTGTGGAATTCCAATGTCAATTTCTCTTAAATCAGAAATTAAACTATTTACATATACAACTTGTGATCTATAACTTAGATATGAATTAAACTAATTTAACCATCATTACATGTACCAATTTCTTTAAGTTTAGCAATAAGTATCAAAAGCTTTTTTTTAATCTAAAAATATTGCAGCAGTTACATTACCATCATTATAATTATTTAGAATATAGTCAGATACATCTAAAAGTGTTGTATTTGTGGAATGTTTCTTTCTAGAACCAGATTGTGATGGGTTTAAAATATTATTATTTGTTAAAAACTAAACATATCAGATTTGTCACCTTCTTTAAAAATATGTGTAACCTTTGCAATTTTCCAATCAGATGGAAAAGTTGACGTGAACAAAGTACAATTACATATATATGTGAGAGTCTCACATACAACAGGAGCAGCTAACTTTAATAATTTACAATTTATACCATCAAGACCAACACTTCACATTTCGTTGGATATTTTTAAGAAAATTTATGATACTTCGCTCGCTCCCCCTCTAGGAAGTGTAGACGATGGTTCTCGGAATGATAATGTTCTCCTTATACATTTTCTGTCGGTTACCATTATTGAAAATGCTTGACATTCGTAAAACTAAACTACTTTGTTTCACAGTGTTTTAGATGATTAATAACATTTTAAAGTATAGTTTTTATTGTTTGGTAGGGCCCTTTGGAGGTCATTTGAGGGAGGTGCTTATTCGAGGGATATATGTTAAATTTTTTAGTTCTAATAATATGGTAACATTTATAATCAAATGAAATTCTCTCATAGATATGAAAAGTGGTAAAAAAGAATAACAAATGCTTGGTAAATTGCAGATAACAGTGCGGTGAATTCTACTACAAATAGTATAATTGTGTTATTATAAATATGTGGATGGACGTTTATTAGATAGTTGGGTTGTGGGGAGGGGGGGGGGTTATTATTTAAAGTGATGTTTTATTGGAGAGGCGTTTATTCAAATGAATACCATCCTAATAATTATTAATACATTATTTAATTTAATCATCTTTTGAAACTAACTGCCGTGACAGAGTGGGCCCAAGAAAGAAGACATTACGGCTTGCAACATGGGCAGACATCTCGGTCCTAACGGGACACAGGAAGATAGCCTACAGTTATTCCTGCAAGCTTACTCAATAAAACTCAGCTATCGGGATTTCACTCGAAAAATGTCTTATCAAATCTCCCTATGTAATTTTATAATACTATTCCCCACAATATATTCTGATTCTTTATGGCGTATATTTAATTTGATCTTTATTAATTTGCAGTATAATTCCTATTATTTAACTACTGTACCTTCACACACGTGTGGTATGTTTTAAAATAAACAAAAAACTGAAATGGCTATGATTAATGGCCAATTTTTTTTTCATCTTCCAAAGGGACACTGTATTGATTGATGGAAAGTGCCTGTTTCCAGTCACCTTTAGGGTCAAATCTATTATTTTAACTGCTCCCTTGTGTATAAAAGAGAGAAAATATTTGAAACTAAGGTGAACTTATCTTAAACCCGGAAATTACTTTGACCGGGAAGAATTGAAATTGAGAGGAAAATCCAATGTTGAAATCATAAATGTTGTTAAAAAACTCTTTATAATATCTTCCTAAGATATAAATATGGAACAATAGCGTCGGCGTGCACACTAATGTTATCAAATCTACGTTTCGCGGTACATCTCGGATAGATAAGGTAGGTATCCAAGGCGGAGATTTGTACCGAAGTTTTTGCATTGTGCTCGCCTATGTCAGAATTAACCATAATTTATATATAGATGCTCGAGAGCCAGTGGCATGAGCTAGATGTCACCTTGTTCCTGGAAAGAAAACAGATGACCGATGCTGTTGATGAGAATGAATCAAGGTTTGATAGATTGGTCAAGCAATTGTTACGGGTGCAGAGACAGCATATAAGAGTAAGACGGCCAGACAAAAACTAAATATCAGAAAACCATTCATTGGCGTTATTACACATAAAGCTCAATGCCAGCCATGAGCGAACAAACAGCGAACAATAGCACGCTGTGCATTAAATCCATATGTAATCACAGGAGGACCATGCAATATGCTAATTAGCCATGTCACACCCTACCTCTTAAAAAAAGTTTTAAACAGGCTGTAACAGCATGTCTAACAAATTATATTTACTTAAATGTTAAAAACTTTTCTACTTTAATATTTAAAAATATTCAACAATCGTCATGGTAAACAACAAAAATTATAACAGCTTCTTTATTATATTTCCCTGTGCACCTAGAGAGAGTATCAGTGATCACGTTTTCTACCCCTTTTACATGCTTAATTTTTAAGTCTCTGAAAAACAAGCATCAGGGCTAAGGCTTCTTCTCTTAACACCTAAATGAAAGATTGTGATCGTGGGCCAATTGCAAAACACTATTTCTATAATAGCTTGGATTTACAATCTGGTAAATGACTGTCCAATCCTTATCGGTGGGAGCCTCAAGTAAGCACCCTTTACGCATAAAAATATCGGATTGGAAAGAGAAACCAACGGGCGTACCAGAAATGTCATAATCACTTGGGGCCTTTTCAGCTAAATGCTAAATTTCGGTATCTTCATGTTGAGCGTGTATACAAGTTTTTTGGTCTAAAGGCAAGCTAGGAAATGTATTTGAAACAGTCTTTGACTGCAATTTAGTGTCCAAAAAGGTACAAGATAAATATTTGTGCTTTCTACAGATTTATTTGTGACAATTAGGCTGTGCTAGCGTGACCTTACTTCCCGCTAAATCCCAACAGGCAAATAGGGTACTACCCCTGCCTCAACTAGTCCTGTAACTAACTCGGAATGCAATTTAACCCAGTGGAGTGTTAACAATAACATTAAACCCCATAAACGTTGCGTCATACAGGGGAGAAAGGTACCTTGAAATAACAGACTTTGCCAAGCCCCAGTATCTTGTAACATCTGAATGGGTTTAGAACCAATCCAATCTGCCGAAACAATACCTCTACTAGTAAAGTGGTCATACAGTTTGATAGGATTGGATGGTAAAGCCACTACGGCATTAGGCAAATCATTATTTTTCAATTTAAGTTTAAAACATTCCGAAATAAACAAAACAGAAAGAAAGAGTGTATAATCTTCAAATTTTCCCAAAATTTGCGGGCTTTCCCAATTTTTAATGGTGATCCCCCCGCCTTCCCGAAATTGGTTATTTTTCCCCCCGAAATTCTGGATGATTTAAATTTAAAGTAACCCACTGTATATTTTTTAAATGAAACAACATTTTCCCAAAACAGACATGTTATTTCACAATTGACACTGCTGGCACTGTTTATAAACAGTATTTAAACAAAAGTGTTTCTTAGGCCTTTGTTTCACAAATTAACAGCCATCTATCAACTGCAAAGCCAAGCCTTTGTCACGCCAATGTCATGTGATATTGTATTATTGTATTGATGTGTCACATGCAACAATGTTTCAATAAAGCCCCTTTCTCACAGAGCTGTGTGCCAGGAATATTGCGGGAATATACCATTACCATGCCGGTATGGTTTTCTGTGAGAACGGGTCGTCTTGGCATCATGCCGGCATCGACATGACCTGCTTTAGACCTAGTAATATTCTAGGGATATTCCCCGCAATGCCAGACGGGCATTCTGTTAGAACATTCCGGGGTTATATTTAATTCCCCGTCGAGGCTTTGACACCTTGCGCGGTCAAGTGTATGCGGCGATTCAATTCAATTAACAATAATAATGTCGAACTGGAGGGATAATGAGATAAGAGAGCTGCTTAAATAAGGGGACAAGAAGAAATTTGTAGCATAACCTATAAGCCTAGGCCATAGCTCTTTGTTGGTGCCTGACCCTTCGTCGCCTTGTAAATTTTACAGCCTTCTAAGGTGTTTTACAGATTGCCGATGACGGCTAATTAATTTCTGCTGTACCTGTATAATATATGCACATTATACTGTACATAGCATGTATTGCATAAATATGCTATAAAGGAAGATAATAATCTGTAACTTAAAATTCGCCGCCATATATCGCTAGACAAAAATAATAACAATAAAGGACGCCCTCAATAATTATTTTGTCAGACTTTTTATTGGCCGAATATTCCCGACTCCTTTCTCACAGAAAGCCGGTATATACCGGTTATATTTCTGGCATGATAGTCCAATGAGAATGGGTATATGCCGGTAACGATACCGGCACGACGCCAGCATAATACCGGTATATTGCAAGCACATCTGTGAGAAAGGGGCTATAGAGTCGAGCGGTGTCTACCCACAAGGTAAAAAAGAATGGACTGTACCATTGTTACAGTTGTTGGTGTATGACAATGTTTTGATATCTTAGTTTTCTAGATCTAGAAAACTAAGGTTTTTTTTAATAGTGGTTGTACCATTATATTAGTGACTTTTTATTGGTTAGAATTATTATATTACCACAAAGGGGGGTTTATTTCTATGATGTGATGAGATTTTCAGTAAACAAGAGTGGATCGTGGTCGTCCTCTATACTTTTGTTGCTTACAGTTTTCAATATAATAATTTATTGCTTTATTGGCTGGGACTTCCTTTTGCAATCTGAGGATGTGTCCAAATAGCCGCCATCTCGATTCCAAAATGTCCAATGAGATTTGTCTTGCCTTACTCGTATCGTATAATTTGATGTTTTGTATTTTATGTGGATAGCGGATTCCTATAATTTTTCTAAGATGCCTCCGATGAAATGTATCAAGTTTTCCAAGATTTGCTACAAATGTGACTGCCCAAATTTGGCTGTCATGAGAGTTAATTTCACTCTTAAGTTTTGATCTGACTAATATATCCTGAAGGTTGGGAGGTCTGTAAAATGCAATAATGTGTGGTTAGACTGTAGAATGGGCATATGTTTCTCAATAATAGGGCGCGTTTATACAACACGCTATTACACGCATATTCTACACGCCTACGAAAAGTGTGTTGTATAACAACAAAGAGATTCCGTGTAATGAGATTTTAATTGCAAAAAAGGCTACTTGGCTGAATCCTAAAATTTGGTGGATTCCCGGTCGCCGTTACCGTGTTGGAAGTGTCCTCAGGGTATATTTTGACCTCTCGTTAAAACAGGTCGTAATATCAATCATTGCTAACAAGATTGGGCCCATTTATTGCTGCTTCGCTGCCAGCAATCATCCTCCTACCACGTCTTACGCCTAGCCTAGTGGGGCCAACTCGTAGTGGTAGTAGGCCTCTATCGTTTCCCACTCCAAACAGAATTAAAAAAATAACATCGCAAAAATGGCATCTTCTTCCATAGTGTATAGATGAAACAATGAAACCCTTAAAATAACTTTTATTAATTTAAATGAACCGAGAACAAAATAAACAACAATGCAAACGTGAACGAATACAATATAATGAAAATGGTAAAAACCGCGCGAATACATCGGACAGCGTGGAGGCGACGATGATTGTTGACAACTCAGCCAATTCAAGCGCGATCAACGATTTGACCTTTTATCCTAGCATGCACTGCGTGTTGATGAAACTTCCGGTATAACACGGTATCGTGATTTCTAGTATAACAGCAAACGTTAAGGTGGGTTGACCTCGGTCCGAACAACACGCTAAAAATTAAAGCCGTGTTCAAATTTAGGGTGTTGTATAAACACGACCATAGAGTGTAATGGAGGCAACCTAGGATGATAGGTTGTGACCAATGGCACTCTGCTCGAATTTGGCTGACGTAGTTTGTACATCTGACATAGGAATATCTTTTGCTTTCTTTATAGCAATTTCGATGTATTCCTTCTTGATATTTCTGTTATTCAATTTGCTCCAATTTACAAAATCTGATATCAATTTACGGTAGTCATATTCATTATCATGCTTATCACCTAAAATATATCCTGCGATAACAGTATCGTCTGCATATTTAATCACAGAACATGACTCATTTGGTGACCTAAAGTCAGAAGTGAAAAGGGAATACAACACAGGTGATATTACACAGCCTTGAGGTACTCCTACATTTGTTATCCTGCTGTCAGAGATGTGCCCATTTGCTATTACAAACTGAGGTCTACATTTCAGGAAATCGGACAGCCACCTGATGATATTGTGGTTTATCTCCATGGCCCTGTTTCTGCTGCCAAGAAAATACTGTATTTTATACGGTATTTTTTGAATACCGTATATATACCGTATTTGTTTGGCAGCAGAAACTGCGCTCATAAAAAAATACCGTATTTTGTATACCGTATTTTCCCCACAAAATTTGTTGATAAAATACGGTATTTACAAATTTATACCGTATTTTCTGTACCCTTTTCTGCTGCCAATAAAAAATACCGTATTTTTTTTACCTG
This sequence comes from Antedon mediterranea, assembly GCF_964355755.1. Taxonomy (NCBI): domain Eukaryota; kingdom Metazoa; phylum Echinodermata; class Crinoidea; order Comatulida; family Antedonidae; genus Antedon; species Antedon mediterranea. The sequence goes on from NC_092671.1 coordinate 27,393,446, forward strand.
TGACATGAGGTCAACATCGTGTTTTTATTTTCTGTCGCTGTCAGCGGTTTTACACACGTGTATAGATATATTCGGCGAAAATGTGGAGCGAAGACGTCACAGTATTTACTATATAAATCTGTGTGGGAAAGGGGTGAGGAAGCTAAAAATGTCCGGCCAACTAAAAGGTAATAAAAGGGACAACCACATTTATAAAGACATTTCTAAACAAATAAAGCAGCAGGAGTATGGAATAGTCTCCAAAGCAAGTAAATTCAAAGCTCTCAACATCTCTATCACTAGGGCTAGGCTGTTGAAAGTGAGACGTAAAAATTCCTTTATTGCGATTTTTAATTATCGACCAAATAAATGAATGGCAATTTGGGTATTAAAGGATGAAATTTAACACGACCACCCAAGAAGTATTGTTAGCAGAAACGGGGTATAAAAAATACCGTATTTTATACCGTATTTTGAGCAGTTGCAGCAGAAACAGACCCTAATTAATTAATTTTGATGACGTTATCACGTTTAAAAACTTGAAGAACGTGAGTCGTGTAATTTCACCTACACCATACAGTTTAATATCTTACAGCTCATCAGAATTAAACGTGCCCTTGAAAATTTTAACTTATTAAGAAAGCTGATGAAATGTAGATATGAATTCATAAAAAAATTAAGCCGGTCGGATGTTGTGATGTTATCATATGGCCAGTTGAAGTTAAAAAGTAGTTTTTAAATTTCTTTAGTCAAAGTTATACAAATTTCAAAGAGCGCGCATTGCGCTTCTACGTGTCAAATTCTCTTCCAATTCTTATATTTATTTGCTTAATTCATTATCTTTCGAAATTGTCATCTTCGAGTTTATTTTGATATATCCATCATACCAAAAAATTATAACATGATGTGTGTCCCGTAATTTCACCTATGCTACACTGTATATAGATATACAGTATATACTGTATATTGTATATGGCATATAATAGGCACAACTCAACACTATAAGCATATAATAGGATGGAATGTATCATCATTTTCCGATCGTATGATAACGTACGTGCATGTTTAAAACAAATTATTTTCAGTAATTTATTAATTAATTTCAGTAAAATGATAAAAATGATCACCTATAATTCGTCAAAGTGACGAATTAAATTCTAGTTTCTTTTTGTAATTCTTTAACCTTTAGTTCATTAAATGACTTTTGGTTTATAATCTATGAACAATCATTAAAATTCATAAAATTGCGCATAAGTCACATTGCGCAACTCTGACATTAAAAAATAGGAGGTGCACAAGTTCACGTAAATGTTGTTCTGTTTACACGTTTTAGAGACACGCGACGCACAAAAATGACAGAAGGAAAGAAGCATAATACAGGAAAAGATGATGAAACAGGACAGTTACAAGGAGTTATCCGCTACTAAGCGGATAACTAATAATACAGAAAAAAAGATGATTTCATACAGTTACAAAGAGTTATCCGCTGAATGTGGATAACTAATGATTTCATACAGTTACAAGGAGTTATCCGCTGAATGCGAATAACTAAAAAAAAAGATGATGAAACAGGACAGTTACAAGGAGTTATCCGCTACTAAGCGGATAACTAACTAGACGTGAAACCCGTCACTTTGACGAGTTAGTTATCCGCTCGACAAACGCCACGTGCACATCATGAATTTTGCACACAGAAAAAGATTATTATGACCTGAACTGAAGAATATGATGTGATGTTAGTGCTGAATGCTGTATATTTTGTGTCGTATAGTATACACAGTATAATCTGTATAAATATCACAAACAGTGTAAAATATCTGAAAACTAAAAAAGTAACAGGACGATTACAAGGAGTTATCCACGGGTATTGCTAAACTGCGCAAACACTGCGCAAACAACAAAAAAAGCTGCGCAAACCTCCTTCAAACCAATTAATATTTATTAGAACACAACTAGAACTATATAGGGAGACAATTTATGAGAAAAAAAATTTGAAATCCCTTTAAGTTTGCCTTTTTTGGTGTGAAAAACTTCAATTTTTGGGAAAATTACTGATTTCACAGCGCAAACAACAAAAAAAGCTGCGCAAACCTCCTTCAAACCAATTAATATTTATTAGAACACAACTAGAACTATATAGGGAGACAATTTATGAGAAAAAAAATTTGAAATTCCTTTAAGTTTGCCTTTTTTTTTGGTGAAAAACTTCAATTTTTGGGAAAATTACTGATTTCACAGCGCAAACAACAAAAAAAGCTGCGCAAACCTCCTTCAAACCAATTAATATTTATTAGAACACAACTAGAACTATATAGGGAGACAATTTATGAGAAAAAACATTTGAAATTCCTTTAAGTTTGCCTTTTTTTGTGTGAAAAACTTCAATTTTTTGGAAAATTACTGATTTCACAGCGCAAAGAACAAAAAAAGCTGCGCAAACCTCCTTCAAAACAATTAATATTGATAGAACACAACTAGAACTATATAGGGAGACAATTTATGAGAAAAAAAAATTTGAAATTCCTTTAAGTTTGCCTTTTTTGGTGAAAAACTTCAATTTTTGGGAAAATTACTGATTTCACAGCGCAAACAACAACAAAAAGCTGCGCAAACCTCCTTTAAATCAATTAATATTGATTAAAACACAACTAGACCTATATAGGGAGACAATTTATGGGGAAACAAATTTGAAATTCCTTTAAGTTTGCCCTTTTTTTGGGTGAAAAACTTAAATTTTTGGGAAAATTACTGATTTCACAGCGCAAAAAAAAAAAAAGCTGCGCAAACCTTCTTTAAATCAATTAATATTGATTAAAACACAACTAGACCTATATAGGGAGACAATTTATGGGGAAAAGAATTTGAAATTCCTTTAAGTTTGCCTTTTTTTGTGCGAAAAACTTCAATTTTTGGGAAAATTACTGATTTCACAGCGCAAAGAACAAAAAAAGCTGCGCAAACCTCCTTCAAAACAATTAATATTGATAGAACACAACTAGAACTATATAGGGAGACAATTTATGAGAAAAAAATTTGAAATTCCTTTAAGTTTGCCTTTTTTTGGGTGAAAAACTTCAATTTTTGGAAAAATTACTGATTTCACAGCGCAAACAACAACAAAAAGCTGCGCAAACCTCCTTTAAATCAATTAATATTGATTAAAACACAACTAGACCTATATAGGGAGACAATTTATGGGGAAACAAATTTGAAATTCCTTTAAGTTTGCCTTTTTTTTGGGTGAAAAACTTCAATTTTTGGGAAAATTACTGATTTCACAGCGGAAAAAAAAAAAGCTGCGCAAACCTTCTTTAAATCAATTAATATTGATTAAAACACAACTAGACCTATATAGGGAGACAATTTATGGGGAAAAAAATTGGAAATTCCTTTAAGTTTGCCTTTTTTTTTGTGAAAAACTTCAATTTTTGGGAAAATTACTGATTTCACAGCACAAATAACAAAAAAAGCTGCGCAAACCTCCTTCAAAACAATTAATATTGATAGAACACAACTAGAACTATATAGGGAGACAATTTATGAGAAAAAAAATTTGAAATTCCTTTAAGTTTGCCTTTTTTTGGGTGAAAAACTTCAATTTTTGGGAAAATTACTGATTTCACAGCGCAAACAACAACAAAAAGCTGCGCAAACCTCCTTTAAATCAATTAATATTGATTAAAACACAACTAGAACTATATAGGGAGACAATTTATGAGAAAAAAAATTTGAAATTCCTTTAAGTTTGCCTTTTTTTGGGTGAAAAACTTCAATTTTTGGGAAAATTACTGATTTCACAGCGCAAACAACAACAAAAAGCTGCGCAAACCTCCTTTAAATCAATTAATATTGATTAAAACACAACTAGACCTATATAGGGAGACAATTTATGGGGAAAAAAATTTGAAATTCCTTTAAGTTTGCCCTTTTTTGGGTGAAAAACTTCAATTTTTGGGAAAATTACTGATTTCACAGCGCAAACAACAACAAAAAGCTGTGCAAACCTCCTTCAAACCAATTAATATTGATTAAAACACAACTAGACCTATATAGGGAGACAATTTATGAGAAAAAAAAATTGAAATTCCTTTAAGTTTGCCTTTTTTTTGGTGAAAAACTTCAATTTTTGGGAAAATTACTGATTTCACAGCGCAAACAACAAAAAAAGCTGGGCAAACCTCCTTCAAACCAATTAATATTTATTAGAACACAACTAGAACTATATAGGGAGACAATTTATGAGAAAAAAAATTTGAAATTCCTTTAAGTTTGCCTTTTTTTGTGTGAAAAACTTCAATTTTTGGGAAAATTACTGATTTCACAGCGCAAAGAACAAAAAAAGCTGCGCAAACCTCCTTCAAAACAATTAATATTGATAGAACACAACTAAAACTATATAGGGAGACAATTTATGAGAAAAGAAATTTGAAATTCCTTTAAGTTTGCCTTTTTTTGGTGAAAAACTTCAATTTTTGGGAAAATTATTGATTTCACAGCGCAAACAACAACAAAAAACTGCGCAAACCTCCTTTAAATCAATTAATATTGATTAAAACACAACTAGACCTATATAGGGAGACAATTTATGGGGAAACAAATTTGAAATTCCTTTAAGTTTGCCTTTTTTTTGGGTGAAAAACTTAAATTTTTGGGAAAATTACTGATTTCACAGCGCAAAAAAACAAAAAGCTGCGCAAACCTTCTTTAAATCAATTAATATTGATTAAAACACAACTAGACCTATATAGGGAGACAATTTATGGGAAAAAGAATTTGAAATTCCTTTAAGTTTGCCTTTTTTTGTGCGAAAAACTTCAATTTTTGGGAAAATTACTGATTTCACAGCGCAAACAACAAAAAAAGCTGCGCAAACCTCCTTCAAACCAATTAATATTGATTAAAACACAACTAGACCTATATAGGGAGACAATTTATGGGGAAAAAAATTTGAAATTCCTTTAAGTTTGCCCTTTTTTTGGTGAAAAACTTCAATTTTTGGGAAAATTACTGATTTCACAGCACAAACAACAACAAAAAGCTGCGTAAACCTCCTTCAAAACAATTAATATTGATTAGATAACAACTAGAACTATATAGGGAGACAATTTATGGGAAAACAAATTTGAAATTCCTTTAAGTTTGCCTTTTTTTTGGGAAAATTAAAGATTTCACAGATTTAAAGGCCTGCGCATACCCCCAAAAAAGCTGCGCAAACCTCCTTCAAATCAATTAATATTGATTAGATAACAACTAGAACAATATAGGGAGACAATTTAGAAAAACATTTTGAAATTGCTGTAAGTTTGCCTTTTTTTTTTAAATTAAAAAATTTAAATTACAGATTTCACAGATGTCAAGGTTTGCGCACACTGCGCAAACACCAAAATAAGCTGCGCAAAAGAACACAACTAGAACTATATAGGAAGACAATTTATGAAAAAACAATATTGAAATTCCTGTAAGTTTGTCTTTGTTTGGGTAAAACAATTTTTGGGAAAATTACAGATTTCACAACGGAAACTTTAAAAAAACAGAAACAAGAAAAAATTTTTTTTTCAAATATAACTTTTTTTAATGAAATGTTTCGCAATTATTTACCTTCAAAGTTTTTTTATAACATTCTACTGTATTTTCAAATCAACATAAAGCTTTACATTTACAATGCTCTTTTTTCTTTTTTTCTGGTTTTGTTAGCCCTTTTTGAAGTATTTTGTCCCTTTTTTTTGCCACTAGTATATGGAGGATTAGTTGTGGACAACTGTCCATTTGTGGAGGTAGTAACATTTTCCTTTTTAATTTTCGGTACGAATTGAGAAAACTTATAAAAGTGTGCATTTCTTTCTTCTTCAGTCATCGAGCTCCACATTAATTGATCGAGTTCAAATTTCTTAAAATCATTTGATAGTTTGTATCCTCCCATATTTACAAAAGACATTTTAACGTCTTTATATTGACCCGTAACCATTTTTTCCAACATAAGAACTAAATCCGGCAGTTTCTTTTGCTTCCAGTCTGCAAAGGCTTTAATTGAATGATTCATTGATTCATTGTTGTTATTTGTCCAACTGCCTATTAATTTCTTGTGCCAAAGCTTTTCCTTTAATTTCGGAATCATCTTATTCGTGTAATCCAGTGCATCTGGTACAACATTACCAACAAATTCTCGTAGTAAATTTTCTGTTATTGCAAAAGATTCTTCTAAATTTGTGTTGAGCAATTGTATTACTTTTTTATGTATAGAGGTTCTTACATTTCTTGCATATTTTCAAGCATGTGTTTTCTGCATAAGACATGTTTACAATGGAAAGTGTCCACAAATGCTTTGTGCATAGCCAATTCGTCATCTGTTCCTACTATCAAATTACTAAAATCTTTAACGCCAATACTTATCAAATTATACTTAAGAAAATAGTAAAATTCCGCAAAGGCTAATTGGTCGCTCTTATGGTGAAGTAACATAGGGCCAAAAAAAACTGGATGTTCATTGTCCATTTTAGTGACAGATAGGTTTTTATAGACCATAAGCGTAAGATAGGTTTTGCCTAAATTGAAGGTTTTGTCAATGCCCAAAACAGTTTTTCCAGAGCAACAAAACCGTTTAATGTCATTAAGTTGTTCTTTTGCGAAAAGCACAAATGCAGGTGCTTGGCCTTTGATGAATACCGTTTTTTGTAGAAAATCATTTTCTGTCAACATGTTGAGAACTTCTAATACTTCATCAGCGTAATTTTGAGTGTATGGTTTACAACGACAACATTTGCTGTTCCTTTTATCGTTTTGTTTTAAGTTATAAATTTGCTTTCTATTCCGTAGTTCATCTTGAGTGTCTCTATATGTTTCGGATGGAGTTTTAAAGTGGCATTGATTCCTTACTTTATTAAGAATTTCAGGGTCTGTCCTTACATATGATTGATTGTATTTAGAGTTCCCGTGTGGTGCAGTTACGTTTAACACTCCTCTGTATTCGTGAACAGCTACATATTTTCCATTTATTGTGTCATCAATGTAAGTAATTTTCCGTTCGTAATTGGTGGCACGTTTCTTAGAATAATAGCGATGGACATTAATAGTTCTAGCATCACCTTCCACAACTAACTCGGTGTACTTTTGAATTTTACCCTTTTTCTTGGTTTTTTTGTAAAATCTCCCATCATCTATCTTGTCAACAAATATTAAAGTATTGCTATTATTTACCAAATATGTATGTTTCACCTTTGAATTCCGTTGCCAGGCACCACAATCATCGTTAAACACATTGTTTCCATTCGTTTGCATTTTTCTTAAAACAACACAATAAGCATTATTCTTGACACCTTTAGGCACAGATTGTAATGGAATTGAGGAATTCATTTCCTCCCAAATGTTTTCAATATTTAAAAATACACCATTTTGTAGTTCTTTTAAATCACCTTTGATGTTAACTGTACTTCTGTTACTATCATCACTGGTAACATCTTGATGACTCTCCTTGTAGCTTTCACCATTGTCGTCGCTATCATTGTTAGTGTCTATACCGCTGTTGCACGTTTCATCATTTGCGAAATTGGAAGTATCATTGTCGTCGTTATCTTCTCTTGTAACATTTGTTTCATTGTTAGTGTCTATATCGCTGTTGCACGTTTCATCATTTGCGAAATCAGAAGTACCATTGTCGTCGTTATCTTCTCTCGTAACATTTGTTTCATTGTTAGTGTCTATATCGCTGTTGCACGTTTCATCATTTGCGAAATCAGAAGTATCATTGTCGTCGCTATCTTCTGTTGTTTCATTCATTTCATTGTTAGTGTCCAAATCGCTGTTTAATGTTCCACCATTTGCGAAATCAGAAGTATCATTGTCAACATCACTTGTGAGAGCATCCACGTCGACTTGCATTATATTTGGTTCATTGTCAGTTTCCATATCTTCATTCTCCGTTTTAATAACACAATCAGCATTCCAAAAAACTGTTAAAGCAAAACAAATGTAAAATAAGATACAGTATTTAAACTACAAAACTGTAAAATTAATTTTATGAACAGTTTGTGGCAATTTGCTGAATTTATGATTCATTTTTTGTTTAGAGACATTCTGCAAGCTGTGGGCCGCGGCCAAGAAACATTTTTTTAAGAGCCATGAGGTGACTTTGAATTTAAAAATTAAAAAAATTAAATAAAGAAGACAATAATGGGCAATACTCCTGTCACATGTTTGACATTCACAAAAACAATTTTAGCCACCGTAAAGTGCCTTTATTTAAAAGGAATACAGTATGTGTTGGGACCTTCGGGCTAAGCTTAATTTCTTGTGGTCAAATATAAACATTAAAAACTAAACAAACATTACATGAGGGTCACTTCTTATATTGAGGCGCTATAAAGATTGAAATATAATGTATAAATAAAAATGACCAACGTTAATTAGAATCCAATAATAGTTTTAAAACACAGCTCAATGCCAAAGGAAAACAGATTTAATTAATAATTAGTGCATTGCCCGCAATGATTTTGTTGACAACCACATCACACTGAATTTTGCCTGTCTGTCTGTAACTAGGTATCCCAATGAAAGCGCACCGAGGGGTATCACTTTTGAAATATTGACGAAATTCGAAAAAGTAGTATGACTTTGATGTTAAATAAATCGTATTCAGTCTTAATTAATACTTACAAAATTTATATTGTTTGAAAGTACTTGTTTTAATCTATGTATAAGTGTGTTTATAATTAAAATTAATGAATTAGTTGCCGAGAAAATGCGATTTTAAAACGGTTCTAAAATCCCGTCGAGCCGATTTCCGCGCGTTGAAAACCTCATCGGAAAATCCCCATCAGTTTTCAAAACACGATCGCACGATTACCATTGGAGCTAGCGGATTAATTTTTGTTGTATGTTATCAGGCTTTAAATAAGCTTTAATTTGATACGAAAATCGTCTTCTATAAATAGGTTTTTCGTAACGAAAAGTCATTTTTTGTGACAAAAATCCAATTTTGATTCACCGTTTATGGAAAAATATTATGGATTTTGGTATTAAATTATAGCTAAATCTACATTGAAATCGATAAAACATAGTTTACAAACGTATTGTGCATGGTAATTGAGCGAACTACATTTTAAAATGGTGCATGAGGCGTAAATCCCGTTCAAAATTTTAAAGATCCAACCATTATAATCCGGTGAATATTGTAGTGAGTAAAATATTGTACTCTAAAATACGCGCGTGTTTGTTGTGGCGTTTTCCGTTAAATACATTAATGCACCCTATCAGCGAATGGTACGTTCCATATTTTGAACACGTTGTTTAGTTTTCCTCGCTCGAGTTCGACCGGCTCGACGCGAGATGTGTGACAGCAGCGATGTCGGAGATTGACATGTCCTTTTCCGTCGTAGAATATCTGGTTTTACACATTAATTTAACAACTTAAAATTGATGTAATGTGCGGAAGATTTATTATGCAAGTATACAATGCAAATGCGTTAGGTTAAAATGAAATTTATTAAGCTAATTTACCAACGTTACATTTGACTCTGTATACGGCGGCCGAAAGTCATTAACTGCGACCGAAATACTTTAACGGAGCGACTACTGATCGCGAGTAAGCCTTGACTTGGCCTAAACTTTAGCTCCGTATTTCAATTTAATAACGTAATAATACGAAAAGAAAACAATTTTTATAATGTTATATATACTATTCAGGTAAACAATTAATTGTTTTAATTAACATTGATTATTTTAAATGAGTTTATTTTGACCCATATTGTGCGTTTGCCTTAAAAGAGCATATCTTACTTAGCAGCCCGGCTTAGATTTGGTGACATAATCATATGGGCCTAAAATCTTGTTTTACGTATTCAAAAGTTATATATAATAGTATTTATGATTGAAATTATAAATATAAAGTATATTAAAATATTCTAATAATTATACTTACCGAAAAATAGTGTAAAAGAAAAGAAACAGTACACACCGTTTTTAACATACTTTTTCATTTTTTCTTTTTATAATTTTAAATTTCACCATTACAAAATTTTTTTTTTTTCATATACACATCTAAAATATATTTATTAATGAAATATACACTACATTCTAACAAGTACAAAAAAAATTAAATGAATTAGTACAGTAGTTCAAAAGTTACAGATCATTGAAAAATAGCAGTTTTTTCATTTTTTAGGGAATTCCAGCAAAAATGGGCGTTAAATGCTTTCCTACCACTTTGCGGACCAATAATTTAAAAAATAGGTTTCGTTGAGGCTCCAAAAAAAATAGAGTTGTACAACTCTGTGATATCTATAGGTTTAACAAAATTCAAAACTTTTAACTAATTATTGTAAAAGTTATAACCTTTTAAAAATGCTTCCAATTTCAACTGCAAAAAACACCATTTTTAGGCAAAAAATCGTATATTTTTTTACCACTTTAAATAACCATAACTTTAGAACGGGTAATCGGATTTCAATCATTTAAATCGCAAAATGCTAATTACATTAAGTTCTTTATGGTTAACTGAAAGAAAATGTAAAAAAATTAATCTGAATTTTTTCATTGGGATACCTACTGTAACACCTCTTCCAACTATCTTTTTTGTGCAAATTCTGCTGTAAGAATCCTTCTCTGACAATGGTGGTCTAACACATGTAAATGAAATCCTTAAAGCAGCACTAACAGCATACATTTCAAGCATTGACGCCCATTGTCCTAGTTGTGCCACATGCATGCCTATGTTCTCACTGTGGGTAATTATTGGCCATAAACTTTGTAGAGCTGGTAGCATGAAACGCGGGTCTGTTGTGTTATACAGAGGTGAATGTTCCATAATTTCTAAGACAGTTATAAGTCTCACATAAGGATGGTGTTCTTCAGAACCAAACATTCCCAGTGAAACAGCTCGAAAGAAACAATTTCCATCGCCTTGTGTGCACATAGGATTTGAATCTTCACCAGTTAGTTGAAACATGAGTTTCCGTGCCTGCACATCTATGGATAACTCTTGAACAGGAGCAATCTAGTAAGATGTAAAGTTTAAAGTTACTAACATAAACATTTATTATTCACTGGGTGGCCAGCATGACCAGACACCTATGCCAAATTTTACGATCAAAATGGATTTACAGTACATGTACATTATTATATTATAGGTGCATTCCACAGTACTGTAATTGACATAATTAAAAAATAGGCATACTTCAGAATTTATTTCATGTCAAAGATTGAAAATGCAAATGTTATGCCGTAATCATCTATATATAAATTTACGTAAGGGCAAAATTCGGTAAATCGCGCCTTACTTCTAGAATTTTTACTCGATGGTATGTAAAGTTGGTTCGTACTTTCGGTACTGATTTTAACCACCTGATGTAACCCTATTTACTAATTAAATTAAGTTAGATAATTAGTTATTGACGATTAAAACGAATTTAGGTTCAACGATTTGTCCCAAATAGGGGTGTTTCCCGATCGTGGTATACACTGTCTAATGGATGTCCATCTTGAAAAATACCTGCCACAAAAATGCGAGGAGGCTTCGCATTTTCCTATCTCCTCCTACGATAATTGTTTTTAATAGCTGAAAACCGGTTGAACAGCTAGAGTACAGCATCATAATGTTGAAGACAGGCCGATTTTCTTTAAAAAATACTATTTTGATAGATTTAATATACGATTATACAAATGTATTGATTTGCGGTGAATGGAACATCCCCATCTCTCAGTCTGCCAGAGTTTGGTTTAACACAAGTAGGTAAATTTATGAGCCCTTGGTTTAACACATACGGTAGGTAAATATATGGGCCCTTTGAGAATAAACTTGCAATACTTTGACAATACTGTAAATACCTATTAACTATTTTTGGTCCTCATTTGAATCGAACATTTCTTACTGTGAATGTTCGTACTGTTAGATGTAATATAAAAATATATACAAATAAACTTTATTACTGAGATTGTGGTTAGGCTCTACTGTTAGATATATAAACACATTATTATATACAAATAAACTTTATACTGACAGTTCCCTGTCGACGTTTGTATTAATTATTAATTAATAATTACCAATAATATAAACGTCGTAGTGGTGTATTACTCCATGGTGTATCGTGACATGTACTTTAATATTTCAATCAATTATGACAGTGACAGTTTTAACAAAGTATTAAATCGCAAATGTTTTACTGTATTTAGAGGTATATTATTTATAGGCCTATAAAACATGAACAAAATATTTCGTTACTGAGTGGATAAAGAATATATTTAAAAATTGTTCCTCTTTGTACCTATCCGCTTTCCCATCCCTCAAACCTAATGTTACATACAAAACACAAATTGGGTTTCTTTAAATGAGTCCAAATCAACAATTTGGACTCATTTTGTGATAAGTTTCTCCTTCGGAAGTAATTCTCAGGGTGCTAATTTTAGTTGACTACATAAATCATCGTGTCTATTTATTCGTTTCTGTAAACGACAATGTATTATATAATAGTACATTTGAAATCGCCAGTTTTGTTACGCTGAAATTGCTGTGTATTCGAGAACCATCTGTGGGCACGACCTAGATGGTACGCAGCGAAGTGAGCGTACCATCTAGGAGACATAATTACATTTAAATATTGCCTATATTTGTTTATTAGTAAATTATATATGTTTATTAGATGTACTTTTTATGATTTGTGATGGTTTTAGAAAATGTCCTCTAAATATATCATAATTCCTGTCCTAAATCTTAATTGTACTGCAGTAAATTTTTTTAGTTTCCATCAGTAAAATCCAATTTCATATCCTTGAGTTTACTATGCTATATTTCGAAAATATACATTTACAATTATAATAATAACTTCATAATACAACGTTACGGTTTTGACCGGCATTACATAATGCCCAAGGGCATTACACGTGAAAAAAAAAAGAGTTTTACTTAAATTGTAAAGGGAAACGTAATATAGGATTATTACACATCATTTTAGTTTTTACAATACAAAGATTAAAATTTTAGGAGTAGATCCAATTTTGCCCTTTTTTAATTCCCACTAAAAAAAGATGTATTTAAATAGTCATTTGAATGAAATATGATAATATTATTTATTATTTTGTTATCTGTTGTTACTAGAGACAAATTTAATTTTAATGTGTCAGTCACATTTAAATATTTTCATACCTACTCAAACTTCAATATAAGCAATAATTAAAGTTTCATTGATCAGATATAGCAAATTAAACTTTAAAAGTGTAAAGTCTGTGGTTAAAAAATACTGTGATTATATCAACATTTAAAATACTGTATTAATACATATGCTGAATTGCCCATATTCAAATCTGATACTATAGAAAACAATTCTTTTAACAAAAAAGCATTAGAAAAGCCTACATACCTTAGGCAAGTAATCCTTATTCTTCTGTAGTAATGTCCTTTCAGATTGCCAAATTGTCTCTCCATTTCGGATTTGCCTTAAAGCGGATAAGCTGTCATAAAGTCCGTCAACAATGTATGGGTTTTCGATCTTTCTCCTTTTCCGAAATTGAGGTCCACGTCCCTTCTTGAACCGCTTGGTTCTAAACACTGACCAACTATATGAATACACAACATTTATGTCAATTAATGCTTGTTAGTTTATAAATGACAAACTTAACAATTTATACTAAATATTAATAAAAGTACTAAATAAAGTACATACTGTACTGTAATACTTTTTTATCTACGTTTTTTATGTTTAATTGTACGTTCGCAGTAATACTGTAGGTCTTAAATCCCTAGACCTTCTTTAAAGTACAGTATATATATTTATACTGTCCTATACTTACTTACTATTATTACACACATTAGTGTACGTGTTATACCAAAACAGCAATATCATATATATAATTACATATTTTAGCTAGCAATATAATTGGAAAAAAAGTAGTAGAAGATAATTTACCTTTCATGATCCATGTCTATAACTGGCAACAGTTATCAGAAGTTAAAACAGCAGCAAAAAATAAGTTTTATGAGGAACGTCAGCAGTAGTTGTATTCAAAATAATCGTAAGCGATGTTTAACAGTTGAGAAAGTTATCAGAAGTTAAAACAGCAGCAAAAAATAAGTTTTATCAGGAACGTCAGCAGTAGTTGTATTCAAAATAATCGTAAGCGATGTTTAACAGTTGAGAAAGTTATCAGAAGTTAAAACAGCAGCAAAAAATAAGTTTTATCAGGAACGTCAGCAGTAGTTGTATTCAAAATAATCGTAAGCGATGTTTAACAGTTGAGAAAGTTATCAGAAGTTAAAACAGCAGCAAAAAAATAAGTTTTATCAGGAACGTCAGCAGTAGTTGTATTCAAAATAATCATAAGCGATGTTTAACAGTTGAGAAATCAAAATGAAATGGGGCAGATACAGCTTGTTTTACTTAGTTATACTCATTATAGGTTTTGATGCATTGTTTATGGAATAATTGTTTTTTTTACTGTAGGTGTCTGAACACCTTTCATTGTTTTAAATAATAAGGCCATGTACATGTATTGTACGCCCTTCAAAAAGCTAACCTTAATTCAAAGGATAGCACAACTAATAATTTAAATTCATCACTTTCAATAATCAAACCTAAATGAATAAATTTCAAATTTTTTTTTCTCATAAATTGTCTCCCTATATAGTTCTAGTTGTGTTCTATCAATATTAATTGTTTTGAAGGAGGTTTGCGCAGCTTTTTTTGTTCTTTGCGCTGTGAAATCAGTAATTTTCCCAAAAATTGAAGTTTTTCACCCAAAAAAAGGCAAACTTAAAGGAATTTCAAATTTGTTTTCCCATAACTTGTCTCCCTATATCTAGTTGTGTTTTAATCAATATTAATTGATTTAAAAAAGGTTTGCGCAGCTTTTTTTTTTTTTGGGCTGTGAAATCTGTAATTTTCCCCAAAAATTGAAGTTTTTCACCAAAAAAAAAGGGCAAACTTAAAGGAATTTCAAATTTGTTTCCCCATAAATTTTCTCCCTATATAGGTCTAGTTGTGTTTTAATCAAAATTAATTGATTTAAAGGAGGTTTGGGCAGCTTTTTTTGTTGTTTGCGCTGTGAAATCAGTAATTTTCCCAAAAATTGAAGTTTTTCACCCAAAAAAAAGGCAAACTTAAAGGAATTTCAAATTTGTTTCCCCATAAATTGTCTCCCTATAGGTCTAGTTGTGTTTTAATCAATATTAATTGATTTAAAGGAGGTTTGCGCAGCTTTTTGTTGTTGTTTGCGCTGTGAAATCAGTAATTTTCCCAAAAATTGAAGTTTTTCACCCAAAAAAAGGCAAACTTAAAGGAATTTCAAATTTTTTTTCTCATAAATTGTCTCCCTATATAGTTCTAGTTGTGTTCTATCAATATTAATTGTTTTGAAAGAGGTTTGCGCAGCTTTTTGTTGTTTGCGCTGTGAAATCAGTAATTTTCCCAAAAATTGAAGTTTTTCACCCAAAAAAAGGCAAACTTAAAGGAATTTCAAATTTTTTTTCTCATAAATTGTCTCCCTATATAGTTCTAGTTGTGTTCTATCAATATTAATTGTTTTGAAGGAGGTTTGCGCAGCTTTTTTTGTTCTTTGCGCTGTGAAATCAGTAATTTTCCCAAAAATTGAAGTTTTTCACCCAAAAAAAGGCAAATTTAAAGGAATTTCAAATTTGTTTTCCCATAACTTGTCTCCCTATATAGGTCTAGTTGTGTTTTAATCAATATTAATTGATTTAAAAAAGGTTTGCGCAGCTTTTTTTTTTTTTGCGGTGTGAAATCAGTAATTTTCCCAAAAATTGAAGTTTTTCACCTAAAAAAAAGGCAAACTTAAAGGAATTTCAAATTTGTTTCCCCATAAATTGTCTCCCTATATAGGTCTAGTTGTGTTTTAATCAATATTAATTGATTTAAAGGAGGTTTGCGCAGCCTTTTGTTGTTGTTTGCGCTGTGAAATCAGTAATTTTCCCAAAAATTGAAGTTTTTCACCCAAAAAAAAGGCAAACTTGAAGGAATTTCAAATTTGTTTCCCCATAAATTGTCTCCCTATATAGGTCTCGTTGTGTTTTAATCAATATTAATTGATTTAAAGGAGGTTTGCGCAGCCTTTTGTTGTTGTTTGCGCTGTGAAATCAGTAATTTTCCCAAAAATTGAAGTATTTCACCCAAAAAAAGGCAAACTTAAAGGAATTTCAAATTTGTTTTCCCATAACTTGTCTCCCTATATAGGTCTAGTTGTGTTTTAATCAATATTAATTGATTTAAAAAAGGTTTGGGCAGCTTTTGTTGTTTGCGCTGTGAAATCAGTAATTTTCCCAAAAATTGAAGTTTTTCACCCAAAAAAAGGCAAACTTAAAGGAATTTCAAATTTTTTTTCTCATAAATTGTCTCCCTATATAGTTCTAGTTGTGTTCTATCAATATTAATTGTTTTGAAGGAGGTTTGCGCAGCTTTTTTTGTTCTTTGCGCTGTGAAATCAGTAATTTTCCCAAAAATTGAAGTTTTTCACCCAAAAAAAGGCAAACTTAAAGGAATTTCAAATTTTTTTTCCCATAACTTGTCTCCCTATATAGGTCTAGTTGTGTTTTAATCAATATTAATTGATTTAAAGGAGGTTTGCGCAGCCTTTTGTTGTTGTTTGCGCTGTGAAATCAGTAATTTTCCCAAAAATTGAAGTTTTTCACCCAAAAAAAAGGCAAACTTAAAGGAATTTCAAATTTGTTTCCCCATAAATTGTCTCCCTATATAGGTCTAGTTGTGTTTTAATCAATATTAATTGATTTAAAGGAGGTTTGCGCAGCTTTTTTTGTTCTTTGCGTTGTGAAATCAGTAATTTTCCCAAAAATTAAAGTTTTTCACCCAAAAAAAGGCAAACTTAAAGGATTTTCAAATTTTTTTTCTCATAAATTGTCTCCCTATATAGTTCTAGTTGTGTTCTATCAATATTAATTGTTTTGAAGGAGGTTTGCGCAGCTTTTTTTGTTCTTTGCGCTGTGAAATCAGTAATTTTCCCAAAAATTGAAGTTTTTCACCCAAAAAAAGGCAAACTTAAAGGAATTTCAAATTTTTTTTCCCATAACTTGTCTCCCTATATAGGTCTAGTTGTGTTTTAATCAATATTAATTGATTTAAAGGAGGTTTGCGCAGCCTTTTGTTGTTGTTTGCGCTGTGAAATCAGTAATTTTCCCAAAAATTGAAGTTTTTCACCCAAAAAAAAGGCAAACTTGAAGGAATTTCAAATTTGTTTCCCCATAAATTGTCTCCCTATATAGGTCTAGTTGTGTTTTAATCAATATTAATTGATTTAAAGGAGGTTTGCGCAGCCTTTTGTTGTTGTTTGCGCTGTGAAATCAGTAATTTTCCCAAAAATTGAAGTTTTTCACCCAAAAAAAGGCAAACTTAAAGGAATTTCAAATTTTTTTTCTCATAAATTGTCTCCCTATATAGTTCTAGTTGTGTTTTAATCAATATTAATTGATTTAAAAAAGGTTTGCGCAGCTTTTTTTGTTCTTTGCGCTGTGAAATCAGTAATTTTCCCAAAAATTGAAGTTTTTCACCCAAAAAAAGGCAAACTTAAAGGAATTTCAAATTTGTTTTCCCATAACTTGTCTCCCTATATAGGTCTAGTTGTGTTTTAATCAATATTAATTGATTTAAAAAAGGTTTGCGCAGCTTTTTTTTTTTTTGCGCTGTGAAATCAGTAATTTTCCCAAAAATTGAAGTTTTTCACCCAAAAAAAGGCAAACTTAAAGGAATTTCAAATTTGTTTTCCCATAACTTGTCTCCCTATATAGGTCTAGTTGTGTTTTAATCAATATTAATTGATTTAAAAAAGGTTTGCGCAGCTTTTTTTTTTTTTTGCGCTGTGAAATCAGTAATTTTCCCAAAAATTGAAGTTTTTCACCCAAAAAAAAGGCAAACTTAAAGGAATTTCAAATTTGTTTCCCCATAAATTGTCTCCCTATATAGGTCTAGTTGTGTTTTAATCAATATTAATTGATTTAAAGGAGGTTTGCGCAGCCTTTTGTTGTTGTTTGCGCTTTGAAATCAGTAATTTTCCCAAAAATTGAAGTTTTTCACCCAAAAAAAGGCAAACTTAAAGGAATTTAAAATTTTTTTTCTCATAAATTGTCTCCCTATATAGTTCTAGTTGTGTTCTATCAATATTAATTGTTTTGAAGGAGGTTTGCGCAGCTTTTTTTGTTCTTTGCGCTGTGAAATCAGTAATTTTCCCAAAAATTGAAGTTTTTCACCCAAAAAAAGGCAAACTTAAAGGAATTTCAAATTTTTTTTCTCATAAATTGTCTCCCTATATAGTTTTAGTTGTGTTCTATCAATATTAATTGTTTTGAAGGAGGTTTGCGCAGCTTTTTTTGTTCTTTGCGCTGTGAAATCAGTAATTTTCCCAAAAATTGAAGTTTTTCACCCAAAAAAAGGCAAACTTAAAGGAATTTCAAATTTGTTTTCCAATAACTTGTCTCCCTATATAGGTCTAGTTGTGTTTTAATCAATATTAATTGATTTAAAAAAGGTTTGCGCAGCTTTTTTTGTTCTTTGCGCTGTGAAATCAGTAATTTTCCCAAAAATTGAAGTTTTTCACCCAAAAAAAGGCAAACTTAAAGGAATTTCAAATTTGTTTTCCCATAACTTGTCTCCCTATATAGGTCTAGTTGTGTTTTAATCAATATTAATTGATTTAAAAAAGGTTTGCGCAGCTTTTTTTTTTTTTTGCGCTGTGAAATCAGTAATTTTCCCAAAAATTGAAGTTTTTCACCCAAAAAAAAGGCAAACTTAAAGGAATTTCAAATTTGTTTCCCCATAAATTGTCTCCCTATATAGGTCTAGTTGTGTTTTAATCAATATTAATTGATTTAAAGGAGGTTTGCGCAGCCTTTTGTTGTTGTTTGCGCTGTGAAATCAGTAATTTTCCCAAAAATTGAAGTTTTTCACCCAAAAAAAGGCAAACTTAAAGGAATTTCAAATTTTTTTTCTCATATATTGTCTCCCTATATAGTTCTAGTTGTGTTCTATCAATATTAATTGTTTTGAAAGAGGTTTGCGCAGCTTTTTGTTGTTGTTTGCGCTGTGAAATCAGTAATTTTCCCAAAAATTGAAGTTTTTCACCCAAAAAAAGGCAAACTTAAAGGAATTTCAAATTTTTTTTCTCATAAATTGTCTCCCTATATAGGTCTAGTTGTGTTTTAATCAATATTAATTGATTTAAAAAAGGTTTGCGCAGCTTTTTTTTTTTTTTGCGCTGTGAAATCAGTAATTTTCCCAAAAATTGAAGTTTTTCACCCAAAAAAAAGGCAAACTTAAAGGAATTTCAAATTTGTTTCCCCATAAATTGTCTCCCTATATAGGTCTAGTTGTGTTTTAATCAATATTAATTGATTTAAAGGAGTTTTGCGCAGCCTTTTGTTGTTGTTTGCGCTGTGAAATCAGTAATTTTCCCAAAAATTGAAGTTTTTCACCCAAAAAAAAGGCAAACTTAAAGGAATTTCAAATTTGTTTCCCCATAAATTGTCTCCCTATATAGGTCTAGTTGTGTTTTAATCAATATTAATTGATTTAAAGGAGGTTTGCGCAGCCTTTTGTTGTTGTTTGCGCTGTGAAATCAGTAATTTTCCCAAAAATTGAAGTTTTTCACCCAAAAAAAGGCAAACTTAAAGGAATTTCAAATTTTTTTTCTCATAAATTGTCTCCCTATATAGTTCTAGTTGTGTTCTAATCAATAATAATTGTTTTGAAGGAGGTTTGCGCAGCTTTTTTTGTTGTTTGCGCAGTGTTTGCGCAGTTTAGCAATACCCGTTATCCACTGATAATACATTAAAAAAAAAAATGATGATCCCATACAATAACAAGGAGTTATCCGCCAAGCATTAGTGTACAGCCCCATTAGAGAATGTGTTTTTGAAAAACTTCGGGTAAATGTCACTTAACCTCCTACTGTGACATGTGTTTATATAAGGGGCCGTTTACGAACAGCAAGTATCCGGATAACTTGTCATCTTTTGATAACTAGAAGTCTGTAAACGGTAGGGAGAATTTTGATTTAGCCTTGTCAGGAGAGACCTCTGGCGTATCCAGATACTTTAAATGTTCATAAACACAACCTAAGTCCAACTTTGATAGGCAGGTCGTTAAGCCTTCTGCTAGTTTTTGCCTGACCATTGACCTTGCATACTGAAGAATGTACCTTGTCCTAATCAATCAATTACAAGAGAGCTAATAAAATCACAGGGGTATAATAGGATTCAGGTCATTAATCACCTGCTTAGTTTATTTATCTGATAAGGATTTTGACCAAAAAGTTCTAATGGGGATGTACACCTAATGAGTGTGGATAACTAAGCGGATAACTAAAAAAAATGATGATCCCATACAATAAGGATCTTGGCTTTATTAACATATTGGAGCTTATCAGTTCCCAAGTGTATGTCAACGTGTGAAGGTTGGGTAGAACTGAAACACGCCTTAAGGGCTTGACATTTTTTGGGGTTAAGCACTAAACAATTGTTGTTACACCAGCGGAAAAAAAAATTAAGATCATCTTGTAAAAAAAACCAGGCAATGAGAGTCAGTTTTTTGCAGGTGTCTAACTCTATCTGCATTAAATTTTACTTTAGCTTTAAAGATTTCCCTCTTGACTTTGTTTCTGCAAGCTTTCCAATGGGTTAAGTTATTGGATTTCAACGCTTTTTGGCGTTCAGAAATAGAATTTCTGATATTTTGTGTTAGCCAAGGTTTATCAGTATTGTGCGTTTTAATATTTTTTAACGGGAAAAACTTATTAATAGCAGTGATCAGTTTGTAATAGAAAGCATCAACTTTACTCTGTGTAGAAATGCAGCTATAAATATCATTCCAATTCTGAGATACAATCCAGGTGCCAAATGATCTTATTCTGGTATCATATAAGGGACGAACACTTATAGATTTGACAACATTTTTGATAGCTTGAACTTTAGGTTTCCATAAAATACAGATGTGGTCACTAAAACCAATAGGAGACATCGCTTCCGGGGTATGGTATTTAGTTTCAAAATTAGTCAAGATGAGGTCTAATGTAGCAAGTTCACGGGTTGGAAAATTAACAATTTGTTTTAAACAGTTATTACGTAAAATGTAGTTAATGTTCATTCTGTTGAAATCGCCCATAATGCAAAAACCAGTCTCAGTGATCTAGAACGAATAAGGTCAATCGTTTCACAAATATGCCGCTCAAGAAGAAGTTGATATGGGGAGTCTGTTGTGTACTTGAACACCTTGCTGCATATGCTACAATGCCAATTAACATTGATATGTCTCTTGTCGATCTTAGTATTGTATTGGTAGCCATCACTATCAAATAAACATAGCCTGTCAAAGAAATTAAACTAATTACATAGGCCTGTTAGATTATGAGTAGCCATAATCTCGACTTGGAAGCTGGTAACCTCCAGGTATCTATGTGCTGACTGTAATTCTGAACTATGTCAACTTCTCTATGGTTTCTAGAAACGGTTGGTCCCTCGGGCTTTGGACACCAAATAATATCATCATGGTTACTACAGTATTAGGAGCATCGGTTTGGGTTGCTTTAGTGCACTTCTTAGCATTTATGGATTTAACCACCCTATGTCTAAGGACTTTTTCACTCTCTGGGTAATATACCAAATAGGCGGGGCTTCCCTTGTCGTACCCTACAAATATCCCTTTCTTACATCGATCCTCTAATTTTGTTTTATTCTCTTTATAGGCATAGCATTCGCTTCCAAAATTCAATCATATTAGCTACATTAGGGACTTTGCCTGTCAAACTAAAATACGGCGTTTGTTTAGTTTTGTTATTGTAGCACCTATTTCTGATATGCGCTGCACACATAACAGCATACGGCCATATTGTTTTCGGTAACTTGGAATGCGTTAACAAGCATCTGCCCATCTCGAATAGGGTGCGCCATTGGCGCTCGGCAGTGCCATTTTGATGCGGCGAGTAAGGTGCTGAGGTTTGATGTCTTATTTTATTTTTAGTCAGGAG
Organism: Antedon mediterranea; assembly: GCF_964355755.1. Taxonomy (NCBI): domain Eukaryota; kingdom Metazoa; phylum Echinodermata; class Crinoidea; order Comatulida; family Antedonidae; genus Antedon; species Antedon mediterranea. The sequence continues at coordinate 27,415,391 of NC_092671.1, forward strand.
TGACTTAAACTCCCTCGATACAAATTCAGATCCATTGTCTGATCTGAGGGTTTTAATATTCCCAAAGGGAGCAGAATCGGCTAGAAATTTTTCCATTGCCTTAATGGCGTCACTTTTTGCCTTTAGGAAATATACAAACGCTGCGCCCGTAAAGTCATCGGTAAAGCACATTGCATACCTAAACCCTTTAGATGAAGTTTGTTGGATTGGGCCAGCTAAGTCACTGTGTACTAGATCTAATGGTGCCAATGCGCGGGCATCAGCCTGCCTATTCCTAGTTTTTACCATCTTTCCTAACATACAAACTTCACAATTTATGTTAGTACTCACGTCTCCTTCGATTTTCATCCCTCCTACAACATTTTGTAATTTTATAATATCATCTTTGTTACAATGGCCAAGAATATTGTGCCATTCATGTATTTCACGTGCAACACTTATTACAGTACTATTGTTAACATTACAAATGTTCATGTAATATAGTTGACCTTCCATTGTGATGTTGAATCTGGTTCCATCCCTATGAAACAATTCCGCTGTTGTTGGCTTGAAATTCACCGTTGCCCCATTTTTGGTTGCAGATCGTACCGATAATATATCCTGTGTGTAGGATGGTACACACAATGCATTCCGTAAAATTGTTTCGCAGATTCTACCTTGATCATCAATGAGATAAATCTTTGCATCTCCTCGTTTCGTTGCAATGTTAGTATATTTCTTGCCATCTGCCAATTCCATTGTATGTGCTTCCGGTTTGAAGCCTCTTTCAAACTTGATGAACTTTGATTCATCTATAATAATGACGCACCTGTATCCACTAACAGTCCATGCTTATTAATATCGGTGATGGTTGGTTCATTCATTTTGAATGCGAACGTGTGGTTCTCATCATCACTTGTATCATTTGTCGATTTTGCATAATCGTTCTTCCTTCTACATTCACGCGTATTGTGTGTTGACGTTTTACATGTTAGTTTGTTGCTTTATGTCCAGGCTTTTTACATTCGTAGCAGATTAGTTGTTTAATTGGATGAGTTTTCATGATGGAGTCGTTAACGTTGGTACTCACCATTTTGCTGGTCTTTAAATTCTCTTCATAATTTTTGAGAGAGGTCTTAAATTCTGATAATGTTGGCTGATTTTCTTTTTGTGTTATCACTGTGTTTAGCGTATCATACTCTTCTGGTAGTCCTTTCAGTACCATTGACATTAGCAGTGAGTCACTGAGAACTTCCCCTGCTGTTTTTAACGACACTCCAATCGTTTCTGCTCGAATTACATAATCGGTGGTAGTCTCAATTGCTTTCATCTTTAAAGAACATAATTGTGAGTACATTGTTATTACTCTCGGTTTTCCTCTACCTAGGTAATGTTCACGAAGGATCGTTAGCTCTTTACGCCCATCATCTTTAGCATCACGAATAATCAGTGATAGCGACCTTTCATCTAGACATTGAACAAGCTCCGCAAAAGCATTTGCATTCTTGTTTGCATCAGGAGAATTTTCATCTCCTGGATTTATTACACCATGCAACTTCTGTAGACGCATATATCCTAAAAACTTAACTTCCCAGAGTTCATACTGGGACTCATCGCCGTTGAATAATATTCTTCTGGGCCCATAACCTGTTAGATTATGAGTAGCCATAATCTCGACTTGGAAGCAAACAACAACGGATAAAAATAAGATATAACTCAACAGTGTTACATGAGAACTTGAACTACAGTTTATTCAGAACTTGTATTATAATATATGTACAGTACAATTAAATGTGATTGGTCAGTTAATAATCAGAAAAGAGGTGGGCATTCCACCTATCATAGTACATTAAATGATTATCGTCCTGTTGCTCTAACCCAAATTATTACAAAGTGCTTTGAGAGGCTATTTAAAGATGTATTGATTAAAGAAACGTTGCCTTTTGTTGATAATAATCAGTTTGCATACTGTAGTAGAGGTGTCGACGATGCAATAACTACCCTCTTGCAATGCATCCAATCTATGAAACTTTGGACAAACCTAGGCAATATGTAAGGACGTTATTTTTAGATTTTTCTACGGCTTTCAATAGAGAGAAATGGCGAACCGCGATGACGTCACTCAAATTTCACCGAGTGGGTATAGATTGTAAACAAACCATTTCGCCACATGTTTTTGTATGGGAAATTCCGATGGGTTGAGTTAAAAAAGTAGGTAGAAAAGAACGTTTAAAACACACATAATAGCAGTATCTTTTTTTTTTTGCAACCCCTTAACAATTTTAATGTTATATGGGCAAATCTTAACATATTTTATTTTAATTTGGATTGAATTAAGACGCGTTTTTGTTATATACTGTACCCAGCTCTAGGCCCTAGATAGTTGGCCTGTATATGCTGTAGTACCTCGAGTACTCGAGCCTAGCACGGATTATCGGTTATAATAATAATAATAATAATAATCATAATAATAATAATAATAATAATATTGGAAATTCGTTATTGCATACTGTACTACTACTACTACTACTTTAGCTAGGGTGCTGCTACTTTAGCTAGGGTGCTGCTAAGCCTCTCCTAGCTAGGTAGTAAGACTAAAATAGAGCATCTCTAGTAGATGTAGGCCTAGCATTAGTTTCAGCTTGACAACTGCCATTTTGTTATGTGGCTAGTGATGCTTCCTTCCTGCAGGGGGCTATCGCCAGTAATGAATACTTGATAACACCATTCTACTATAATACTATAGACCTAGTCTAATGTAGACCTACAGATATGAGATATTTTTAGGAATATGATTGTGAATGATGGATGACTTTTATACATAACAAGAATTATGAGCGTTACAGCAACAACATTGGTTAGACGACGCCATGATTCACGTGTATAAACATAGGAAATGTGCCGCCCTCAACGGTTTGTTAATATTTTATACCCACTCGGATTTTAGACGCCGGTTCGCCATTTCTCTCTATTCAATGAAACCAAACATACTTCTTGATAAATTAGTTAGTATGAATGTTAATCCTTTTGTTTGTCTATGGATCAGAGATTTCTTGAAAAACAGAACCCAGCGTGTTAGAATTGATAATGTTTTGTCTGATATCATTGTTTCAAACACCGGTGCCCCACAGGGATGCGTGTTATCTCCATTGTTCACATTATATACAAGCGACCTTAGAAGTGAATCATGTCAAATAGTTAAATTTGCTGATGACACCTGTATCACAGGCTTAATTGTAAACAATGATGAGAGCACGTATAGAACTGAAGTTAATAATATAATTAACTGGTGTGATATGAACTGTCTAAGTATTAATGTAAATAAAACAAAGGAAATTGTGTTTGACTTTCGTAAAATTAAGAGGCAACTTATACCTTTAAATATCAAAGATAATGATGTCCGCACAACTAGTGAACATAAATATTTAGGAGTATGGATAGATGAAAAACTGTCATAGAACGCCAACACTGCCAAAGTCTATGCAAAGGCAAACCAAAGATTGTACTTCTTAAGGAAATTAAGAAACTTTAAGATTGGCAGAGATGCGCTGTCTCTATTCCATCAGGCTATGATACAGTCCATATTAACATTTTGCTGTATTGTATGGCTAAATAGTTTATCTAAGTATAACTCAAATAAATTACAGAGAATAATAAAAATGGCTAAGAAGGTAATAGGTGCAAACGTCCCATCTATCCATGATATATGCGATAAGGTTATGGAGAAAAAACTAAAATGTATAATTAACGACCAGTCTCATCCTCTTTTTAACTTTATAAATTTCAGTAGATCCGGAAGGATGATCCCTTCAATTAAGAAGACTGAGCGTCATAATAAATCATTTCTTCCGTGTGCAATCAGGCAATACAACAAGCAATTTAAAAGATAACTTGAGACGTTTTATATTTTATTCTTTATATAGTATTTTAATATTTATACTGTTCATAATGTTTTATACATAGTATATTTTCTTATATATTATCGTATCCATTGTATAGTATTGTATGTTGTTATTTTTATTGTAATTTGAACCTTGGAAGGCAAATTTCATCTACTGTGTATTTGACAATAAATTTTAACTTGAACTTGAACTTGAACTATTTCGGTGTATAAGTCGCACTTTTGACCTCTAAATTAAGGGTGCGTCTTATACACCGAACATAAATGCCTCACCACACAGATTGTACATAATCGTCACCTCGTTGGTTGGCGCGGCTAGGCCTAGGCTAGCTACAGTGTACTAACGTAACGACAACCTGCTTCTGCCTAGTTTTCAAGGCATTTTAGCGTGATGTTATACTAAATATGATGAAAAGATTTGTTCATTATAGAGCTGTGTTTTAGGCGCTCCGATAAAATTTCATTTGTAAACGTTTACGATTGGAATGTATTTATATATAGTTATACGCACGATCGCCGACCGCCGTACCCCTAGCGCAAGCCCTACACTGCCAAAGTCTATGCAAAGGCAAACCAAAGATTGTACTTCTTAAGGAAATTAAGAAACTTTAAGATTGGCAGAGATGCGCTGTCTCTATTGCATCAGGCTATGATACAGTCCATATTAACATTTTGCTGTATTGTATGGCTAAATAGTTTATTTAAGTATAACTCAAATAAATTACAGAGAATAATAAAAATGGCTAAGAAGGTAATAGGTGCAAACGTCCCATCTATCCATGATATATGCGATAAGGTTATGGAGAAAAAACTAAAATGTATAATTAACGACCAGTCTCATCCTCTTTTTAACTTTATAAATTTCAGTAGATCCGGAAGGATGATCCCTTCAATTAAGAAGACTGAGCGTCATAATAAATCATTTCTTCCGTGTGCAATCAGGCAATACAACAAGCAATTTAAAAGATAACTTGAGACGTTTTATGTTTTATTCTTTATATAGTATTTTAATATTTATACTGTTCATAATATTTTATACATAGCATATTTTCTTATATATTATCTTATCCATTGTATAGTATTGTATGTTGTTATTTTTATTGTAATTTGAACCTTGGAAGGCAAATTTCATCTACTGTGTATTTGACAATAAATTTTAACTTGAACTTGAACTATTTTGGTGTATAAGTCGCACTTTTGACACGCAAATTTGACCTCTAAATTAAGGGTGCGTCTTATACACCGAACATAAATGCCTCACCACACAGATTGTACATAATCGTCACCTCGTTGGTTGGCGCGGCTAGGCCTAGGCTAGCTACAGTGTACTAACGTAACGACAACCTGCTTCTGCCTAGTTTTCAAGGCATTTTAGCGTGATGTTATACTAAATATGATGAAAAGATTTGTTCATTATAGAGCTGTGTTTTAGGCGCTCCGATAAAATTTCATTTGTAAACGTTTACGATTAGAATGTATTTATATATAGTTATACGCACGATCGCCGACCGCCGTACCCCTAGCGCAAGCCCTTCTTGGCGGCCACATGGTGTACGGTATTCGACTAGTATATTCTCCAGTTGATTATAGCATGGACCTAGCGTATACACTTCTCGGATACATAGAAACTAATCGAATACGATTGTCCGTGAAAACGTGCGCCCTCTCGAAATGATCGAGCGAGGCTAGCCCACACACGTGCGTGTTACACACACGGTCATGCACTCGATGTTGCGGGTGCGAAAATCATTAAGAACAAGTTAGAAAGAACTTGTTGAGGCTGGGCGCGACCGAGCCTAGGTAAGAAAAAATCTAAATAAAGACTTCGTTGTAGATATAACAAAAAATATTATTACAATAATATTGATTACAATTTAAAAAAACATTGTTTTGATGAAATATAAAGTGCGTCTTATACATCGACGATATCAAAAATACCGATATTTTACTCTCAGTTAGGGGGTGCGTCTTATACACGGGTGCGACTTATACACCGAAATATACGGTACTTGCTTTAATGAATTATCTTAATAATTTGGAAATCTACAGATTAAAGTAATGTATATTGTCAGATTTTGCTTTTATTGAGTACGTAATGGATTACAATTCACCAGTCAACGGAATGGGATCACGTCTATCAAAGGATAGATGACATGGTGAAATGAGCAATAAAACATCGGTCACTACGAAGTCACGGCTAAGATTGGTTTAAAATATCTGTTTCATTGAAAGTAAGGATCGGATTTATAACCTCCAAAGCACGATGTACTATACGTAAGTGTTTGATCAGATGTCGATTATGTCGATATTTAACTAAATAGTGGATTTCTGGAACCATCGCAAAGCTAGGCCCACTAAAGACAAACTTATAGATCCAGGAAAGGGCTATCTGTACCTGTAACAAATAGCTAAGCCCCATCCCATCATTGTGATCTATTGATGAACGATGAAACAATATCATATCTGAATCAGCCAATCAACGCCAAGCTTGTTACAGTCAATAGTTAATTGTTCCTGTCACGCCTCAGTCAACACTGATCGAACCCTATTCACGTTACTGGCAAGCGCGGTCTTCACGCTTGACCAGCTACAAACAATAGAGTCAGATAATGACCTAATCCAATTCTCGCAGCAATCACCGTCATCTTCTGTAAATAATGAAAATGACGCTAAAGCGGAAGGGCAAAAACACATACTAGAGGATTTTTTAATGACTGGAAGAGAAGGTATTGAATGTGTAGCAGGATGCAACTTAACCAATAAAAACAAAAACTCAATAACATGCACCCTGTGCAACAAACAATACCATAGAGCATGTGTAGATGCTAAAGGAAAAAAGGGAACTTGGATCTGTCCTATATGTCGACGCATCTCAAGTATACTCTCAACCATAACCAAAACCATTCTTGTCTTGAATCAGCGGATAAGATATCAAGACTAACAGATTGGTAACGCAACCAGACATCCTAACAATATTACTACTACTGATACTTATTCGCATAAAAGAAAAAGATAAAGAACGAATCCTTACAGAAAACAAGTAGCTAAAATCGGAAATAGAATTGCTATGGAAAGAACTGAGACAAAAAAACGATTGAAAACGCAAAGCTAACGGCAGAAAACAAACTGCTTAGACAAGAACTAAAGCAACAAACTGAAAATCCAAAATATGCCAATATGTACACGAATTAAGAGCTGAGATAGAAAAGATCTGAGAAAAGACAAACAGAGCAGAAAAAGAAGCGAAAGCTACTGCTAATACAATCACAGGTAAGACGTGCGCACAAGTGAAGTTATTGCTACTAAGGATAAGTCCAACTAGACGCAGCTAGGAGTGAAATCGCAAAGCGAAAGAGGCAGTTTACGAAGCCAAACAAACGCAGATAGCGGTAGATACCTCAAACTTCCAAACTGTGCATACAAGAAAGCAGCAAGACGGAGCTCAAACTACGTACGAATACGAATATATTGAATATGGTCTCAGAAAGAGATTAAGCACTATAGAATCATGTTCATACACGAACACACTTCAACTTAATGATTCCATAAATAACATAAGTCTATCACTTTTGCATTTTAATATAAGAAGTACTTTGATGAGTTAGTAACTTATCTCAACCATATCAAACATGTATTTACAATATATAATCCCATAACAAAACGTCTTAGTAAATATAGCTCTATATCTATTAGCCTTATAAGTTATCGCCTTATAGATATCTAAGCACCTACTAATAAGGAGATTTTAGGTAGAATTTAGATAGTTCCCAATAGGTTTTACCTCATTAGCATAATTCAAAACCCTCACTAATAGTATTAGATAGATTTTCACTGTATACATCTATCTATTGTTTACTATATAATAGATATACAAAGGGCCGGGCTACCAGCAATCTATTAATAGAAACAAACAAACCAGTTAATAAACTATCTATTTTATACAATTAGATAGATATGGACTACCAGATACCTATTAGAAATCTATAAGTGTCATATCTATCTACTGTCTACTTATTATAGCTATACAAGGGCTACCAATAACCTATCGATAGACTATAAAGAAACTGATAATAGCCAGTTAAATATTAATCAACTATCTATTTTATATAGCTGGGAAGTAGTTATTCCATCGTTGATTCATTGAGTTAAAATCCTTAGTTGCAAAAAAATACTAATTTACATAATTGTGTAATTATTTTGTGGTGTGTGATGGGCAAAGGGTTAGTCTACAGTTAGGTATAAAAAAAAAAGTAATTTGCATATTGATGACGTCATGTGACGTCATTACAGGTATTTTGGATTTCTTGTTTTTTATCTAATTAATGATAAAAACTATATTTTCTATAAGAAATTCTTATGGAATACGTTTTTCCAACTGGATATTGATGAAGATACGTATAACAAATAAAAATATTTAAAAAATTGAATTATTTTCATTGTTTATAAAAATTATGCACAAAGTTTTGGGGCAAAATCGTGAAAATAATGACAGTTTCCAAAAATTCACTATAGTACAAAAACTAACTATTGTTTTTAGAATTTTTTTTTTTTTGCGTGTTGTGATAAACACGATGTTGCCCTATTGGGGCTGGTAAATTGTTGTTACTTTCAAAATTGCCGCCATTACGCTACTCAAAACAACTTTCCAAGATAGAAATACTATTATATATACTATACTATATTTAACTATAGAAGGCGCATTATTTTCAAGACGATAATACAACTATAGAGGGCCGTTTTTTTGGCTGGAAAATTTTGTTAATGACTTGCAAAATTATTCAAGTTCATCGAAAGAATATAGAGGGTGCTATATATTATAGGCAAATACGATTAAATAATTGTTTTGCCCATACCTGGTATTACCGGGTATACGTATTTCAACGACGTTTGTTTATACCCGGTATACGCAGTGAAAGGGTTAAGCCTACTTAAATCTACTAATTTTTTTGCTATGGGTGGAATTTCGCATCAGCAATTTTTTCGCGCCAGTTCCCTGTCCCGTCATTCAATTCAAGAAACATTTATTGACCAAAAATATTCTATCATAACATTAACAATGGTTGGCATATAATATATAGTCGAAAGTCGCTGTAGTCCCTCTTTACATTATACAAATAATAATAATACAACACTTAGGCTAATTAATTAGCCGTTTCGTACATTATATTAAAAAAAAGAATACAGTATCTTAATTAATTAGGTTACCATCTGAGGTATACTTTAATAAAAGATATTCTTGAATGGACCTTTTTAAACTTTTGCCGTGCTTATGCACCATGCTTGGAATTTTATTACAGAAATAATTCCAAAGTTTAGATCCATTTATATGAATAAAGTGTTGGCCGCAAGTTAGTCTTGAGAAAGGTACATTCATTGCATATTTGTGTCTAAGATTGTGATAATTATAGATGACAAATTTCGTTTTTGTAAAAGCACAAGTTAACGGAGTACTTACTCGAACGTTTCGATCTCTATCAGAGATCCTTCTCAACTGACTGCGGAGTGTTAATGCAGCTTGGTCATTCTTGACGTCATCTGTTGATGACGTCGTACGCCTCCGGTTGTAGGTTGGAGGTTGTGCGGGGCTCGGCCAGGTGATGTGTCTATCAAATCATTGTACAAATGCGAGAGTTCGTGGGCTCCAGTGTCCCGGTTCATGGTCTTCTTCTTATTTCTCCTTATATGTAATGATTCTCTAATCTGTCTGTCTTTGCGTTTAGGCTCTTTGGTTAAACAATAAACACGCTTGTGGACAGAGCTGAGAAGGTAGTGGGAGATATGGATTTGAGGAAAGTTGAGATGGATAACATCAAGAAAGCGTTACACAACTGCCAGTATCCAGAGTGGTCCTTCCAGAGAGTTATGGAAAACCGAAAAAGAAAAAAGAACAAAGGACACGAACCACAGAAGGAAAAAATCAAGATGCGAGGTAGCATAGGAATCCCCTACGTAAAAGGAATGGCAGAAAGAATACGACGCACTCTCTCCTATCACAATGTCGGAACCTATTTCCTACCCCAAAATAAAATCAAGAATAGCCTCGTCCACCCAAAAGATAAAATCGAGAAGATGGATACATGTGGAGTAATCTACGAAGTCACCTGCCGCAACTGTCCACAAGTTTACATTGGGGAAACAGGGAGGGTATTACAAACACGAATTAATGATCACAAAAAAGATGTTACAACAAACACGGGGGGAGTAATGACTAGGGCCTCCAGAACATCCACATCTTCGATCATACACAAATCTGCCATTACAGAACATGTCATAAAACACAATCATGTACCAAACTGGGAGGCTACCATCTTAACCAAAGAGCCTAAACGCAAAGACAGACAGATTAGAGAATCATTACATATAAGGAGAAATAAGGAGAAGACCATGAACCGGGACACTGGAGCCCACGAACTCTCGCATTTGTACAATGATTTGATAGACACATCACCTGGCCGAGCCCCGCACAACCTCCAACCTACAACCGGAGGCGTATGACGTCATCAACAGATGACGTCAAGAATGACCAAACTGCATTAACACTCCGCAGTCAGTTGAGAAGGATCTCTGATAGAGATCGAAACGTTCGAGTAAGTACTCCGTTAACTTGTGCTTTTACAAAAACGAAATTTGTCATCTATACAAAATCGAAGCTAAATGAAATTCTTTCAAGATTGTGATAATTGTTGTTATGCTTACTAAAAATGTTTAGAACATATTGTGGTAACACACCACGCCTAACATTATCCATGAAGCCTATAACATTTAGTTTATGGATGTCGTGAATATTAAGTATTTTTAGTTTTTTTAACAGAGGTTCAGACGACACTCTCATGTTTGAATGAGTTATTATTCTGGCAGCTCTTTTATGGAGCTTCCATAATGTTTCCAGTGTGTTTCACTAGTATTCCAGTAGCCCTTGCTACTTTTTTACTGGTAAGTTTAATATGCTGCTTCCAGCAGAGGTTTTCATTGACCACGACACCTAAAAACGTAACATTTTCTTTTTGTTCTAGTTTAATATTGTTCATTTTTATACACACTTTGTTTGGGTTTACACATTTATGTGGAGCTCTAAATACAATATAATTTGTTTTACAAATGTTCAACAAGAGCTTATTGGCTTTAAGTTCACAAGTTCAATATTGATTATACTTGACAATATTTTGAGATCGTTGCCACATTTTATGCTTGTTGTATCATCTGCAAAGCAAATGACATTGAGCTCAGTACTTGCATTATATATGTCATTAACGTATAAAAGGAACAGTAATGGCCCTAATACCGAGCCTTGTGGGACTCCAATACCATTTTCCTGTATAATAGATGCTGTACCATTAATATAAACATATTGTTTGCGAGATTTCAGATAATTCTTAAACAGAGTCATCGCAATACCTCTGATGCCATAATGCGATAGTTTACTTATTAATATATTATGGTCGATAATATCGAACGCTTTTGATAGGTCCATAAATGTGGCGATTGCATATTGCTTTTTTTCGAAGGTGTCTAATAATGTATAAACCATGTCAATTATGGCATGTGAGGTTGAAAGCTATATTGGCGTTTGTTTAATATATTGAATTTAGATAAGTAATTGTATAATCGTTTGTATACTACTTTTTCAAATATTTTTGAAAAAATTGGTAATAAGAATATTGGACGATAATTAGAGGCTACATGGCGATCGCCTTTCTTTTAGATGGGGACGATTTTTGCAATTTTCATTTTTTGAGGAATTATTCCAGTTCGGAGGGATTGGTTAAAAATATGTGTTAGAGGTTTCACAATGGTATATCCAATTTCCTTGATAACCTTTGGTGAAATACTGTCAAATCCGGGTGCTTTGTTAATATCAAGAGATCGGATAATACTCATCTCTCTTCTTCGTTCACAGGACAGAAAAACAGTGAGTTGCGTTGCTGATTGGAGAGGTAATTCATTCATTCATTCTGCTATTATTCAATATTTCTCTTTGCAGTATATATAAAAATAAAACTGAATTGCGAGAGATTTACATATAAAATTGGTACAAGCTTTCAAACAACAAAATCAGAATATTGAGTCGTCGTAGACTCAATATTGTCTCGAACCTCTTGACCGACATTAATAAAGTAATTATTTAAATGATTTGCCACAGCATAGCAACCCTTAACAGTTTCGCTGTAGTGTGTAAAATAAGATGGAATATTATTTTTACCTTTCCCTGGATTTATGACGTCATTTATAACGTCCCACGTTTTTTTCACACTTCCATTTGTGTGGATAAAAACACTTTCATAATATAATTTTGTTGCTTTTTTTGTGTATATACGAGTTTGGTTTTGGGTGTGGGATGTTTTATATACCTTTTATATAAGACATGCTTTCTTTTGCTGGATTTTAATAACCCAGAACTCATCCAAGGTTGTTTAAACTTTTTATAATTTTTTGGTTGTTTTACATTTTTTTTCTTTACATTTTTATTATATAATTTATAAAATTATCAAGAAAAATATTGTAAGCGTCATCAAGGTTCCTTATTTTATAGATGTCATCCCATTCAGCAAGACGCAAATCAATGTTGAGTTGCATTATATTTCTGTCATTAATTAAGTATTTGTTGTTTGAGAGAGTATTATTATTATTGTTGTCGTCGTTGTTCTGGCCAAATCACTAATTTAAAGCACACTGTTAATGCGAATCTTCAATGTCCATTCATAAACTGATTAAATGAAACAACAAAAATATCTCTCAGTAATAAGACAATAGCAAACAATAATACTATAGTAAAGTTATACAAACTAAATAATAATAATGCCTCATAATTCAGGCTAGGTATTAACTAAATACACTTTAAATAAACAGGTAAGTATACATAGACAAATTAAGGTGTCGCCCAAATGGCTCAACCACCATAACAAACATAAATACAGTATAAATCCATCAATAAAGGCAATCAACTTAAAACTCACCAAAGATTGTGCTAACCACTTTGTACCAGAACATATAGGCCTATATTGCCATCTACTATATGGATGAACATAGCTATTACTAATACTACTATTCTTCTTGTAAGGACACATCCACCTAGCATGGCTTTCCAACTGCAACTGACCTCAAGGCCAAGGTCAAGCTCCAAAAGGAGCCACCTGGAATATCTATTCCTTATAACATAAAATAGTAGCCAAATTGGTCCCTAGACTTAATAGGGACATATTAAGTTACCAAATTGGACCTTACAGTCGTCATTATTTTTTTTTTTTTTTATTTTATTTCGTATTCTTTCAGTAGGGTAGCCCTCTCAGTAATAAAATAAACTGCTCTTCCGAGGGGCCCTACGGCACATTTAAACAAAATTTGAAAACAACTTAAACTAAACTAAAACTTAAACTAAAACTAAACTTCAATGCATGTTCTCATTATTATTATAAATTTTATACCATATTTAAATATATTTCACTGGAACCATCCTAGACCACCGGCAACAATAAATGAATCTTAAGAAGTGATTTAAAACGGTTATAATTGTTTTGTTTTCTTAATTCATAAGGTAGGCCATTCCAGAGTGAACTTCCATAATAAACAAAACTACGTTTGTATATTTCGAGGTTACATCTGGGCAAATACAACAGATTATTTTCATAGTTTCTGGTTTGAATATTGTGTACACTACTAATATATTGCAAAACATCACATAAGTATGAAGGTACAGATTCTTGTAAACATCTAAATATTGTACAAATATTCAATTCTTGTCTTAATTGTTAGCCAACCTAAATCATAATGCATTTGTCTAACAGGAGTTCGAATATCAGCACCTAGTATTAATCGTGCAGCTCTATTTTGTACCCTTTGCAATTTTAAAATATGGGTGTTTGAACCAGTACCCCAGACTGTTGAACAATAGTCAATATGTGATAAAAAATAGAGCATTGTATAATCTTTTAATAATTTTAGGAGATGTAAAACTTTTCAATCTATAAAATAGATGTAGAATTTTTGATAGTTTTGCACATGTAGAATCAATATGTACTTTCCATGAGAGTTGTTCATCAAATGTAAGTCCCAAATATTTAAACGTTTCAACTTTCTCAATCGGAATGTTATCAAAAATTACTGTTTCATCTGTTGTTTTATTAACACGTGCATGAGTACCAAAAAGCATGTATTTGGTTTTATCAATGTTTAGAGTTAATTTATGTTTATCTAACCATTGTTTTACATTTTCCAACTGTTCAGTTAAAACTGTTGTAAGCTCTTCATTTGATTTACATGCATAAAAAAGCGCAGTGTCGTCTGCATAGAGGACTGTTTTACAAATCCCATCAACACTATCATGTAAGTCATTTATGTATAAAATAAACAACAAAGGGCCAAGAATTGAGCCTTGTGGTACCCCATAGTTGACATTTAAAATTTCAGATTTTTTTCCATTAAAATTAACAAATTGTTTGCGATTTTTTAAATAATTACTGAACCATGCAAGCTCAGTGTTTATCATTCCAAAGGTGCATAATTTACGTAATAAAATATCGTGGTCTACCGTATCAAACGCCTTTTTTAGGTCAAGAAAAATTGCTCCAGTTACCAAGCCATTATCAATATTTTTATATATATAATTGCATACATCTATCAGTGTAGTAGAAGTTGAATGTAACGACCTAAAACCAGATTGATTTTTACATAATAAATTAAACTCATTTATATGATTCATAACTTGATTATGGATGCATCTTTCAAAAACTTTCATAACAATAGGTATAACAGATATTGGACGGTAGTTGTTAAGTTCATGTTTACATCCTCCTTTATAAAGCGGAGTAACCTTAGCACATTTCCATTCACTTGGAATAACACCAGATCTTAATGACCAGTTAAACAAAAAGGCAAGACTTTGAGAAATTTGTGAAGATGCAATTTTAAGTAACCTAGCGGAAATCCCATCAATTCCAGTAGCTTTTCCAATTTCTAACTTTTCCAACAAAGCTTCAATTTCATTTCCATTAATATCTTTAAAGTTGAAACGTTGTTGAAATTGTGATAACGATTCAACGGTAATATCATTTTGGTTGTCATTAAAATGGGATGCAAGTTCATTAGAAATTGAACAAAAATATTTATTAAAATGATTAGCAATATCAGTTGGATTGTTTATTTCATTACCGTTTACATTGAGAGTTGTTTTAGTTTGTTTCTTTTTATTGGGTAAAAAGTCTTTCAGGGTTTTCCATAATGTTTTAGTGTCATTAACATTATCCTTTAATTTATTATTTATATAGTCGCGTTTTAGTGATTTAGACAAATTATTTAATTTATTTCTTGCCTTTTTGTAAGAATTCCAATCATCTATGTTCTTAGTTTTTTCGGATTTTTGTTTTAAATAATCACGGTCACGAGAAAGGGAAACAAATTCGTCTGTAAGCCATGGAATATCAGTTCCCTTCCTCCTGACCGTCACCATAGGAGCATGAATATCACAAATATCAGTAAAAATGTGTTTCCAAATGTCCCAAGCCTCGTCAGCATCCTCGGACGCCTCACAAATACTCCACGGAGCAGATGCAAGATCAGAAATAAACAAATCTTCGTTAAATTTCCGGAAGGTTCTCGTATGTAAAATACGCGGGGGCAATTTTATTTTAATTTTTTTACGTATTGCATATATCAATGAGTGGTCGCTAATTCCAATTGGTACAACTCCAGTTTTGCTTATAAAGTCATCCCTATTTGAAAAAATTAAATCAATACAACTACTACTGTTTTCCGTTACGCGCGTTGGAGTTTTAATATACTGGTTTAATTGGAAAATTTGGTGGAGGGTTTTAATGTTCCGAGAATGCTGTTTATCAAATATATTCCAATTTAAGTCACCAACAACAATAATCTCTCTTATACTATCTAGTATAAAAGATATTTGATCATGCATTATATCAACAAATCCAGTACACGAATTTGGTGGTCTATAAACATTACCTATAACGAACGGTTTAGTGTTAACCGGCTTAATTTTTATCCATACCGATTCAATTGTATTTTCACCAAAGTCAATGACATCAAAATCAACATTTTCGTTTACATAGATAGCCACCCCACCTCCGTGTCTATTTCTGTCTGTTCTAACTAATAGGTATCCTGGGATTGCAAGTTCACTATTATGTATATTTTGATCTAGCCAGGTTTCACTAATTCCTAAAACATGGAAACGGCATTCCGAAAGTAAACTCCGAACATGGTCCACCTTATTATAGAGACTTCTGACATTTAAATGACCAATTTTAAAACCCTTTGTACAATCAGTCTCGCATAATTTGCATAGTATGCCAAAAGCAGGATAAACAATAGAGTCGTTACGTAATTCAGCGTCGTCTACGTCGTTGTCTAAAAGGCTTCCCGTACGATGTTCGTTTAACAATTGAATTGGTTTAAATGGTTTATTACATGCGTTACAAATAAAATCTAAAATCATCTTATCTACATAAAATACAATACAAATTTAGGACATTTAAAATTCTCTTACACATTACCTTTTACATTTAGGTAATTGTTTAAGATCGGAAGTTCTGGATTTTATTATTGTCGTTATTTAACTGTTGCGTAGAATGAATTATCTGTTATATTGGTAAGTGGTCGGAGATGTCTGAAATAAGTATACCGGATGATATTTTTTCGGATAGGGTGTTAGAAAATATATTATCGATCAGCGTCGCTGATTCGTTTTGTATTCTAGTGGGCCTTGATATCGATGGATGGAACGAATGGGACATCATAATAAATTCATTGATGTCGCCATTTTGTTTAAGAAGATTGATATTAAAGTCGCCAATAATGTTGCATGGTTTGCTCTCTTTATCGGTAATTGTTAAGACCTCATTTAAAGATTCGTTAAACTTATCAATCTTCATATGGGGAGGTCGGTAAACAAGTCCGACAATTATATATTTTTTTTTTTTTAAATAATTTCAATAAATATACATTCACAAGAGTTTATCTTTTAAGTTTGTCCGTTTTTTTACCTCAACTGTGTTGGAGATAAACATACCTACACCAACCCCCTTTTGTCCACTCTGTCCATTGAATGGAAGTCATAGTTAGGTAAATATGGTCTAATGGATGTATTCGTAAGCCATGTTTCTGATATACATACCGATAGCAAAAAATTAGTAGACTTAAGTAGAAATAGCTCTATTTTTAGTAGCCCTAATAGTTTTTTAGTAGACCTTTTTAACTCGCCTACTAAGGATTTTAACTCAATGAGTCAAAGATGGAATGACTACTTCCGAGCTATATAAAATAGATAGTGGATAAATATTTAACTGGCTATTATCATTTTGTTTATAGTCATTTGAACATTCAATGTCTTAGGAATAAAGTTGATCACCTAAAAGTCTTCCTTCACATTAATGATGTGGATATTCTATGCCTTTCTGAAACTTGGCTAAATTGTAATATTGATAACATGGAAGTCACTATGGTTGTGATATATGTAGATTAGATAAATCAAACTGTAAATCAGGTGGTGGTATTTTATGTTATATTAAATCTGGAATCTTATTTAAAAATTAAGTACCTTAAGAGAAGATGATGTGGAAGCACTCTGGATTGAGATAAATTTACCACACACTAAACCTATTCTTCTTGGTACGATATACAGACCTCCAAGTGCTACATCTGAATATTTTTGTAAATTCGATACCATGTTTCAAAATTGTACTATGCTTTATAAGGATGTAGTGATACTTGGTGATTTCAATGTTGATATAGCTAAAAAGTGTAATGCTGATAAAAATTAACAAAATCACTAAACATAGTAATCTAATACAACTATAATCAAAGATTTCACCAGAGTAACTAACACAAGTAAAACCATAATAGAATATTATTTGATTCCAACCAAAATATTTCAACTGCTGGACTTCATAGTCTTGGATTAAGTGACAATTCTTTAATTTACCTAATCCAAAAAAATAAAAAGGTTAATGTTCCACCTAAAATTATTAAAACATGTTTATTTAAGAAATTTGATGATAATGAATTTATTAATAGGGAGGTTTTGCAATCTTACGAAAACGGATACGTCACGCACACGTATTCGTTTTTCGTAAGCCAGTAAAAATCTGTTTCGCATGGCAACGAAATATTGAGGGCGCCGTCCAAAATATGACTGCGGTAAATTTGAGCGAAGCGCAGGTACGTGTTGCTTGGTGCTTGGCTGCCTAGGCCTAGCGTAACATCAAAGCGAGTGAGGACTTTAAAAACTGCTATTTATCAAAATTGACCTGGCATTTTAGTAAATTACTTTTAGTAATTTACTTTTGTTACGACCACTTTTGGCCTAGGCCGAAATACCTAAATAGCAACAACGAGGTTTGGAACAAACAATACCCAACACTCGGAGTATTATGCAAGAAGCACGAGCTCCATTTATTTCCTTTCACGATGCACAATACATGACAACACAAATAGATACATATGATACTGAGTGGTTGGTTTGCCTAGCCATCCGTACACATCACAACTTCCCCTTCGTCCTGCCTCGCTTCCAGTAGTCTCGAACACCGTTCACTTCAAGCGCCTCCGACTTGTCCCGTCTCGTGAGTGAGCCCTTCCCTTTTCCTCACACACTCAACACAGCTTTCCAAAATACCACGCATCACCACGCTCCATTCTGATTCGTCCACTTGACCACCGGCGACTTGATTCGTTTGCATGTGACAGACACCTGACTCTCGTCACACGTAACACTCTTCCCCTTGAAGTTCTTTTTCGACAGGAAAACTTTTGGTGCCTCCTCACCAACCACTGGTATTGGTAAACATCTAATTTATTACACAATTTCAATTTCACATTACATCATATATTTTCATTTCATTTATTTATTTTATTTTTTTTCAACATTTTAATTTTTATTGCATTTACTACTTTTCCTTTACCTTACACACTATTTTAATTTGTATTATTTACTATTTCCTTTTTTCCACACAAGTATATACATTTTTTTTAATTCTTAGTTTTACACATCTATATTCATTTGCATTACATTCAAAATATCAATATTCAATTGCATTACATGCATAATATCTATATTCATTTGCATTACATTCATAATATTGTTCACACCCAACGAGACAGAGCGTCGGCAATCACATTTTCCTTTCCTTTAACATGCCTAACCTCAACATTGTATTCTTGTAAAGTTAATCCCCACCTCAGCAACCGCTGATTTTTATTACGCATTTTATAAACTAGATGGCGCGTACCATCTAGGTCGTGCCCACAGATGGTTCTCGAATACACAGTATTTCCAGCGAGAAAAAAATGGAGATTTCAAATGTACGTACCGCAGGACTATAATACATTGTCGTTTACAGAAACGAATAAATATACACAATGATTTATGTAGTCAACCAAAATTAGCACCCTGGGAATTACTTCCGAGAGAGAGAGAGAGAGGGTGAGAGAGAGAGAGAGAGAGAAACAAAATGAGTCAAATTTTTTTATTTGGACTCATTTAAACAAACCCAATTTGTGTTTTGTATGTAACATTAAGGGTTGAGGGATGGGGGAAGAAGATAGGTACAAAGAGGAAACATTTTAAAATATATTCTTATCCACTCAGTAACGAAATATTGTTTTTAATGTTTTATAGGCCTATAAATTATATACCACTAAATACAGTAAAACATTTACGATTTAATACGGTACTTTGTTAAAACTCTCACTGTCATAGTCGATTGAAATAGTAAAGTACATGTAACGATACACCACTACGACGTTTATATATTTTTAAATTATTAATTAATACAAACGTTGAGAAGCAACTGTCAGTAATAACGTTTATTTATTTGTATATTATATGTTTATAATCTAACAGTAGGGCCTACCCACACTCACAGTAATAAAGTTTATTTGTATATATTTTTATATTACATCTAACAGTACCAACACTCACAGTAAGAAATTTGCGATTCAAATTGCGATCAAAAGTGGTTAATACCTTAACAGTATTGTACAGCATTGCAATACTATTTATGTTTATTCTCCAAGGGGGCCCATAAATATAAATCTATACCTCTATGGTTAAACCAAATAATTTGGAATGTTTATTTGTATATTATATGTTTATAATCTAACAGTAGGGCCTACCCACACTCACGGTAATAAAGTTTATTTGTATATATTTTTATATTACATCTAACAGTACCAACACTCACAGTAAGAAATTTGCGATTCAAATTGAGATCAAAAGTGGTTAATACCTTAACAGTATTGTACAGCATTGCAATACTATTTATGTTTATTCTTCAAGGGGGCCCATAAATCTAAATCTATACCTCTATGGTTAAACCAAATAATTTGGAATGTTCCATTCATCACAAATCAATACATTTGTAAAAACGTATATTAAATGTATCAAAATAGTATTTTTTAAATAAAATCGGCCTGTCTTCAACATTATGATGCTGTACTCTAGCTGTTCAACCGGTTTTCAGCTATTAAAAACAATTATCGTAGGAGGAGATAGGAAAATGCGAAGCCTCCTCGCATTTTTGTGGCGGGTATTTTTCAAGATGGACATCCATTAGACAGTGTATACCACGATCGGAAAACACCCCTATTTGGGGCAAATCGTTGAACCTAAATTCGTTTTAATCGTCAATAACTAATTATCTAACGTAATTTAATTAGTAAACAGGGTTACATCAGGTGGTTAAAATCAGTACCGAAAGTACGAACCAACTTTATATACCATCGAGTAAAAATTCTAGAAGTAAGGCGCGATTTACCGAATTTTGCCCTTACGTAAATTTATATATAGATACTTGCTTTGAATGCAAATTCAACTCCATCAGTTTCATCCTTTTCCAGCTGCATTGATTTTGCCGCAGTGACGTTACTGTGACGTTACTTTTCTTCCTGCAAAACTTGGTGTCATGCGTTTTATTCTTGCATACTTTACACCACTTTCCTCGATCCTGTTTACTTCTGCATTCAAAAGATTTATGGCCTTGTTTCCCACATTTAAAACATACAATTCCTTCACTTTCTTGTGTTTTCATTACACTATCATCTTTTGTCTCTCTTTGAGCTTTCTCCGACTCTTCGAAGCTTCTCAGCGCAATTTTAAAATCGGTAAATTTTATCTCCTTTTCTTTTTGCATTATCACGGTCGCAAATGTCCGGAATCGCTGAGGTAGTCCTATTAGGACCATAGCCACAAGCAAACTGTCGCTAATTTGTTCTTTAGCAGTTTTTAAACTTGTAGCTGCTGTTTCTGCACGAATAACGTAGTCAGTTACACGTTCGTGTTCCTCCATTTTTAATGAGGTATAGCTCAGTATATAATGATATAATTCTTGGCTTACTTTTTCCCAAATAATGTTCCCGCAGGATTCCTAGAGCCTTTCTTCCATAGTTCTTTGCGTCTCTCATTATCAAAGATAGACTTCTATCGTCTACTGCACAAGTTCGGCGAACGCATTAGTATTTTTCGCCTCATCGGGAGCGGCTACTCCACCTTCGCTTTCCGGTACAATAATTTTACTTAATTTTTGTATGTGCATATGTCCTAGGAACTTGACTTCCCACAACTCATATTTAGTTTCGTTTCGTTTCCATTAAATAAAAGCCGTTTACTGGGCCCATAACCTGTTAAGGTTGTAGGATTGTGAGCCATATCGATATTTGACGCAGATACAAAATGTTCTATCTAGAACTATAATAACTTTATTGTAATAAACTATACAAAGTACACATCTACACAGTAGGAATAAATATGGAAGAGTGATTCACATAGAAGAATGTTATCATCTTAAGGAGTGAGCAAAGCAATGATGGATTGCTTTGTGGTCTGGGGACAGTTCCGGTATATCATCTATTTCTTAGAACAGGAACTTTCACTTATCTATAGGTGAATGACCAAGTAGGCTATTGGAAACATTTATTGTACAATGAAAGCACATTTTAACACAGCCTGTGTTAAAAATTGGGGATTTTTGGCCCCCATCGGTTCAAAGAAGGCGAATAATTTTTCAATTCCCACTTCTAGTGAAAATTTTAGTATGGTTTTGTCTGTGTGTATGTATGTGTGAAACAATTTTTTGTGGGGACCCATTTCTGCTGCCAAGAAAAAACCGTTCTTGAAAAGAACAGTATTCAAAACCATATTTTCTGCTCAATAGAAACAGGTCCTTAGTTAAAACTGGTAAAATTAAATCAAATACATTTTTTTTCAAATGCAATTTTTCTCCGGGCAGTACATACCTGTACAAATGATGTCACATAGTATTTTTAGTTATCTACTGCTGTTGGACAGATTTTAACAAGATTTTAAACTATTCTTTTAATAGTTGCATATTTCTTTGATTTTTTATGTAGTGTATTAATATGTATTGCCAATGTAGTATATGTCTTAAACAAGTAACACAAAATCAAGGAAAATTATCATGTACAATTTGCCATAAATATGTTCATAAATCATGTTCTAACTTAACTACAAACGAATTCAAAGAGAGAGTAAACTAAACAAGAAATATTTCTTACAAACAACGCCGCGTAACTTTTTGACTGGACAGTTGTAAGAACAGTCTTCATTAATCTAATATAATAGGTCGGCCAATCAAAACGCAAGTGAACAATTGGGACTTTACTTGTGATTTATGTCATTGGCCTGTCAGCACAGTCGTTTCTTTCTAGAATTAAACGCACAAACTTGTATTGGGAATAATGTATGTTTATGTGGTTATTACTATCGCATTTAGGTATTGATAATAATAATAATATGGCTTTTGAATATATAATTACTGTCTGTAGAATAACATTTATACATTTTCGGTTCGCGATGAAAAGTTATATGAATGGATTTGTAATATAGGTATTTATAATAATAGTATATGGGTTGTATTATTGCTAAGCTATTACCAAATTACGTTATAACATTATTTCTCAGGGTTTTTTGCACCATTGATCAATACCAAACGCGTATCGGTATTATAGTTTTTAATGAATCATTACATTAATAAAAATACCCAATTAAATCAATCGCGTCAGTCCAATTCCGACTTATGTTTCGATCACATAGTTCTGTGTCTACACTGTCCAAACTAGTTTAACAAAAAAAGTGTGATGTGCCCAAATATGGTAGTGATATGCCCAAATATCGTAGTGATATGACATCGTCATGTCTATATAATATGGGCACATCATATTTAGTTTGATAGTATAGACAGAGCTTAAGGATTATATTTAAAAAATGTTTTCTTACATTTTGAAAAAAAGTATTTATTTGTTTATAAGCCCAATTTTCCAGTCTTAATTTTACATTTTGAAAACAAAGTATTTTATTTGTTGATAAGCCCAATTGTGCAGTCTTATTTTACATTTTGAACGAAAGTATTTATTTGTTGATAAGCCCAATTTTGCAGTCTTATTTTACATTTTGAACGAAAGTATATATTTGTTGATAAGCCGAATTTTCCAGTTTAATAATAATGACCCCTTCCACAGTGCTTATACCATATACATTTTACATGATATTGACCGTGGGTTCTTTACGCCTCTGATGCATTTGTTTTTATTGTACCTTTTTAATAAATTATTATATGTTTAGGCCTAATCACACCCAATTTAATGAAACGGTCAGATTCTGATTTCAATTGAACGAAAGTAGTACTGTATTTATTATTCATTGATAAGCCAAGGGTCCCATGGCGTTAGCCGATATCTTGAGCATTTGACTCATGTGTCAACCTGTAACACAAATCATTCTTCAAAATCTAAAGAAAGAACCTCACACGTCTTTTTTGTGAGTGATACACTATGGATATGCCCACGGAAATAATATGTGGACATTGCAAACAATCATAGGCCTACAGTAACAAACATAACATGGCTAATAAGCATAACATTCAGACTGGTTTGCTTTCTAGTGGATTTTTATTTACTTTAGCATGTAGAATAAAACTAGTAACAGTGGCTATATTAATAATTATACTGATTATCCTTGATGTTATCGCGTCTAATAAAATATTTTGTTGTTGATAAGCCCAATTTTTCAGCCTTGATTTTACATTTTGAACGAAAGTATTTATTTGTTGATAAGCCCAATTTTGCAGTCTTAATAATGACCCTTCCACAGTGCATTTTACATGATATTGACCAAGGGTTTTTACGCCTCTATAGCCACTGATCAATACCATAATTAATGTACTTTTTTAAATGAATATTGAAATGTTTCAACATACCCAATTCAAAAAACGGTCCGTTTTCGAGTTCAATCTTTTGATTAGAGATGTTGGAGTTTCATTTTGAACGAAAGTATTTATTTGATTGATAAGCCAAATTTCTAGTCCTAATGATTTGAGATTCAACGGGTTTTGCTTTCAATTGTATAATAATATAATTATATATATATATATATAAATATAATATTAAGTATAATTATGAATTCACCAACACTTTCAGGCCCAATAACAATGATCCCGGGCCCGAGTTTTTGTAGACCGGACTTCCATGCACAGCCACATGTTAAGGAATATGAATCTCTTTATGATTTTAATATGGTTCGAAATGATATTACACAACAACAATTAGACAGCAACTGTGCAAGAGTCCAACTAATAAAATCGGAATGATCAATTAATTGAACATTTACAGCATAAGGCCCATACACTAGGACGATAACGATCGACGATAAATAGACAAATGTGCATTTTTAATACATAGGCCTAAACCAAAAGAAATATAAACAATTCCTTTGATGACAATTATATTTTCACACGTCCAATCAAATGACGTCATGATTAGTAAGACCAATAATATCGTGACAATACAGCGATTTTATTGTTTTTATTTATCATGACGTCATTTGATTGGAATTTGAAAAACATTATTTTTATCAAAGACAGCATAAATGATTATCCTATAGGTCTAGAACGAAAACCTTTCTAATTTCTTTTGGTTTATGTAAAAAAAATGCATGCTATATATTTATCGTCCGTCGTTATCGTCATAGTGTAATTGGGCCTTTATACAAAAAAAATAAATTGATTACGAAGTTACATGTCATTTTCAGCTATCACCAAAAAACTAACCTTTTCAACACTAATTAATTGTTACGAAGCCAATTTATATTATATATTTCATTAAAACTGAACTTTACGGTAAATGAAGAGTAAGTATCAGTTAATATGAATAATATAACTAGAGGTCTATGAACTTGCGTCCAGACACAGAACTGTGACATTACTATCATAAATGTTGAAACCACTTATAAAACCTTTTTTTAAAGAAAATATAATTGTGTTAGGAGAAGGCTAATAAACAAATATATAATGTACAAACCTTTTTCTGGATTAATTAATGGAGCAGGCGTTAATAATAATCTGCTGCTACTACCTAGACTGATTGTTCACCTTCTGACGATAATTGATTGGACCCCCCCCCCCCCCCACCTCCTCCATGGCATCTGATAACCAAAAAAAAATTTACCAGGACTGTTTCAATGATTTAATATCTGACGGCGTATTATTATAACATTGGCCTAGATTGACAGTCGAAAGAAAGTCATTGTAAATACCTCCCTTTATGTTGACAGAGCCAAAATAAAGTTTTGACCATTATCGAATGATTATTTGACAGTGACTTATTATAATACCGGCCTGGTTGACAGCAAAAACGAAGTTATTATTTATTGAACAAGATTTTACAGATTTCCGTCTACATCTCAATAATACTGTATTATCAGCAAAGGCTTTCATATAGACTCTCTTCTCCCAGACGTTTTTTGGGTCCAGCAGCTACCTATAAATTATAGTCGAGTTTCCAAATTCACAAAACTGTCAGCCTTAGATACTAAAGCTACCGCTATGAAACAGCTTATTAATGAATGTGTCCTCCTGGGACATAGCTGGCTAGAGCCGCGGCGCGAAAATTTGACACTGCCTAAAATGTAATGAATCCCTACTTATACCGTTTAAATCATATTTGTGATCAAAATGAATTTCTATTGGAAATCTATAATACATTTTGAGATAAAAATATTCTAAAAAATTGCAAAAAAAAATGTAGACAATACGAACATCTTGCGATTGACCCACAAGAAATAAATACAAAGAACTCTGATTATTACTTGCCTGATAAACTGCAGACATGCAAACTGGTATGTCATCAAGTTTATCAAGAATATCAGGAGTTTGCATAAAAACTTTGAATCATTAAATGATTTTCTCAAAAGTATTGATGTAAATTTTTTTTTTTATTATTCGTCTAGTCAAAACCTGGCTTAGAGAACAACCTTATGAATATTTTCATTTGAAAGAATATAATTTTGAACACAAAAATAGACTAAACAAAAGAGGTGGTGGAGTTGGCTTATTTATTGACGAAAACTTAAAGTACAATATTAGAAAAGATTTGAATAAAATAGTGCATCCAGAGAATACTGAAACCTTATTTATTGAAGTAGAACGAAATCAGTGTAAAAATATAATTATTGGTATTGTTTATAGATCACCTAAACAGAATATTAATATATTGAATAAATTTGTTGCTACTACATGAAGTGACAAATAATAATAAAAAAATTGTGTATATTATGGGCAATTTTAATATTAATATTTTAATTCTTACTCATTGTTTCCCAGTATAACTAAACCAACTAGAATTACACCTAGATCGGCAACCTTAATTGACAATATTGTCGTGTATCGTTGTACCGTAGGTTCGTGACAAATTAACACACGTAGATATGAGTATGATATAACCATGAGTTTAATGAAACAACTTGTAATAAACAACAAAGTGTCGTTCGTAGGAAAACACTAGAGCAAGCCCTATGGCTTTTAGTCGTGTTTTGAAAGTGTTGATGTTTTCAGATGTCTTTATGTCGATTGGCAGTTTATTCCACAAAATGGGTGCTGCACAGGAAAATGCACGATGGCCATATGTCTGAAATTTCCATTTAGGAACATGAAGGAGAAGTTTATTAGATGAACGCAGTGTACGAGATGAAGTGTAAAGTACAGGAAGATCAGCAATATACTGACGTGCAAGTTCATTTAGAGCTTTGTATGTAATGAGAAGCAGTTTGAATTTAATACGGAATTGAACGGGCAGCCAATGCAAGTTCCGAAGTACTGGTGTGATGTGTTCATGTTTTCTAGTACGAGTGATGATTCTGGCAGCAGTGTTCTAAGCGCGCAGAAGAGATAGTTGTGAATCCGGTAGTCCAAACAAGAGTGCGTTTCCATAGTCGAGTTTAGCAGAGAGTACAGCGTAGATTATGGTTTTACATGATTCCGGAGATAAATATTTCCTGATGTGGTTAATTTTTCTGAGATAAAAGTAAATCGCTTGACAAGTATTAGAGATATGTTGTTTAAAGGCATGTCTTTCATCAAAAGTGACGCCAATATTCTTTGCTGATTTCACCAGTTGAACAGTAGAGCTGCCAACATTAATGTGGTCGAATGGGAGAGATGATATGTCAAACTTAGAGCGAATAAGAATGACTTCTGTTTTCTGGTAGTTAAGTTTAAGTTTGTTAACGGTCATCCATTGCTTAATTTCATTTACACATTGTTCAACAGAACTGACAGCAGAGCTAGAATCCGATTTAACAAATGACAGGTACAGTTGGTTATCATCGGCATATTGGTGAAAGCTTAAATTGTGGCGTCTAATGAGTTGTCCAATGGGTGAAATATAGATGGTAAACAGCAGAGGGCCCAAAACAGACCCCTGTGGTACACCAAAATGCAGAGGTTTAGGGTCAGATATTTTGCCATTGACGACTATTGATTGGAGCCTGTTGGTTAGGTATGAGCGGAACCAGGAAAGTGCGCTTCCTGTAATACCGAGAGTTGAAAGGCGTTTAAGAAGTATTGCATGGTCGATGGTGTCAAATGCAGCTGACAAGTCTAATAGAACAAGCAGAACACATTTTCCGGAATCTATGGAATTCAAAATATCGTTGTGAATTTTGAGTAGTGCTGTCTCTGTACTGTGGAATTTTCGGTAAGCTGATTGGAGAGGTTCAAGCAAGGCATTCTCATTCAGATACTTATGTATCTGAGCTGCAACAGTCTTCTCAATTATCTTGGAGATAAAAGGAAGGTTGGATATAGGATGAAATCATCATCAGATATGGATGAAATACGACGGAACGTTATTTTCTTCTTACGAAGTGATGGTTTAGAGAGACATAATTCTGCAATGATTGGGTGGTGATCTGAGGATTTTAGGTCGTCAACAAGTACTGATGAGATAAAAGAGTTATCGTTGGAAATAATTAGGTCCAATGTATGACCATACTTGTGCGTAGAATTTTGTACATGTTGGGTCAGATTGCATGATTTAATAAGTTCTAAAAATCTCTTGGCGTAGTTGTCAGTATGGTCATCAACGTAGAAGTTGAAATCGCCAGCAATGATTAATTTAGAACTCCAGGCAGAACAAGTTTCTAGGTGACTTCCGAATTCGGACAGGAATTGTGGTACAGTTAGTTTGTTACGTACACTCGGAGGAGGACGATATACGATAGTAAGTTTCAGATTGGAACCATTATGTTGAAAAATAGCATCAGCAGCTTCGAAAGATTGCACATTATGGATTGGTTCCCACGATGTCAATTTGAGTGTAGATTTATACAAAACAGCAACACCGCCATGAGCAGGACCTGTTGCGTTTTTACTTGTAGATGTGCGTGGAAAATGTTGAAATGAATAACCAGTCGGTGTACACTCATTAATGATAGGTTCATCGCCAATTTCTCGTAACCATGTTTCTGTAATGGCGATAATGTCAATATCTTTTTCAACTATATAATCTGAAATTTCAAGAGCTTTATTGCAAATTGAGTGTGTATTCCATGTTGCAAATGTAAGGTTTTTTACAATTACGATTATTGGATTCGAATGTGTAGGTTCGAGCATAGAGATCTCTATGGTTTGAGTGATGGTGCAAAGTTTCCCACAATGTCGGCTTTTCTAGTACATTTTGTAGAGTAGCAATTTTATCACCCGTAGGAAAGGATGTTGATTTCTTTTTACCACGATGAGTTGGCTTTTTAGTATTAATGTCAAGGTATTTAAGCGTGTTCCAAACACCTGTGGACAGCCTAGTACATGCTTGTACGTTGAGTGCTAACAGCACTGTAGGAGTATAGTGCATTGTACAGCTAGGCCAATTAAGACAGTCCTTTGTTATGGTGAGTAGTTGAAAAGAATACAGGTCAACCCGTACCCATGCCAACTCGTACCCACCAACTCGTACCCAAATTTTGGCTTACTCATACCCAAAATTTTGGCTGACCCGTACCCATCATTGTCTGGCCCGTACCCAAGTTTAATGCTATTTAAAGTATATTTATATTACATTTAAACCCAGTTTTATTAAATGTTTAGATACCAATCATATGTTCGATATTATAATGGCAAAAACTATTGACCTAAAAAGTATAATAATATGTACAGACTCGTACGAAAAAAGCACAGCTTTCATCGTATTTGCGTACGTCGTATTTGGTCAAGTTAATACTTGAGGGCGCTGTTTTATATGGCTCTGTGGAAGATGTCAGTGGTCGGCTGTGCTGCATTCTATTTTTTTTTCATTTATGAGTTATTCATCTATTATTTTCTACAAATAGTAGTACACGGAAATTGAAATACCCACTGTGATGATGAAAACTTGAATTATTAAAAGTAAACATGAATATCTTTTATACATAATTTGTATTTTCATTTTATTTTACAGATAATGAAGTAATGTGCTTTTTGAAAATCGTTTTAAAACGAATGTTTTTTTTTGTTTTGTTTTGCAAGTTTTGGAAATTATTAAACTGTTTTAACATTTCGAAAATATTTAATACATTTTTAAGTAGTCACTCGTATTTTAAAATCACGAAACTTTTTAAGTGGATACCAGCCTCATTGCTGCTATGAGCATCTTAGTAGTAGATTAGATTATTGCCGTTTATCTAGTATACAATGACGGATGTGAGAGTAATAATAAAAGGTAACCTCCCAATAATTTAACATTTAATTACAAACGACGACATTTGCTGTTATTACGTTTCATTTTATAATGATTATTACTGTATTATTATGACTAAAAACCGAAATAAATACTACAAACTTAAAAAAATCATCTTATCGCTGACAGATACGTAAGTACTCAGACACGTGTAGGTAGGCCTTCAGAACGCTTATATTATTTTAGTAAATAAGACGACATCCGTTGCCATGGAAAAACGATCGTAGTTCATTCATTTGTCTTATTTGACACATTATAGAATGCGTATTTTTTTTAAAAAGGGAATTCCTCGTCAGCAAAAACACGTAGCTGTAAGTTATTGAGGAAACATCTACCAAAAATGTTTAATTACCGTAAACAAACAGATAATTTTACTGAATTATTTCAGAAAAAAAATAAATAGAAAACGATCATACGCCACATTGCGTTGTCTATTTTTGGACACACTACAAATGGACCCGTACAAATGCGTTTTTTTTTAAATATTAAAGAGGAATCCCCATTCAGAAAAAACACGTACGTAGCTGTTATAGAAGAAAATCTGCCAAAATGTTTAATAATTGCCTTACAGTACGGCAGTACGTGTATATGATCATTTCACTGAATTATTAATAAATAAAATATATGGAAAACGATCATACGTCATTACTGAGTCGTCTCTTTGACGCCGGCCCTATAAATGCGTGTTTTTTATAATAAAAGGTTAATCCCGGTCAGCAAAAACACGTAACACGAAATCTACGAGTAATTCGACCCCATAGCCCTGCAGGCTTGTTGCTTAAAACAGGGCGTTGTTAATTCAACCAATTTTAAACATACCAATACAATAGAAATAATAATTACTTGATCGAATGTAATCAGGATAGTTAGATCAAGATAATTAGAATAAAATAAAAGAATAAATATTGATAAGTATAAAATTATACGTTGTTGGTACTTTACCTGGGCTTAATTGAATTGTAATACTAACTATACAACAGTTAAAATATTTTTTTATTAATTAATGTTCTCTTACGTAAATAAAAAAGACACATCAAACATACGTTTATAAAACTATAATACTACATTTAAATAAATGTTAACAAATATAAACGAAGTCTACAATCAAATCAATGGTCATTAATTTTTTTTATTAGCACACATTTCACCGAGACCTGTAAAATAAAAAAACAATTTAAATATAAAAATATTCATACGGCAAAAGCATACCACTAGTTTTGCGCCGATCAAATCATTACAAGTAATTATTCAAATTGGGTACGAGTAGGCCAAATAATGGGTACGAGTAGGCCAAATAATGGGTACGAGTAAGCCAAAAATGGGTACGGGTAAGCCAAATAATGGGTACGAGTAAGCCAAATAATGGGTACGAGTAAGCCAAATACTTGGGTACGAGTAAGCCAAATATTTAGGTACGAGTTGGCATGGGTACGGGTTGGTTTGGGTACGGGTTAGCCAAAGTGGGTACGAGTTGACCAATTATTTGGGTACGGGTTAGCCAAGTTGGGTACGAGTTGGCATGGGTACGGGTTGGTTTGGGTACGGGTTGACCAGCACCCGTTGAAAAGCCCAGGCAGCTATTGAAGAAATCACTGAAGCAAGCAAGCTATAAATGATAGGTTGAGCCTACAATATTTTTGTATTTAGATCGTAGATTATTAAGACACCATGTAGACCAGTATACCCAAAATTATCCAATATATGATAAATGATGTGGAACAGACATAAGTCAGACAATAAACTTGTAGTTTACGATATAAGATCCGAAAAAAAACCCGTAATATACACAGGAGCCTTTGTTGAGGCTGCCTTGTCAGGGCGCACTCTTCACTGCGATTGCGAACCGAAGTTGTAGAACAATGCAAAGGTGTTTCAACCAGATCAAGCAGAAAGTCGGCGTCAGAAAAGTTTCACAGCTCGGCTATCACGGATCATATGGCGACTCTTGGTCACACACCCAATTGGAACAACATCAAAGTCTTAGCAAAAGAAACTGAATGGAACACAAGAAAAATAAAAGAAGATTACACCCTAATAATATGAATAGAGATGAATGAGCATATGAACTATCGCACATTTACGATAACATTCTAAAACGTAAAGAGACCGACCCCCGCACATCCCGCTTGGATAACTCCAAGCGGTAAACTTCACAATGGCTCCTTTCAACCGTGTCACCGTTACGTCACCAGAACGTATTCACTTATGATTATGCCTTGCTGTTAGTAGGCGAAACATCAAGTTTTCTGGAAATGTAAGTACCGATATCATCTTACAAACTTGACACTATATTGGATCATATAGAAGTAACTTTTTGTCACATAACTTTTATTATTATCTCAATAATAACTAGATTTAATTCGTCACTATGACGAATTATAGGTTGTATGCATTGATTTAAATAAAGATAATTGATTGATTGAAGATATATTAATTTATTGATTTTCTCAGAATCTTTATTTATAATATATGATAGGATCTTGCTAACGCAAATACAATAGCCGGTATCATAATTCGATCAAAGATCCTTCTGCGTATAATAATGTCATAAACCACATTTGTTACATAATAATAAAGACATAAGTTACTTTTTATCTAGATTTCATTATAAATCATGTGTATAATCTATACACTAAGAAATACAATTGAACAAAAAATATGGATAATTTAAAAAAATCTTATTTCGTTTTGTTTCCCAAGGTGAGATTCGAACTCGGTACCTTGAATGCTATAGACACGAGCAAAGACCACCGAGCCATACACAACTGACTAAAAGTTATGGAAAGATTCCTCCGTGTATTTACTATGCAGTAATGAATTATAATGTTTTACTATGATGACATCTTTAAAAATTTTCTTAAACGATGCACTGTCAAACTACTTTTAACTTTAATATATGAACTTCTTAAGGAAGAAAGTTAATGTTAAGTTTGTTATTTCGGCCTAAGAAAATGTTATAATTTGTTTGATTGTCGAAATTAATTTTTTAAAATTTAATATGCCATTAATGATTACTTAATCAACTTTTGTTCTCTTAATTTCATAATAAATCATACATATGATACATACACTTTAAGAAAATGTAATAAAAAAAATAGGTGTTCCCGAGCATTCTAACGATATACATTAATTTTAAAATTTAGCATATTTTTACCATTTTGTTAACTTCCACGTGCGTAGCCTGTCACTTTTGACGTGCTCGTATAACGCTTTTTCGCATTGAAAAGTGAATAAAATATGATGATATTATTAAAGAAAGGTTATACAACAACAGTGCGCATTAACGTTTGCCGCGCAATGCGCGTGCAAAAATCTGCGCACTCATGGCAATTTTTTAAACGCCTAAAATTGCCTGAAACGTACTCTAAATTCATCGAAAATAAATTTTGACAATTTTGAACATTTTAAGCGCGCGTACGCATGCGTTATATGCGCTACGCACGTAATTGTATTGCCATATGATGAAATATGACCTGAAATTTATGAGTACCAAATTTTTTTTTAAAGTGATTCATGCTTGTGAATATATGATTACAAACATGATTTTGTTAAATCGCGCGTAGACCGCGTAATGATTGATTGCGCACCGTGAAAACATAACCACATCGATTCCTGGCCATAAGGAATATACTCTGAAAAATTGATTTAGCTAGATGAAACTGATGCCAAGATAATTCACGGACAAAATAGTGCTAAGGAAAGAATAAATAAATAAATAAATAAATATATAAAGATCCTGACAGAATCAAGAGGTTATATGCATTAATGCATATAACCTAATTATAATGCCACATGTTTCTTGAATCCAACTGATGAAAGAGAGATATATGAAATAATAAATAAACTCAGTTGCAATAAAAACCCAGGCTATGATAATATACATCCAGGCCTAATTTAAAAAGTTGCTAATGAGATCTTTCTATAAGTAATGGAATCATACCAGACGCCTTAAAAATTGCAAAGGTTGTACCAATTTATAAAAAAGATAATCCAGAATTATTTAGCAACTACAGACCGGTTTCTGTGCTCCTAACGCCTAATGCATAATAGATGCTACAGCTTCTTGAGTAAATTGAATATTTTTGTATAATAATCAATATGGATTCAGAAAGAATCATGCTACGCATATGGCAATACTTGATTTGAAAAATAATATAACTAAAGCCAAAACAATGATTGACATGTACACTGTTGGCATTTTTATGAACTTATCAAAAGCTTTCGATACAATCGATCACAATATTCTACTCAATAAATTTTACAATTACAGATTCCGTGTTGTATCACATGAATGGTTCAAAAATTATTTATTGAATAGAAAACACTATGTGTCCTACAATCATGTAAATTCATCATATGAGAGTGTCAAGTGTGGGGTCCCCTAAAGTTCAATATTAGGGCCTTTATTGTTTATCATATATAAGTTACTCTTTTTTATATTATTTGCAGATGACACTACTGTTTTCTACTCGGATTGTAATATTGATAATATGTTGAATGTAATGAATAATGAGCTTTCAGAAATCTGTAACTTGTTTAAATGTAACAAATTGTCACTCAATACTGATAAAACAAATCTTATGTTTGTGGGAACACCGCACCAAACAAAAAATCTTCGCCCCCTGGAAGCTTTCGTGGTCTAGGGCAATCTAGATCATTTGAATCGGTTTACGCACACACCATCATTTTCATTATACAGAACATTTTTATATTCCAGGCTGCCACAAACACTTTTTCTTGCTTGTTCCTCCCTTTTCACCAATACAAAAGTTGCATGAAATGAACATAGAGATGCAAAAGTTTGAAAAAAGAAATTAGAATGATAGCATGGGGTGATATTATTAAATGAGAACCGTAAGGTTAAGTGTCCATACACTGTGCAAGTCCAAGAAGCTATCTTGGCTCTGTGTGTATGTGAGACGCTTCATACCCATCCATATAATAAGCATTACACTAACATATTTATCGCCTGTACATACAATATTTTGTTAAAAAATATACCTATTTTGTTCGAATGTATAGTATAGGTGATAGCTTATACATAATTCTAATAACTAACTTCTAAATTAGTAATATAAATTTTACGTTAGTTACTAACGGCGCTCTAGACATCAGGTGATGCATCTTTAAACAATAAGTGTGCATTTCTGAACATTCTTCTTGGCTTTTAAAGACAGAATTCGCGAATGACATTCTCTGTATTAATTTTCATTTAATAATTCACAATCCCGAAAGCCGATCATAAGACCTGTGATTTCACAAACAGGTTTTCATTCTCCGTAAAGTCGAAAAACTCCGCTAACCTTCAGCAGACGTTACGGGCAGTACACATGCGATTACAAGAAGTGCACACACATTCGGGAACACATCAGGATCCTCTAATTTTTTTAATAGCTTCCGTTTTTTAATAGCTTGTTGCTGCGAACACATTCGCTTCCATCGCTGAAGCTTGGAATAAAGATGTTCGTTTCTTGGAATATTGGAATAATGTGCCTGTCAATGTCAAAAACTCTCATAGTGTTAATCATTTCAAAACACAGATTTCTAAGCACATACAATCTCTTGACTAAGTGGCTTTACCTTGTACAGTTTATATTTTTTATTTATATATTAATAGATAACTTGTTTATTTTGGCTATGCATATTACAAGGGTAGGTGGGTTATGTCTTTATTTATGTAAATTGTGAATATATATGTGTATTTATAATAAAATAAAACTATGAACTTGGTTACTTCATGGTGATTTATTACTACAAATTTGTTTCATATGACCAGCAAAGCTGGCCACACTCATCAGGTAATGTACAAAGCATCAATGACACAAAATATAAAAGCTACTTGTTAATGAATGATCTGGAAGCAGTTGTTTATTGGGTTATAAAGGCCTATTTTTTCGGACCTCCTGTCTGTTACTAATTAGGAATTCCTTTCTATGCCTACATGTTGATACCAGCTCGTTCCTGTTGTTCAGTGAGCATAGTTTGGGATGACATATAATTATATATTTCTCATACAGGCATAAATTACAACGTTTGGTAATGTTCGAATATGCTTTACACTTCTTTAGAATTTTACAATTAATAGAGTATTGCACATTTGAGTCCCTAAGGTTCCATATATATTTACTTAGTTCCGTACTATTCTTATGTTTCTCATTGCGAAATGAGCTAGTGTGGTTTCTGTATCTAGATTTAAATTCATTTTCCGTTAATCCGACATATGTTTCTTGTTTTTCATTGTCTTCTCGGGTTACAGTGGCTTGGTATATTATTCCTTTTGAAAGGTATTTACCAGGTAGGGGGAATTCGTTCTTTAAACGGCAGTTGTACTTGGATTGTCAGGTTCGCTTACTGTTTCTTTCACCAATACAGCTTTATTATGCGCATTAATGGCACTGTTGATGTTAGGCATACAACTATAGCTCAGTTTTAAAGTGTTGAGTATTTTCCTAAGTTTGTGTCCTACCGGAAAGCATTTGTCTACTAAACGCAGAAACTTGTGTCCAATATCTGTGGATAAGTTTTTGCTATATGGTGGGTTGAACCAGATAATGTTCCGTTTGCGTGTTTTTTTGGATTGGGTTGCGATAGTATGTATGATCCTACCAGCTCGCATGTCTCTACGTCGAAACTTCCCATGGTGAGATCAAATATAGCTTTGCCATCCGTCTCTTTCTTACACCAAGGTGTGTTTTCATGAAAGAGTAGCGATTTTTTAGCTTGAATAATGATGTTGATTCATCTTTGGTAATAGTATCATATCTTGATGCAAACATGATTGCCTTTTTAAGTAATTCTAGCGATAGGCCTATAGACGGGTAGAAATCGTTGATATCGAAGCAAATAAACGAGTACCTGGCTTTGTTATCGATTGACTTGTACCATTTGATAACAGCATCGGTGCTTTTCCACTGGTTTAATTTAGTCGATTCTATTACTTTCTTGTTGATCCTTTCTAGTATTTGCTTGCTCACAACACCATTTTCTGATTTAGATGTGTACTTATAAATATTTATTTATGTTCCTTCAGTATTATGTTATTATTGGTGTTATTAAAAGTAGTACAACGTTTTTTTCAGACTCTGCCTTAGTTATACGTCCTCCATCTTAATTTGTATTTATGTTTGTTATGATGGAAATAAAGATTGATTGATCTGATAAAGCAAGAAAAGCGGTTTTTAGATGCGCATGAAAAATACTGCGATGTGTTACAAGAAGAAGAGAAAGGAAGATTAAATCTTCAATCGTTAATTATGGAAAGTAAAAATATAATATCTGCTTTTGATGATCGTAGTCGGTCTTCAAAAAAATCGTCTAAGTCATCTCAAGTAAGTAGGCAGAGTGTTAGAGAAACATTGCTGTCTCTAGAAAAGGAAAGGGCTGCTTAAAGGTAGATTTAGAGTTTGATGATAAAGAAGTTAAATTGCAACAACTGAAACGAGAACATTAACTGGTGTTGCAACGTTTTACATATGAAAAGGAAATTGGCAAAAACAGAAGCGTTTTGGAAGCGTTGAAGCGATTAGATAGTGACGATAGCTCGTCTTTAGAAGATGACAGTATGGATAATGTGTTAAAAGATATTCTAATGGAAGAACCGGAAGCTGGAGTTCAACGTTTTCTAATTGACGCAAGTCCTTCATATGCAGGATTTCGTCTCGGAACAGTATGTACGACTACATGGTCAGT
The DNA here is from genome assembly GCF_964355755.1 of Antedon mediterranea. Lineage (NCBI taxonomy): Eukaryota > Metazoa > Echinodermata > Crinoidea > Comatulida > Antedonidae > Antedon > Antedon mediterranea. The sequence continues at coordinate 27,452,970 of NC_092671.1, forward strand.
GGCAACGCCACCTGAAATGTCCGTTCCTGCCGCTGTTGGTTCAGCTGTTGCTTATATTTGCAATATTCGAATACGGCTTCAGATTTTGTAGAACGCCGTCTACCTTTTTCTGTTCCAGGATTAATTACTTCACATGCAGGCCTGCGTCCATGTTAACACAGATTGTGAGTATGTCACTTTATAATATTACACAAACTAGTGGTTACCCAAAATATTCTCCTCATATTGATTCACATACTAAAACTAGTGCCAGTAATCCTTGTGCCATGGGAGGCAGTGCATACCAACCGACTAATGTTGATGCTCATACGATGAAAGAATTAATTGATTCATGTAGACTTTCCCGCTCTAAAGGTTGAACAGTTTGATGGTGACCCATTAAGGTTTCCTATGTGGGATGCAGCATTCACTGCTTTGATAGAGGCCAAAGCCGTATCATTTCAAGAAAAGCTTAACCTTTTAAGTCAACATTTAAAGGGTGAATCACGCTCACTGATAATTAGTTATTTATTACTGCAAACAGAGAATTTGTATAATCTTGCAAGCAAACCCTTAAAGACCAATATGGGAATAATTCAGTTATCTTAAAGCCATTTCTTAAATGACTTGAGAATTGGCCGAAAATTAGCCCTAGTAATGCTATTGGTCTGCAATCCTACTCTGATTTTCTCAGTGTTTCCACTGCGAAAGAAAGAATTCCTGATTTAGGTTTATTGGACTACACTCAAGAAAATGCCAAATTAATTTCTAAGGTACGAAAATATGTTGAAGGCAAATGGAGAATGGTTCTTTTCCTAGTTTCTCAATTTTTTCAGGATTTATGAGGACAAGAGCCCAAGAAGCTAATATTCCTGTCTTCGATCAAGCGGTCAATGTTGCCTAGACAGAGAAACAAAAGAAGCCTTCGACACGCAATAACCCAGCGCATGTACTTACTACGAAAGCTGATTTAATTTGCCCATACTGTCAAAAGGATCACCACATTGATGACTGTAAAGAATTTGAGAAACTAGTCCAACGAGACAAGCGACAGTTCTTCATGGATAAGAAAATATGTTATGGTTGTGGTATGTCGACTGATCATAAAAAATATAACTGTAAGGGTGTTGTTAAATGTAAGCACTGTGGTTACGAGCATCTTTCTTGTTTACATATTTTTAAACAGACTAAATCTACATCTCTTTACGCAAATATACATAAACATTAAGTGATTGATAATTCTATGATTCTGCCAGTGTGGTTTATGAGAAATAAGCAGAATCCGCAAAAGGAAATCTTAGTTTATTGTATTTTAAACTCTCAATCTAATAGTTGTTTCGTTGCAGATGAGATAGTACAGGGACACAGAATTTGCGGAGAAGAGATTAAACTCAAGTTATCTACAATGCATACATCAGCCGTGGTCAACTGTAAGAAATTTAAAGGTCTGGAGGTTACCAGTTTCGACAAAAAAACAGTTATACAATTGCCTAGTGTGTTCTCAAGAGAATCAATTCCTGCAGAGACTACTCAAATACCGACTCCAATTACTGCGTCAAAATGGAAACATTTCCATCCAGGATTTGGGGAAGGGGGGTGGGCAACTGTAGTGAGTCAACACCATCTCAGCCTCTCGGATTTAGTCTTTTAGCAAATAGGGGGTTAATTGACACTCCTAAATGGTGGAAATGGTACTCTAGCACGTAATATTCATGATAAATTGGCATCTATAGTTTGCCGGAAATGTCAATCCCATAGCATGTTAACAATTGGCAAATTGATCGTCTACTTTTTCCGACAGACGCGACTAGGGATAACATTGTTTGTGTTAAATGCGAACATCAGGGGGATGAAGGTACTTCCCTTACAGTAATAACTACTTTGGAACATTTCAAAAAGTGACTTCAAAGTCATCATTGTTGGCCTAATTATGTTAAATAATATACATATTGAAAGAGCGTGCTTTAAGGCTTTAGGCCTATGCCTATATCTTTTTTTTTAATGTTATATCTATTTTTTTTTTTAAAGGTCAAAAGGAAAATTATTAAAAAATGACAATGCTGTGGTATCAGTGGCTGAATTTTATTATCTTAACATGTGATAACAGTGGCGTAAATTTAAAGATGTATTGTCCCTTGAAACACAACAAAATAAAGGTCAAAATATTCTAAATATAAATTGGCCATATCAAAGTAATATTAAAGTTATTCACCTTAAGTCGAAAATTCTAGCCAAAAACAACAATTTTACGTAATTAACAGCTAAATTAATTTGATTACATTTCGTCTGGATAATCGTCTTGAGCGAAAGTAAACAAAGATTTCAAACCATCAGTAAACGGGGGATGTAGTGATCCCTCTATTGTATGACCTATGATAATGAACGAGTCACTCAATAAAGTACCAGTACGAAGTGAAGACGTGTCTATCTTGTGTGTCTGTATGTGTGAGTCAATATAGAGAAACGCCCTCTATTAATGAGGTATGTTGATTTATCAGATGTTGTTATTACAGAAAAAAACACACTTTTATACAAATATTTATTTATGCAAGTTAAATTAATTAGGGTTTTTTTTTTATTATTATTATTGTACAGGTATATCTAAACATTTTTCATTGTTAAACTTGGTCTATATAGGCTACTATAATTGTATTCTTAATTAATGGGTGTATGTCCTAGGCCTGAAATTGTATACTGTAGATTTTGTTCTTAAATTCATTGATAATAGTACATTCTTTAATTTTGATACATGTTTTTACAGTCTATGATATTGTTGAAATTTACCGTAATAATAATTTTATCCAAATATTATTAGGGAAATAAGTAATGTAAACTGAAATATTTTGTAAACTATAACTAGGCCTATCTACCTGGCGATGTTCACTCAGAACCCGGGCCGTAACCTGTAAAGCCACTGTCATCGAGAAAAATGGTGTATATTCTCGTGGAATAAATCATCACATTTGCGGTATGGTACCAGGTACGTCAAAGTTTTTAAAACACCTTCGGCTCATTGACAAAAATTTACAAATGTTTTTATGCAATACAATGTATGTATTTTTTTATAGGACGTGGAAAAGTAGCTGAAATTCGACGCGACATAAAACGGAAAGCTAAGCTCTGGAGAGTTATCTCACAAGAGTTAAAAAGAAAATGTACAGTCTCTAGTTTTAAATACAACTACAAAAAGCTTTTAGTCTCTGAATATAATAAATAATTTATTAGTACTTAAATACTACGTATTTATTATTATTATTAACTTATTATTACTTGTGCAAATGCTAAAGTTTAAAACACTTATGATTCATTTTAATAACTTATACTCTGTTTTTCTTATTTATTTACTTTTTAAATTTTTTATTTTACTTATGTATTCTTACTTCTTATTTTATATTCTTACTATGTATTAATTACTCGTTATACTTGATAATGTTATTGTATCTTTTCTGGTGGGTAAGCCTTAAAGTTCTTTGAACTTATTTGCCCACCAGCCACACATCTTTCTATATATATATATGTTTATTGTTACTTAATTATCATATTCATTTTGTGTGGAAAATCAATAAAAACAAACAAACAAACATTCAGATCCAAATACTCCCATGTTAGACAAATTGGGTTTTCGACCCGTCATCATAAAATATGGAGTTTGTTGCACACGATTGTTAAAACATCGATTACGTATATATGCCGCAGCTAAGATTGCATATGGCCAAAAATCTTTGCCTAAATTTGACTGTGCAATCAAACATCTACCCATCTCAAATAATGTTCGCCAGTTTCGTTCGGCAGTCCCATTTTGGTGAGGGGAGTAGGGTGCAGAAGTATCGTGTCTTATACGATTCTTTGTAAGGAGTGAGTTAAACTCCTTTGAAGTGAACTCAGAACCGTTGTCTGATCTAATACACTTTACATTTCCCAGTGGGGAAGAGTCTGCCAGAAATCTTTCTGTGGCAGATAGTGTCGCTTTTATTTTTCAAGAAGTATACAAACACAGCTCCTGAATAATCATCTGTGAATGATATGGCATACTTAAATCCCTCTCTGGAGACTGGGTTAATTGGTCCAGCCAAATCGGTGTGGACCAATTCTAAGAGTTTGGTTGCACGGACATCAGGCTTTCTATTTCTACTTTGCGTCATTTTACTAGTGCATATATCACAAATTTTGGGTTTATCACATCTTCCCTGTATGTTCATACCATCAACTACATTAGGTAGTTTCAATATATCATCATAATTACAGTGCCCTAAAACATTGTGCCAACTTTGTAGGTCACAAGTCATATTAATTGAATCATCATTACAAGTATTTAAATAATATAATCTATTTTCCTTTACAATATTGAAAATAGAGCCATTAGGAGCCTTAAGTTGGGCTGAATATTTTTCAAAATTAATTTGTGCTCCCTTACTGGCCGCAGCCTGAACTGACAAAATATCTTGTTTATATGAGGGAACATATAAAGCATTTTCAAGAGTGACTTTGTGTCGATTGCCATTTACATCAAATATTAGAACATTAGCATCTCCCTTACCAATGACTACCCCATTTGTTTTAGTACCATTAGCCAATTCTATGAAATGGGTATCTGGATTGAAGCTCTTATCAAGGTTTATGAATTTTGATTTATCATTTATAATATGGGATGTTGCCCCGCAATCTACTAATAAATTACCATTACATAAATTACTATTAATACTTGCTTTGAATGCAAATTCAACTCCATCAGTTTCATCCTTTTCCAGCTGCACTGATTTTGCCGCAGTGACGTTACTTTTCTTCCTGCATAACTTGGTGTTGTGCGTTTTATTCTTGCATACTTTACACCACTTTCCTCGATCCTGTTTACTTCTGCATTCAAAAGATTTATGGCCTTGTTTCCCACATTTAAAACATACAATTCTTTCACTTTCTTGTGTTTTCATTACACTATCATCTTTTGTCTCTCTTTGAGCCTTCTCCGACTCTTCGAAGCTTCTCAGCGCAATTTTAAAATCGGTAAAGTTTATCTCCTTTTCTTTTTGCATTATCACGGTCGCAAATGTCCGGAATTGCTGAGGTAGTCCTTTTAGGACCATAGCCACAAGCAAATTGTCGCTAATTTGTTCTTTAGCAGTTTTTAAACTTGTAGCTGCTGTTTCTGCACGAATAACGTAGTCAGTTACACGTTCGTGTTCGTCCATTTTTAATGAGGTAAGCTCAGTATATAGTGATATAATTCTTGGTTTACTTTTTCCCAAATAATGTTCCCGCAGGATTCCTAGAGCCTTTCTTCCATCGTTCTTTGCGTCTCTCAATATCACAGATAGACTTCTATCGTCTAGGTACTGCACAAGTTCGGCGAACGCATTACTATTTTTCGCCTCATCGGGAGCGGCTACTCCACCTTCGCTTTCCGGTACAATAATTTTACTTAATTTTTGTATGTGCAAGTATCCTAGAAACTTTACTTTCCACAACTCGTACTTAGTTTCGTCTCCATTAAATAAAAGCCGTTTACTGGGCCCATAACCTGTTAAGGTTGTAGGATTGTGAGCCATATCGATAACAGTATTTGACGCAGATAAAAAATGTTCTATCTAGAACTATAATAACTTTATTGTAATAAACTATACAAAGTACACATCTACACAGTAGGAATAAATATGGAAGAGTGATTCACATAGAAGAATGTTATCATCTTAAGGAGTGAGCAAAGCAATGATGGATTGTTTTGTGGTCTGCGTACAGTTCTGGTATATCATCTATTTCTTAGAACATGAACTTTCACTTATCATCTATAGGTGAATGACCAGTAGGCTATTGGAAACATTTATTGTACAATGAGAGCACATTTTAACAGAAGTGAACGTTAAGATATGAATGTAAAGTGAACGTTAAGATATGAATGTGAAGTGAACGTTAAGATATGAATGTGAAGTGAACGTTAAGATATGAATGTGAAGTGAACGTTAACATATGCATGTGAAATGAACGTTAACATATGAATGTGAAGTGAACGTTAACATATGAATGTGAAGTGAACGTTAACATATGAATGTGAAGTGAACGTTAACATATGAATGTGAAGTGAACGTTAACATATGAATGTGAAATGAACGTTAACATATGAATGTGAAATGAACGTTAACATATGAATGTGAAATGAACGTTAACATATGAATGTGAAATGAACGTTAAGATATGAATGTGAAGTGAACGTTAACATATGAATGTGAAGTGAACGTTAACATATGAATGTGAAGTGAACGTTAAGATATGAATGTGAAGTGAACGTTAACATATGAATGTGAAGTGAACGTTAACATATGTATGTGAAGTGAACGTTAACATATGTATGTGAAGTGAACGTTAACATATGAATGTGAAGTGAACGTTAACATATGAATGTGAAGTGAACGTTAACATATGAATGTGAAGTGAACGTTAACATATGTATGTGAAGTGAACGTTAACATATGAATGTGAAGTGAACGTTAACATATGAATGTGAAGTGAACGTTAACATATGTATGTGAAGTGATCGTTAACATATGAATGTGAAATGAACGTTAACATATGAATGTGAAATGAACGTTAACATATGAATGTGAAGTGAACGTTAACATATGTATGTGAAGTGAACGTTAACATATGAATGTGAAGTGAACGTTAAGATATGAATGTGAAGTGAACGTTAAGATATGAATGTGAAGTGAACGTTAACATATGAATGTGAAGTGAACGTTAACATATGAATGTGAAATGAACGTTAACATATGAATGTGAAATGAACGTTAACATATGAATGTGAAGTGAACGTTAACATATGTATGTGAAGTGAACGTTAACATATGAATGTGAAGTGAACGTTAAGATATGAATGTGAAGTGAACATTAACATATGAATGTGAAGTGAACGTTAAGATATGAATGTGAAGTGAACGTTAACATATGTATGTGAAGTGAACGTTAAGATATGAATGTGAAGTGAACGTTAACATATGTATGTGAAATGAACGTTAACATATGAATGTGAAGTGAACGTTAACATATGAATGTGAAGTGAGCGTTAAGATATGAATGTGAAGTGAACGTTAAGATATGAATGTGAAGTGAACGTTAACATATGAATGTGAAGTGAACGTTAACATATGAATGTGAAATGAACGTTAACATATGAATGTGAAGTGAACGTTAACATATGAATGTGAAGTGAATGTTAAGATATGAATGTGAAGTGAACGTTAACATATGAATGTGAAGTGAACGTTAAGATATGAATGTGAAATGAACGTTAAGATATGAATATTTTAAGATATAAATGTGAAATGAACGTTAAAGTATAAACACGTTAAGACAAGAACGTGAAATGAATTTGTTAACATATGAATGTGAAATGAATATGTTAAGATATGAATACAAAAAAAAATTATTAATAGAGCGGACTAAAAAATTATGAATTCATCGGCGGCCCAGCAGCCGATCCGATGGAAAGTACAATAATCTTGAATAGATAAATAAAGTAAAGAATTTGTAATTAAAAAGCATAAGGTTAAGTGATGATTAAAAGTCATTTTTAAAACTGTAATTGTATTGTTATATCAACTTGAATTTGTAATTAAATTTATTTGAAACAAGTGATTTGACGATTTTGCGTTTATTCTTGTGTTGGAAAAGTTTAAAGGAATTACGGTATTAGGTTTTAACTGTTTAATGCGGGGGTCGTTGCCGCTTTTTTAACACCTTGCATTGATTACATTTTCTTTAGAAATCGGTATTTCTGTTATTGCGCTTTCGCGCATCCGACCCGCTTTCTAGCGCTCGCACATTATATTACAAAGGAAATCATTCATGTACTACACTGTTTAATGTAGAAACTGACGCCGAATTTTTATTTGAAATGCAACAATGAACTTGAAAAGCACGCACGTTCTTTCTTGCACATTCTATATAAGGAGAGAAAAATATTAGTAAGACATCATTTTTCTAATATCTATCAAAATGTACGAATGCATCGAATGTCAACTACCCGTTCTACAATATCAAGAAGGTCTTTTTTGTGAGGAGTGTGCAAGATGGCAGCATCGAGCATGTAATTCAGGAGTGACGCGTGCGGAGTATGAGCTAGGTGTGAGAGATGGATTCATCGACTGGACGTTTAACCAATGTGTGGCAGGATCAGAAGACGACGACGATCAACCAGATCAGCTGGAAGTATATGCCGCCGACTTGGGAAACTTCGAAGAACCAGTGGTACGTCGAGAGCCGAAGATGGAAGATCCTTATCCGCAACCAAACTCGCCGATAAATGAGGATCAAGAGAGAGAGGAGGTAACATACACTGTACTCGAAGGAACGTCTGCCAGTGGGAAAGTAAGTCGATAACTTTTATAACTTTTTAAATTATAATTTAACAATTACATAAATGTTTCATACAAAGTTAACACCATGCTTTTTTTGTTTTACAGGACACATTAATGGACAGTCTTGGTTTCCAGTAAACCCAAAAGATTGATAAACGACGAGCAAACACTACCTGGCGATGTTCACTCAGAACCCGGGCCGTAACCTGTAAAGCCACTGTCATCGAGAAAAATGGTGTATATTCTCGTGGAATAAATCATCACATTTGCGGTATGGTACCAGGTACGTCAAAGTTTTTAAAACACCTTTGGCTCATTGACAAACATTTACAAATGTTTTTATGCAATACAATGTATGTATTTTTTTATAGGACGTGGAAAAGTAGCTGAAATTCGACGCGACATAAAACGGAAAGCTGGAGAGCGACCATTCGATTCAGCAGCACAGATCACCGAAAGACTCATCCGGGAAGACATTGGTGTGGGACAGATAGCATTGCATCCGACCTTGCTACGACCTGCCAACCTTGCTCGTCAAGCAAACCCCAAGAGAAAGTTATCAAGGCCAAGACACCCCGAGGACTTGGAGTTTGAACTCAACCGTCAACACATCGCACCACATTTTGTTAGAGATGACATAGTTGTAAATGGAGGACGGCATATTCTACTTGCTACAGATGCGATGATTCAAATGTTATCAAGATCCAGAGTTTGGTAATTATTTTTCTTTATCTTTACTTTTTACTAGAAAATAATATTTCTGATTTTATTAACATATAACTGTTTTTAATTGACAATTTTCTTTTCTTCAACATGTATCTTGATGGTACATTCAAGTTAGTCAAGCGGCACTTCTACCAACTCTTCAGCGTGCATAGTTTTATTCGCTCCAGTACCTCAACGAAGCAAGTTCCGCTGATGTTTGTAGTGATGTCCGGAAAACGAAGTGACGACTACACGGCTGTTCTCCGATCCATCATTGGGATGTTGCCTGCTGTCAACGTGGTACGGATTGTAACAGATTATAAAGCATGAATTTGGAAGTCAGTACGTGATGTCTTTCCAGACGTTGAAGTATGTGGATGCCTATTTCACTTTACACAGGTAAGCTTGTAGTCCACTCAATCATGCTTAGTTATCATTTTAATGTTCTGTATTTGTCTTTAATTGTTAAATTTGTATTGTTCTTTCAGGCAGTCTTCAGGAAAGTCCAGGAATATGGATTGCAGCGGACCTACATGCGTGACGTTGGTACCCGGACCTTCATTCGACAATTGATGACTTTGCCAGTTCTACCTGTGGAACATGTCAATGCAGTTTTCCGGCGACTACAACGGACTGCTACCGTGGAGATGGTTGAGTATATGCGCTCGTACTGGATAGACGGCGACGTCTTTAACCCAATAAACTGGGTCGTATTCTGGCAAGAAACACGCACCAACAACGACTTGGAAGGCTATCACAATCGTCTAAAACACAAGAGCCAAACGATGTAAGAATTAAAAGCTTTTAACTTTGTTCACAATGTTTAATAAACAAAAGTGTGTATGTATTAATATATGTTGTACAATCGTGGAATTAACTTTATTATAATTATTGTTTTTCAGCCAACCTGCACTTCTATCTTCTTTGCAAGCTACTTTTCGAAGAAAGCCAAACAGTGTCCATCCAGGCCGAACTTGTTTTCCGTGAATACATCATCCGAACTCAGTCAAGACACACAGTAATCGCCAACGAACGCCTCAACACTTTCTGGGATGAATATTCACGGGGTGTACGATCAGCCAAGTCCCTCTTAATGAGTCGTAATGCTCGTGCAAATTAATCAGTTGTATAATTATTGAAATAATATAATTAATTGTATCTATATTGTATTTCATGTGATTTTTAATGATATTTTTAAATTAATGATCCATAAATGTACTTAAGTTTATTTTTTAGTTGAATAAATTAATTTAATATTTACGTGAAATTGTGAACATCATAGCCCCGGCCTGCAGTACTTAGTTTGTTTTAAATTAGCTATATAAATGGTAATCCATATGAATGATACATTTATTTATTTGTTTCTTACAATTGAATTTTGTGTTAATAAATGTGTAACAGTTGTTTGAAAACAAATCCTGATGTGCTCTATTTTCTTATCTTATTATTTATCATCTGGTTCAAATTTGAAAAAAAAAATGTAAGACATAAAGTAATGGTTACACTATTCATTCATACATCCATTTCTGTAAGAGAACATCAATAAATTTACATTATTATCTGGTTCAACTTAACTATATTGCTATCAATCATGTTTTACAATTCGTACTGCACCAAAGCAATACACCCACATTATACACAATGACGCTTTGGCGTTTCATACAAATGCATTGTTATGGATTGGCGGCCGCTTTGGTCATAATCCGAATGGGGCAGGCTAATTACTGAAAACCACTGAAAACAACCAAAAGCAAAAGAAAACAAAATATAAACTAAATAAATACAAAAAAAAACAATGTTTATAATTTTTATTTTAGCAATGTCGCCCTCTATTTAATGAGGTATGTTTATTTATTTATCTATTTATTTATTCTGCAGACACTTTCAGTACTAGTGCACTGATTTCCAAAGTGGTACAGTAATTGAAAATATACCAAACATAATAATATAAAGACAAAGAATAATTGAAATATACATTAAAAATAGCAATAAATTTTAGAAAACAAAAAATTCAGTTAAAAATGTTGAGTACTAATTGTATTTTGGAATGAAGTTATTGAAAAATCTTTCAAGTTAATTTTTAATTCATTGGGAAGTTTATTCCAGCTTTTAGATGAACGATAAGTAAAGGTTTTTTTGCCTTGACAAATGTTCCAGGTGGGGACAACTAAATTTTGATTTATCAGATGTTGTTATTACAGAAAAAAACTCGCACTTTATTAATACAAATATTTATTTATGCAAGTTAAATTAATTAGCGGGTTTTTTTTTTTTCAAAATTATTATTGTACAGGTCCTGAACTTTTATTATTATATGTATATCTAAACATTTGTCATTGTTAAACTTGGTCTATATAGGCTACTATAATTGTATTCTTAATTAATGGGTGTATGTCCTAGGCCTGAAATTGTATACTGTAGATTTTGTTCTTAAATTCATTGATAATAGTACATTCTTTAATTTTGATACATGTTTTTACAGTCTATGATATTGTTGAAATTTACCGTAATAATAATTTTATCCAAATATTATTAAGGAACTAAGTAATTTAAACTGAAATATTTTGTAAACTAACTAGGCCTAGGCCTATCTTGTTAATGTTTCCTTCAGCAGGCCAAGTAGAATGGGGCAGGCTAATTACTGAAAACCACTGAAGGCTAACAGAAAATAAACTGAAAACAACCAAAAGCAGCTGAAAACAACCGAAAACCAAACGAAAACAAAATATAAACTAAATAAATACCAAAAAAAACAATGTTTATAATTTTTATTTTAGCAATGTCGCCCTCTATTAATGAGGTATGTTGGTTTATCAGATGTTGTTATTACAGAAAAAACTCGCACTTTATTAATACAAATATTTATTTATGCAAGTTAAATTAATTAGCGGGGTTTTTTTTTCAAATTTATCTTTGTACAGGTCCTGAACTTTTATTATTATATGTATATCTAAACACTTTTCATTGTTAAACTTGGCCTATATAGGCTACTGTAATTGTCTTCTTTATGGGTGTATGGCCTAGGTCTGAAATTGTATACTGTAGATTTTGTTCTTAAATTCATTGATAATAGTTCATTCTTTAATTTTTATACATGTTTTTACAGTCTATGATATTGTTGAAACTTACCGTGATAATAATTTTACCCAAATAATTTGAAGCTAGTAAGTAATTTAAACTTAAATATTGTTTTTTTTAGCTAGCCTAAAAAGTTATACATGTTTCATTCAGTAGGCCTAAGTAGAATGGGAAAAGCTAAGTTACTGAAAAAAACAACAACCTAAAATTACTGAAAGTAATGTAAAAAAATACTAAAAACAACAACAATTTGATTATTATGTGTATATCTAAAGATTTTAAACTTGTCCTATATAGGCTACTGTAATTGTCTTCTTAATGGGTGTATGGTGCGCCTAGGCCTGAAATTATATACTGTAGATTTTGTTCTTAAATTCATTGATAATAGTACATTCTTTAATTTTGATACATGTTTTTACAGTCTATGATATTGTTGAAATTTACCGTAATAATAATTTTATCCAAATATTATTAGGGAAATAAGTAATTTAAACTGAAATATTTTGTAAACTAACTAGGCCTAGGCGGGTGTCACGAAACCTAAGACCACGAAAGCGAAGACCCCCTAAGACCTAAGATCATGAAAGCTAAGACCCAAGACCTAAGATTACAAATATTTATCTTTCGCACCTGCCTTGTATTTTAACTCCCAACATTTATTCTGAATACCACACCTTAGAATTGGCACTTTCATGAAAAAGAATCACATAAAAAGTAACAAATACATTTTTAAATTGATGATTTTACAGACGTTTTTCTCGCACACAAAATGACTAGCCTACAGTACAGTAGGCCTACCCCATGGGCCATGTTCAATGTTTTTGTTTCTATGGAACGTAAAAAGAGCAAAAATTATATAGAGGGCTGAAAACTCTGTGGAGTCCATCTACAGTGTGGATGGAACAATGTAAAATTAAAATTGTAATGATAATAGTATAATCATGCAAGTACGAAGAAATAAAATACTGGCAAATAAATTTTAATTTAAAAATCATGATAAGTTTTTTTTGTTTCGTTTTCTTTCTGTTTTTATACTTGTACTATTATTGTTGCTCTTTTGGCGCTCCATAGAAACAAAAACATTGAGCATGGGGAGCTCGAGGAGTTACATTACAGTATACAAAGAAACACATCTGTAAAATCATCAATTTAAAGGATTTATTTATTTGTTATTATGTGTTTCTCCTTCTGAAAGTACTTATAAGTCCTAATTTTAAAGTGTGGTGTTCAGGATAAAGTTAGTCAACAAATTTGGAGTCAAAATACAAGAAAGGCAGGTGCGTAAGAAAAACATCCTCTGAACCAACACAATGGAGTAAATATATACCAACAAACAACCCGTCAAGTTTGTTTGTTGTAAAGAAAGTATACTTAGGCATACGGGAGTCACGACTTAAAGTTCAGTGAACTTACTGTGACTTCCATCCACCCACATTTAATATATGTTATGTAAATGTAAATGATATATATATATATATAAGTGAGTGGAAAAAATAAATAAACGAAACGAAGAAAAAATATACATTTACTCAACGGGCGAAAATAATGTGAGTTTATCTATGTTTTGCGGTAGTATTAAATTATATTTATGGTAATAAATGAAACCTACTGTGTTTAAAATTATGTATGGATAAACAAGTATTGTTTTTAAGCTGTAGTATATCTTAGTATTTGTAATCTTAGGTGTTGGGTCTTAGCTTTCGTGATCTTAGGTCTTAGGGGGTCGGAGCTTTCGTGATCTTAGGTTTCGTGACACCCAGGCCTAGGCCTATCTTGTTAATGTTTCCTTCAGCAGGCCAAGTAGAATGGGGCAGGCTAATTACTGAAAACCACTGAAAGCTAACAGAAAATAAACTGAAAACAACCAAAAGCAGCTGAAAACAACCGAAAACCAAACGAAAACAAAATATAAACTAAATAAATACCAAAAAAAACAATGTTTATAATTTTTATTTTAGCAATGTCGCCCTCTATTAATGAGGTATGTTGGTTTATCAGATGTTGTTATTACAGAAAAAACTCGCACTTTATTAATACAAATATTTATTTATGCAAGTTAAATTAATTAGCGGGGTTTTTTTCTTCAAATTTATCTTTGTACAGGTCCTGAACTTGTATTATTATATGTATATCTAAACACTTTTCATTGTTAAACTTGGCCTATATAGGCTACTGTAATTGTCTTCTTTATGGGTGTATGGCGCGCCTAGGCCTGAAATTGGATACTGTAGATTTTGTTCTTAAATTCATTGATAATAGTACATTCTTTAATTTTGATACATGTTTTTACAGTCTATGATATTGTTGAAATTTACCGTAATAATAATTTTATCCAAATATTATTAGGGAAATAAGTAATTTAAACTGAAATATTTTGTAAACTAACCAGGCCTAGGCCTATCTTGTTAATGTTTCCTTCAGCAGGCCAAGTAGAATGGGGTAGGCTAATTACTGAAAACCACTGGAAATTCTTACCTTTAGTAATTCTTACCTTTAGTAAAGTTATAAGGAGCCTCTTCTCTCATATGTGTGTGTGTTTGTCAAGTTTGTTTTTGAATGAGTTTACACTCTTGCTATTGACAACCAATTCGGGCAGCGAGTTCCACTTGTTAATTATTCTTTTATCAAAAAAAATTTTTCCGTTTAGTTGGAAATAACTGAAAGCTAACAGAAAATAAACTGAAAACAACCAAAAGCAAAAGAAAACAAAATAGAAACTAAATAAATACCAAAAAAATAATGTTTATAATTGATTAATGTCGCCATCTATTAAGGAGGTATGTTGATTTATCAGATGTTGTTATTACAGAAAAAAACTCGCACTTTATTAATACAAATATTTATTTATGCAAGTTAAATTAATTAGCGGGTTTTTTTTTTTCAAAATTATTATTGTACAGGTCCTGAACTTTTATTATTATATGTATATCTAAACATTTTTCATTGTTAAACTTGGTCTATATAGGCTACTATAATTGTATTCTTAATTAATGGGTGTATGTCCTAGGCCTGAAATTGTATACTGTAGATTTTGTTCTTAAATTCATTGATAATAGTACATTCTTTAATTTTGATACATGTTTTTACAGTCTATGATATTGTTGAAATTTACCGTAATAATAATTTTATCCAAATATTATTAAGGAAATAAGTAATTTAAACTGAAATATTTTGTAAACTAACTAGGCCTATCTTGTTAATGTTTCCTTCAGCAGGCCAAGTAGAATGGGGCAGGCTAATTACTGAAAACCACTGAAAGCTAACAGAAAATAAACTGAAAACAACCAAAAGCAGCTGAAAACAACCGAAAACCAAACGAAAACAAAATATAAACTAAATAAATACCAAAAAAAACAATGTTTATAATTTTTATTTTAGGAATGTCGCCCTCTATTAATGAGGTATGTTGATTTATCAGATGTTGTTATTACAGAAAAAACTCGCACTTTATTAATACAAATATTTATTTATGCAAGTTAAATTAATTAGCGGTTTTTTTTTTTCAAATTTATCTTTGTACAGGTCCCGAACTTGTATTATTATATGTATATCTAAACACTTTTCATTGTTAAACTTGCCCTATATAGGCTACTGTAATTGTCTTCTTTATGGGTGTATGGCGTGCCTAGGCCTGAAATTGGATACTGTAGATTTTGTTCTTAAATTCATTAATAATAGTTCATTCTTTAATTGTTATACATGTTTTTACAGTCTATAATATTGTTGAAACTTACCGTGATAATAATTTTACCCAAATAATTTGAAGCTAGTAAGTAATTTAAACTTAAATATTGTTTTTTTTAGCTAGCCTAAAAAGTTATACATGTTTCATTCAGTAGGCCTAAGTAGAATGGGAAAAGCTAAGTTACGGTACTGAAAAAAACAACAACCTAAAATTACTGAAAGTAATGTAAAAAAATACTAAAAACAACAACAATTTGATTATTATGTGTATATCTAAAGATTTTAAACTTGTCCTATAGAGGCTACTGTAATTGTCTTCTTAATGGGTGTATGGCGCGCCTAGGCCTGAAATTATATACTGTAGATTTTGTTCTTAAATTCATTGATAATAGTACATTCTTTAATTTTGATACATGTTTTTACAGTCTATGATATTGTTGAAATTTACCGTAATAATAATTTTATCCAAATATTATTAAGAAAATAAGTAATTTAAACTGAAATATTTTGTAAACTAACTAGGCCTAGGCCTATCTTGTTAATGTTTCCTTCAGCAGGCCAAGTAGAATGGGGCAGGCTAATTACTGAAAACCACTGAAAGCTAACAGAAAATAAACTGAAAACCAAACGAAAACAAAATATAAACTAAATAAATACCAAAAAAAACAATGTTTATAATTTTTATTTTAGCAATGTCGCCCTCTATTAATGAGGTATGTTGGTTTATCAGATGTTGTTATTACAGAAAAAACTCGCACTTTATTAATACAAATATTTATTTATGCAAGTTAAATTAATTAGCGGGTTTTTTTTTTTCAAAATTATTATTGTACAGGTCCTGAACTTTTATTATTATATGTATATCTAAACATTTTTCATTGTTAAACTTGGTCTATATAGGCTACTATAATTGTATTCTTAATTAATGGGTGTATGTCCTAGGCCTGAAATTGTATACTGTAGATTTTGTTCTTAAATTCATTGATAATAGTACATTCTTTAATTTTGATACATGTTTTTACAGTCTATGATATTGTTGAAATTTACCGTAATAATAATTTTATCCAAATATTATTAAGGAAATAAGTAATTTAAACTGAAATATTTTGTAAACTAACTAGGCCTAGGCCTATCTTGTTAATGTTTCCTTCAGCAGGCCAAGTAGAATGGAGCAGGCTAATTACTGAAAACCACTGAAAGCTAACAGAAAATAAACTGAAAACAACCAAAAGCAGCTGAAAACAACCGAAAACCAAACGAAAACAAAATATAAACTAAATAAATACCAAAAAAAACAATGTTTATAATTTTTATTTTAGCAATGTCGCCCTCTATTAATGAGGTATGTTGGTTTATCAGATGTTGTTATTACAGAAAAAACTCGCACTTTATTAATACAAATATTTATTTATGCAAGTTAAATTAATTAGCGGGTTTTTTTTTTCAAATTTATCTTTGTACAGGTCCTGAACTTGTATTATTATATGTATATCTAAACACTTTTCATTGTTAAACTTGGCCTATATAGGCTACTGTAATTGTCTTCTTTATGGGTGTATGGCCTAGGCCTGAAATTGGATACTGTAGATTTTGTTCTTAAATTCATTGATAATAGTTCATTCTTTAATTTTTATACATGTTTTTACAGTCTATGATATTGTTGAAACTTACCGTGATAATAATTTTACCCAAATAATTTGAAGTTAGTAAGTAATTTAAACTTAAATATTGTTTTTTTTAGCTAGCCTAAAAAGTTATACATGTTTCATTCAGTAGGCCTAAGTAGAATGGGAAAAGCTAAGTTACTGAAAAAAACAACAACCTAAAATTACTGAAAGTAATGTAAAAAAATACTAAAAACAACAACAATTTGATTATTATGTGTATATCTAAAGATTTTAAACTTGTCCTATATAGGCTACTGTAATTGTCTTCTTAATGGGTGTATGGCGCGCCTGGCCCTAGGCCTGAAATTATATACTGTAGATTTTGTTCTTAAATTCATTGATAATAGTACATTCTTTAATTTTGATACATGTTTTTACAGTCTATGATATTGTTGAAATTTACCGTAATAATAATTTTATCCAAATATTATTAGGGAAATAAGTAATTTAAACTGAAATATTTTGTAAACTAACCAGGCCTAGGCCTATCTTGTTAATGTTTCCTTCAGCAGGCCAAGTAGAATGGGGTAGGCTAATTACTGAAAACCACTGAAAGCTAACAGAAAATAAACTGAAAACAACCAAAAGCAGCTGAAAACAACCGAAAACAAAATATAAACTAAATAAATACCAAAAAAAACAATGTTTATAATTTTTATTTTAGCAATGTCGCCCTCTATTAATGAGGTATGTTGATTTATCAGATGTTGTTATTACAGAAAAAACTCGCACTTTATTAATACAAATATTTATTTATGCAAGTTAAATTAATTAGCGGTTTTTTTTTTTCAAATTTATCTTTGTACAGGTCCTGAACTTGTATTATTATATGTATATCTAAACACTTTTCATTGTTAAACTTGCCCTATATAGGCTACTGTAATTGTCTTCTTTATGGGTGTATGGCGTGCCTAGGCCTGAAATTGGATACTGTAGATTTTGTTCTTAAATTCATTAATAATAGTTCATTCTTTAATTGTTATACATGTTTTTACAGTCTATAATATTGTTGAAACTTACCGTGATAATAATTTTACCCAAATAATTTGAAGCTAGTAAGTAATTTAAACTTAAATATTGTTTTTTTTAGCTAGCCTAAAAAGTTATACATGTTTCATTCAGTAGGCCTAAGTAGAATGGGAAAAGCTAAGTTACTGAAAAAAACAACAACCTAAAATTACTGAAAGTAATGTAAAAAAATACTAAAAACAACAACAATTTGATTATTATGTGTATATCTAAAGATTTTAAACTTGTCCTATATAGGCTACTGTAATTGTCTTCTTAATGGGTGTATGGCGCGCCTAGGCCTGAAATTATATACTGTAGATTTTGTTCTTAAATTCATTGATAATAGTACATTCTTTAATTTTGATACATGTTTTTACAGTCTATGATATTGTTGAAATTTACCGTAATAATAATTTTATCCAAATATTATTAGGGAAATAAGTAATTTAAACTGAAATATTTTGTAAACTAACCAGGCCTAGGCCTATCTTGTTAATGTTTCCTTCAGCAGGCCAAGTAGAATGGGGTAGGCTAATTACTGAAAACCACTGGAAATTCTTACCTTTAGTAATTCTTACCTTTAGTAAAGTTAAGAGGCAATGAGTTTTTAAACTCGTAAGGAGCCTCTTCTCTCATATGTGTGTGTGTGTGTTTGTCAAGTTTGTTTTTGAATGAGTTTACACTCTTGCTATTGACAACCAATTCGGGCAGCGAGTTCCACTTGTTAATTATTCTTCTATCAAAAAAAATTGTTCCGTTTAGTTGGAAATAACTGAAAGCTAACAGAAAATAAACTGAAAACAACCAAAAGCAAAAGAAAACAAAATAGAAACTAAATAAATACCAAAAAAATAATGTTTATAATTGATTAATGTCGCCATCTATTAATGAGGTATGTTGATTTATCAGATGTTGTTATTACAGAAAAAAACTCGCACTTTATTAATACAAATATTTATTTATGCAAGTTAAATTAATTAGCGGGGTTTTTTTTTTCAAAATTATTATTGTACAGGTCCTGAACTTTTATTATTATATGTATATCTAAACATTTTTCATTGTTAAACTTGGTCTATATATGCTACTATAATTGTATTCTTAATTAATGGGTGTATGTCCTAGGCCTGAAATTGTATACTGTAGATTTTGTTCTTAAATTCATTGATAATAGTACATTCTTTAATTTTGATACATGTTTTTACAGTCTATGATATTGTTGAAATTTACCGTAATAATAATTTTATCCAAATATTATTAAGGAAATAAGTAATTTAAACTGAAATATTTTGTAAACTAACTAGGCCTAGGCCTATCTTGTTAATGTTTCCTTCAGCAGGCCAAGTAGAATGGGGCAGGCTAATTACTGAAAACCACTGAAAGCTAACAGAAAATAAACTGAAAACAACCAAAAGCAGCTGAAAACAATCGAAAACCAAACGAAAACAAAATATAAACTAAATAAATACCAAAAAAAACAATGTTTATAATTTTTATTTTAGCAATGTCGCCCTCTATTAATTAATGAGGTATGTTGATTTATCAGATGTTGTTATTACAGAAAAAACTCGCACTTTATTACCGTAATACAAATATTTATTTATGCAAGTTAAATTAATTAGCGGGTTTTTTTTTCTCAGTACAGGTCCTGAACTTGTATTATTATATGTATATCTAAACACTTTTCATTGTTAAACTTGGCCTATATAGGCTACTGTAATTGTCTTCTTTATGGGTGTATGGCCTAGGCCTGAAATTGGATACTGTAGATTTTGTTCTTAAATTCATTGATAATAGTACATTCTTTAATTTTGATACATGTTTTTACAGTCTATGATATTGTTGAAATTTACCGTAATAATAATTTTATCCAAATATTATTAAGGAAATAAGTAATTTAAACTGAAATATTTTGTAAACTAACTAGGCCTATCTTGTTAATGTTTCCTTCAGCAGGCCAAGTAGAATGGGGCAGGCTAATTACTGAAAACCACTGAAAGCTAACAGAAAATAAACTGAAAACAACCAAAAGCAGCTGAAAACAACCGAAAACCAAACGAAAACAAAATATAAACTAAATAAATACCAAAAAAAACAATGTTTATAATTTTTATTTTAGGAATGTCGCCCTCTATTAATGAGGTATGTTGATTTATCAGATGTTGTTATTACAGAAAAAACTCGCACTTTATTAATACAAATATTTATTTATGCAAGTTAAATTAATTAGCGGTTTTTTTTTTTCAAATTTATCTTTGTACAGGTCCTGAACTTGTATTATTATATGTATATCTAAACACTTTTCATTGTTAAACTTGCCCTATATAGGCTACTGTAATTGTCTTCTTTATGGGTGTATGGCGTGCCTAGGCCTGAAATTGGATACTGTAGATTTTGTTCTTAAATTCATTAATAATAGTTCATTCTTTAATTGTTATACATGTTTTTACAGTCTATAATATTGTTGAAACTTACCGTGATAATAATTTTACCCAAATAATTTGAAGCTAGTAAGTAATTTAAACTTAAATATTGTTTTTTTTAGCTAGCCTAAAAAGTTATACATGTTTCATTCAGTAGGCCTAAGTAGAATGGGAAAAGCTAAGTTACGGTACTGAAAAAAACAACAACCTAAAATTACTGAAAGTAATGTAAAAAAATACTAAAAACAACAACAATTTGATTATTATGTGTATATCTAAAGATTTTAAACTTGTCCTATAGAGGCTACTGTAATTGTCTTCTTAATGGGTGTATGGCGCGCCTAGGCCTGAAATTATATACTGTAGATTTTGTTCTTAAATTCATTGATAATAGTACATTCTTTAATTTTGATACATGTTTTTACAGTCTATGATATTGTTGAAATTTACCGTAATAATAATTTTATCCAAATATTATTAAGAAAATAAGTAATTTAAACTGAAATATTTTGTAAACTAACTAGGCCTATCTTGTTAATGTTTCCTTCAGCAGGCCAAGTAGAATGGGGCAGGCTAATTACTGAAAACCACTGAAAGCTAACAGAAAATAAACTGAAAACCAAACGAAAACAAAATATAAACTAAATAAATACCAAAAAAAACAATGTTTATAATTTTTATTTTAGCAATGTCGCCCTCTATTAATGAGGTATGTTGGTTTATCAGATGTTGTTATTACAGAAAAAACTCGCACTTTATTAATACAAATATTTATTTATGCAAGTTAAATTAATTAGCGGGTTTTTTTTTTTCAAAATTATTATTGTACAGGTCCTGAACTTTTATTATTATATGTATATCTAAACATTTTTCATTGTTAAACTTGGTCTATATAGGCTACTATAATTGTATTCTTAATTAATGGGTGTATGTCCTAGGCCTGAAATTGTATACTGTAGATTTTGTTCTTAAATTCATTGATAATAGTACATTCTTTAATTTTGATACATGTTTTTACAGTCTATGATATTGTTGAAATTTACCGTAATAATAATTTTATCCAAATATTATTAAGGAAATAAGTAATTTAAACTGAAATATTTTGTAAACTAACTAGGCCTAGGCCTATCTTGTTAATGTTTCCTTCAGCAGGCCAAGTAGAATGGAGCAGGCTAATTACTGAAAACCACTGAAAGCTAACAGAAAATAAACTGAAAACAACCAAAAGCAGCTGAAAACAACCGAAAACCAAACGAAAACAAAATATAAACTAAATAAATACCAAAAAAAACAATGTTTATAATTTTTATTTTAGCAATGTCGCCCTCTATTAATGAGGTATGTTGGTTTATCAGATGTTGTTATTACAGAAAAAACTCGCACTTTATTAATACAAATATTTATTTATGCAAGTTAAATTAATTAGCGGGGTTTTTTTTTCAAATTTATCTTTGTACAGGTCCTGAACTTGTATTATTATATGTATATCTAAACACTTTTCATTGTTAAACTTGGCCTATATAGGCTACTGTAATTGTCTTCTTTATGGGTGTATGGCCTAGGCCTGAAATTGGATACTGTAGATTTTGTTCTTAAATTCATTGATAATAGTTCATTCTTTAATTTTTATACATGTTTTTACAGTCTATGATATTGTTGAAACTTACCGTGATAATAATTTTACCCAAATAATTTGAAGTTAGTAAGTAATTTAAACTTAAATATTGTTTTTTTTAGCTAGCCTAAAAAGTTATACATGTTTCATTCAGTAGGCCTAAGTAGAATGGGAAAAGCTAAGTTACTGAAAAAAACAACAACCTAAAATTACTGAAAGTAATGTAAAAAAATACTAAAAACAACAACAATTTGATTATTATGTGTATATCTAAAGATTTTAAACTTGTCCTATATAGGCTACTGTAATTGTCTTCTTAATGGGTGTATGGCGCGCCTAGGCCTGAAATTATATACTGTAGATTTTGTTCTTAAATTCATTGATAATAGTACATTCTTTAATTTTGATACATGTT
Source organism: Antedon mediterranea (assembly GCF_964355755.1). Classification (NCBI taxonomy): domain Eukaryota; kingdom Metazoa; phylum Echinodermata; class Crinoidea; order Comatulida; family Antedonidae; genus Antedon; species Antedon mediterranea. The sequence goes on from NC_092671.1 coordinate 27,475,892, forward strand.
TTTACAGTCTATGATATTGTTGAAATTTACCGTAATAATAATTTTATCCAAATATTATTAGGGAAATAAGTAATTTAAACTGAAATATTTTGTAAACTAACCAGGCCTAGGCCTATCTTGTTAATGTTTCCTTCAGCAGGCCAAGTAGAATGGGGTAGGCTAATTACTGAAAACCACTGGAAATTCTTACCTTTAGTAATTCTTACCTTTAGTAAAGTTAAGAGGCAATGAGTTTTTAAACTCGTAAGGAGCCTCTTCTCTCATATGTGTGTGTGTGTGTTTGTCAAGTTTGTTTTTGAATGAGTTTACACTCTTGCTATTGACAACCAATTCGGGCAGCGAGTTCCACTTGTTAATTATTCTTCTATAAAAAAAAATTGTTCCGTTTAGTTGGAAATAACTGAAAGCTAACAGAAAATAAACTGAAAACAACCAAAAGCAAAAGAAAACAAAATAGAAACTAAATAAATACCAAAAAAATAATGTTTATAATTGATTAATGTCGCCATCTATTAATGAGGTATGTTGATTTATCAGATGTTGTTATTACAGAAAAAAACTCGCACTTTATTAATACAAATATTTATTTATGCAAGTTAAATTAATTAGCGGGGTTTTTTTTTTCAAAATTATTATTGTACAGGTCCTGAACTTGTATTATTATATGTATATCTAAACATTTTTCATTGTTAAACTTGGTCTATATATGCTACTATAATTGTATTCTTAATTAATGGGTGTATGTCCTAGGCCTGAAATTGTATACTGTAGATTTTGTTCTTAAATTCATTGATAATAGTACATTTTTTAATTTTGATACATGTTTTTACAGTCTATGATATTGTTGAAATTTACCGTAATAATAATTTTATCCAAATATTATTAAGGAAATAAGTAATTTAAACTGAAATATTTTGTAAACTAACTAGGCCTAGGCCTATCTTGTTAATGTTTCCTTCAGCAGGCCAAGTAGAATGGGGCAGGCTAATTACTGAAAACCACTGAAAGCTAACAGAAAATAAACTGAAAACAACCAAAAGCAGCTGAAAACAATCGAAAACAAAATATAAACTAAATAAATACCAAAAAAAACAATGTTTATAATTTTTATTTTAGCAATGTCGCCCTCTATTAATTAATGAGGTATGTTGATTTATCAGATGTTGTTATTACAGAAAAAACTCGCACTTTATTAATACAAATATTTATTTATGCAAGTTAAATTAATTAGCGGGGTTTTTTTTTCTCAGTACAGGTCCTGAACTTGTATTATTATATGTATATCTAAACACTTTTCATTGTTAAACTTGGCCTATATAGGCTACTGTAATTGTCTTCTTTATGGGTGTATGGCCTAGGCCTGAAATTGGATACTGTAGATTTTGTTCTTAAATTCATTGATAATAGTTCATTCTTTAATTTTTATACATGTTTTTACAGTCTATGATATTGTTGAAACTTACCGTGATAATAATTTTACCCAAATAATTTGAAGTTAGTAAGTAATTTAAACTTAAATATTGTTTTTTTTAGCTAGCCTAAAAAGTTATACATGTTTCATTCAGTAGGCCTAAGTAGAATGGGAAAAGCTAAGTTACTGAAAAAAACAACAACCTAAAATTACTGAAAGTAATGTAAAAAAATACTAAAAACAACAACAATTTGATTATTATGTGTATATCTAAAGATTTTAAACTTGTCCTATATAGGCTACTGTAATTGTCTTCTTAATGGGTGTATGGCGCGCCTAGGCCTGAAATTATAATACTGTAGATTTTGTTCTTAAATTCATTGATAATAGTACATTCTTTAATTTTGATACATGTTTTTACAGTCTATGATATTGTTGAAATTTACCGTAATAATAATTTTATCCAAATATTATTAGGGAAATAAGTAATTTAAACTGAAATATTTTGTAAACTAACCAGGCCTATAGGCCTATCTTGTTAATGTTTCCTTCAGCAGGCCAAGTAGAATGGGGTAGGCTAATTACTGAAAACCACTGGAAATTCTTACCTTTAGTAATTCTTACCTTTAGTAAAGTTAAGAGGCAATTAAATGAGTTTCTAAAGTCGTAAGGAGCCTCTTCTCTCATATGTGTGTATGTGTGTGTGTTTGTCAAGTTTGTTTTTGAATGAGTTTACACTCTTGCTATTGACAACCAATTCGGGCAGCGAGTTCCACTTGTTAATTATTCTTCTATCAAAAAAAATTGTTCCGTTTAGTTGGAAATAACTGAAAGCTAACAGAAAATAAACTGAAAACAACCAAAAGCAAAAGAAAACAAAATAGAAACTAAATAAATACCAAAAAAATAATGTTTATAATTGATTAATGTCGCCGTCTATTAATGACAATGTAAAAGATATTTTAAATAAAACAAATTTTATAGACAAATTTAATCAAGAACCATCTACTAACTGGATAAAGCCATTTAGGAAAATAATAAACAGGTTGATCATAACGAGTGGTTTTCAAAGGCCCAATGCAAAACAACGTTAACAGAATATACTATGTATAAAGGAACTCCAAACCTTGAACAATATTTATTAGATAAAACTAATTTTAAGAGTATTAATTTAAAATTTAAAGCAAGATCAAACTCTCTAGATCTTGAGGGTCGTAGACAATCCTGGTCAAGTCATAACACAGGATTATGTAAGATGTGTAGTACTAACGAAAAAGAAACAGTAAACCATTTTTTATTTAAATGTCCTTCATTAAACTCTGTTAGAAATGATGTATACTTGGATCTTAAGAACAACCTCATAGACAATAATTTAAGTATTTACTGGAATAATTTTAATTGTGGATCTCAAGAATTAAAACCCCACTTTATGCTAGACAATTTATTCACTCAAAATGAAACATTAGGAGAAATCTGGTAGCAAAGAGTATTAATCTCTGATTGAGTGACATCTCAAAACAGGAATGGCGTAACAATGTTTTTTCTAATTCAATGTGTGATAATTATAGATATTTTAGGGATGTTTTAGTATTCGAAAAGTCATTAATTTTACTAAAAGATAATGAAAGGATTGATCTCTGCAGGTTCAGATGTGGGAATCATCGACTTCCGATCTCTAAAAGATACAGTAATGAACACAAAACCAAATGTACTTTATGTAACCAAAACGATACTGGAGACGAATACCACTATTTATTTATTTGCCCCAAATATACATTCAAAAGTATTATATCACCCGCCCAAATAGAACCAAAATGCACCAATTACTTAATACCAGATCCAAAAAAAAAACTATCAAACTTAGCTAAATTTATTCATGAAATGTTGTATTTGTTTTAGTTAGATGTTGCTTTTCGATATATCAATTTTGTATAAGACCAAAACAATTATGTCTGGAAGTGTTTAGTTTGTTATTTTTCAAGATTGAAAGATTGTTCTTTCATACCCTGAAAAGGGTCGTTAAAGAAATAAAGAATCATTGTCATTGTCATTGTCAACGCCATGGCCTATGGCCTACAGAAAGGAGTATGGTCGAACAAATAAAGTATGGCATGAATATAGGCCAAAAATCATGTACTATAATAAAGTATGGCATGAATATAGGCCAAAAATCATGTACTATCGAATCTGTATATAAATTATTAATACTTGCGTTCGCTATTTGTATTTTATTATTAATTTACATGATTACATCTCTATTGTATTTATACAGTATTGTTTGCATTAGATCAATATAAATTTTATTATTAATTTACATGCGAGTCGAATCTTATATTGTAATTTACATCGAATCTTAATATTTCATTATAATTTACGTCTTTGTAGTACAGTATTGCATTATTAATTTACGTTTGCGTGGCAAATGTATTTCATTGGCCATTACATTTCTATCCCGGTTTCTGCCCAGGCGTGGTTGTTTTATAAGTAATATTATGTAAAGTGTTCATGTCATAGTAATATTTGTTTGTAGATTTATCATTTCAACGTAATAACAATTCAAATAAAGTTTCGATGTGTTGGACTGTTTGTGTTTTCAATAAAGCAACGCAAATTACAACAGAAATATTGTCTAAAGTTACATGTATTGTCTCAAAGTTGTGTTTGATGTTGCGCGCATTATCACTCTGCGGTAACATATTCGTCTTCAATGTCTTTGTGTACAGGTCTATTATTGCACAAAAATCACGCACGCCAGTCTTTATGTCCATATAAAGTCAGCAATTTTGTAAAATCCACATTACTTCCAATACTGTTATCAAAATGTACGAATGTATAGACTGCCAGCAACCTGTAAGAGAGAACGAAGAAGGTATGTTATGCAATACCTGTGATCGGTGAACCGGAGTGACGAGAGCAGAGTATTTGCGAGGTGTGAGAGATCGGTAGATTGAGTGGAATTGCAGAGATTGTGACCAACCTGATGATGTCGACATGTATGCTGGTGACCTTGGCTATTTCAATGAGCCGGTTGTACACACGTTGAAAATGAGATTGACATCAACCCATTTCCTGAACCAAATCCGGTTGCCGTTGATGCAGACATAACAGATACGGTTTTATAAGGAACATCTAAACTAAATTAAAATCAAACTGTATATTATATTTGGGTTAATCCAAATCGTTTTAAGTTTTCATGTTTTGTTAGTACAGTATTTACAAACAAACTCACTTAAAAGCTTATTTCCATTGGAATCATTTTATAATCTAAACTAGCTATTGTAAAATAAAACATATTGTTTAAAACCGTTATAGGCCGGCGGCCTGAATGGTTATTAAAGTTGGGTGAATTTCCCAAATGAAATAAAAATAACAATAGCAAAAAATATCCTTTTTGACTGTATCCTATGTTAATTATCTATACAGGACACCTTGGTTGTCTCGGCTACCAATACTGCAAAAAGGTTGATAAACGACGTGCTAATACAACGTGGCGATACGGTTGTCTTCGGACTAGGGCAGTGACTTGCAAAGCAACTGTACTTGAGAAGGATGGAGAATACACTGGAGGATCCATACATGACCACATCTGTGGTATGAGACTAGGTATGTCATTATTATTATTAATTCTATATAACTTAATTAATTTATTCAAATTACGCCACTTCGAAATACAAAAAAACAAAATTCAATCCGTAAAACAAATTTATTTATTTTTATGTCATATTTGACATTCTATAGTATGTAACTTAATTAATTTATTCAAATTATGACACTTAGACATACGAAAAACAAAATTCAATCCGTAAAACAAATTTATTTATTTTTATGTCATATTTGACATTCTATAGTATGTAACTTAATTAATTTATTCAAATTATGACACTTAGACATACGAAAAACAAAATTCAATCCGTAAAACAAATTAATTTATTTTTATGTCATGTTTGACATTCTATAGTATGTAACTTAATTAATTTATTCAAATTATGACACTTAGACATACGAAAAACAACTTATTTTATTTTTATGTCATCTTTGATATTCTATATTTTATTAAATATATATTCTGGTATAGTACGAAAGATAGTAATAATATACGGAAAAAAAAAACCCATTTACTAATCAAATCATATTTCTTTTTTTGTAGGACGTGGGAAAGTGGCGACTGTTCGACGGGATGTCAAGAGAAAAGCTATGGAACGGCCATTTGAGTCTGCTGCAGAGATTGTGGACAGGGTTATGCGAGATGATATTGGTGTGGGACAAGTTGAACTACATCCGACCTTACCAAAGGCAGGCAAACCAGAAAAGAAAACTATCCAGACCTCGACATCCACCAAACCTCAACTTTGTTCTTCACAAACAACATATCGGCGATGGGTTTTTGCGAGACAATGTTGTGATTGATGTGGCCGTCATATATTGCTAGCAACTGACAGAATGGTAATGCTTGATCATTCCAGAGTCTGGTAAGTATACTCATTGTCCTATGTTGTTCCTCCCATCTAATCATTCTTTTTACTCGGGGTACCCGAGTCTAGGACTTACTCATTTTCTCCTCTTCTTCCTCCATCTGGACACTATTGAGTAAAAAGTGCGATTTTTAAAGTACTACTCCTCCCTTATTCGTTGTAGTATTGAGCTGGGATTTGGCATGAACATATTACAGGGACATGTCCTCAAAGCTATAGAGCCGGATTTTTAATTTTTTGTTAATTAATTTGTTTAATTAAGAATCCACAATGTGTGACACACACCACAGCATTATGTAGTTATATGGTTATATGCGGATTCTTGGCGTAGTGGTTATCACGTTTGCTTAACACGCAGAAGGTACCTGGTTCGAGCCCGGACGAAACCTTTTTTTAAACGTTATGGTGGAAAGTACTCTATACGCAATATGATAATTATACACAGTATATCTTATTTTTATTATTTTTTTAAATACTTATTTTGTGTAATCGGTAATTATCACTTTTACACATGTTTATTTTCCTTTGTGCTTATTACCATATTTATTTGTAATTTAAATGGATTAAAAAACTTTCTTTAACCCACATTTTTAGTGTAAGTGGTTTTCGTAGTGTAGTGGTTGTCAAGTCTGCTTAACACGCAGAAGGTCCCGGTTCGAGCCCTGGCGAAACCTCGGGTTTCTTTTACTTTATGGTGAAATAACTGTATACGTCTGTATACAGCTTCTTTCGCTGTACCCCGAGTATTGCACATTCGTGCTTTTTTGTTAATTAATTTGTTTAATTAAGAAGCCACAATGTGTGACACACACCACAGCGTTATGTAGTTATATGCGGCTTCTTGGCGTAGTGGTTATCACGTTTGCTCAATACGCAGAAGGTACCTGGTTCGAGCCCGGGCTAAACTTTTTTTTTTAAACTTTATGGTGAAAAGTACTGTATACGCAATATGATAATTATACACAGTATATCTTATTATTATTTTTTAAAATACTTATTTTGTGTAATCGGTAATTATCACTTTTACACATGTTTATTTTGCTTTGTGCTTATTACCATTTATTTGTAATTTAAATGGATTAAAAAACTTTCTGTAACCCACAATTTTAATGTAAGAGGTTTCGTAGTGTAGTGGTTGTCAAGTCTGCTTAACACGCAGAAGGTCCCGGTTCGAGCCCTGGCGAAACCTATTTTTCTTTAACTTTCTAACTGTATACGTCTGTATACAGCTTCTTTCGCTGTACCCCGAGTATTGCACATTCGTGCTTGTTATTTTTAGATGGTGCATCTAATTTGCAATTTCTTTACACTTTCAGATATATACGTAGAACGCATCCAGATATTATTCCTAAAAAGATTTTAAAAATTACGAATGTTGTAATAATTATGTTTATTCTCTTGTGTTGCTTTTTTTTAAACTATGCTGCACCAAAAAGTAAACGCTGAACTAATGTTATGTTATGCATGTTTTCTTATTTTTCTCTTAGGCTATCTTTAGCAAGGTCCAAGAAGTTGGCCTTCAACGCGCCTACATGCAGGAACCAAATACCAGACTCTAAGTCTGAAAACTGATACCCTTACCGGTTTTGCCATTGGAGCATGTACCTGCTGGAACAAGTTGCAGGCAACTCACCACTCATATTGGCGATGACGACGTACATGCGAAACTATTGGATTAATGGAGATGTGTTTACGCCTATGGATTGGAGTGTGTTTCGGCAGCAAAAAACGACAAATAATGATGTAGAAGGGTATCACCAACGCCTTAACCAAAGAGCAAAGAAATGTAAGAATAACTTCAAACATTCATTTTGTTGTTTTGTGGGTTTATTTGTTGATCTTATGTAATTTTTAATTGTTTTTTTTATTATCTGCAGCTAATCTACACTTCTACTTACTTTGTAAGCTGCTATTGGATGAAGGACAGACAGTTGCGATTCATGCAGATTTCGTCGGCAGGGAGGATAACCTACACAATCAATCACGCCATGCTGCACGCGCAACGGTCCGCCTGAACCTGCTGTGGGACAAGAGGAACACGAACCGCTAGGGCATTATTGTTGGCTGCCAGTCGCGTTATTAGCCGTAATTAATTAGTTATTAGTTAGTTAAACTTATTAGTTTAAATTGTATATGTTTAATTTTTATTTTTTTTAGTTAAATATATAATTTTACCTTGATTTACCTTGATCTTGGAAATCTAAAGCAATGCTTGTGTGTCCCTCCGGTATATTCTATGTTCTATCATATGGGGAAAGGTTTAGTGGGTGGTGTTTCCAAAACTTTTCTAGTCGGTTTTTAAATTGATTAACATTTGCAGCTTCTATTACATCCTGTTCCATGTGTCGATAATAGAGTTTGTTAAAAATTTCTGCTGTATCCTTAAGTGAGTATGAGGTTTACTAATTAAGTGTCCTCTGGTTCTAGATTCAGTGGTTAACCTAAAAAAAATCCTCATTGTTACATTTAGTAAAACCTGATTGAAAATGTTCATCTGGTTTGTAGTAATACTTTATTTGGAAATGTTCTTTTTTCAAACCAATAATTAGTAAGCTAACCCTGACAGTTTCGCTGTCCTGTTCGGACAGCTTCTTCAGAAATAATGACGATCTATCATCAAACAGATTGACCTCTAGAGGGCCTATTCTGTTTAATGACAGGGTCATACGGCAATGTGATATCAACATTTGTAATGCATTTTTATATGATAGAAGGCGGCAAACAATAATTTGTTCCGATCAGAGCCATTTCACCTCTGTTAGAAATCTGCACATCAATCGTAATAGCATATAAATCTTTTTTATGTGCGTATTTTTTAAGACAAGCTTAACGTACGTGCGTGTGGCGTTTGTGGTGCGGATAACTAACTCGTCAAAGTGACGAGTTTCAAGTCTAGTGCTTCTTTCCTTCTGTCATTTTTGTGCGTCGTGTTTCTCTAAAACGTGTAAACATAACATGTCATAACTTTGTCAACATATGTGCATTTACGTGAAGTTGTGCACCTCCTATTTTTAAATGACGTCATAGTTACGCAACGTGACTTGCGCGTGATTTTATGATTTTTTTTATATTGATCATAGATTCAAAACCAAGCGTATTTTTTTTTTTACACTTTGTGAAAATTTAAGTCATATCAAGAGCAAACTTTTTGTAGATAAAAAAGGACATGTTTTACAAGAAGTTACGCGTGCACGCGCATTTAAAATTTTACACGCGCGGTGTGCACGTAGCGCTAAAAACATATTTTAATTATATTTTTCCAGCCTTTTATAGTAAATTTACCACGTCAAATTGTACAATTTGCGCGCGTTTTTATTGAAGAAGTTCAAAAATTCGTCAAAATTATGCCTTTTTTTAAACAGTCATAGATTGTAAACAACGAGGTGAACTTTTTTTTAATTACATACTCTGGAAGTTGATGAGTTGTAGATATCGGATCATGAATCAATATGGCTAACCGGACATTGTGACATCATCGTATGGCCACACGAATGTAAAATATAGGATTTTTGTCTCTTTCGTTATTGCTCATCATATTCAATGGAACGCATCACGCCTATCTGTATTCCTTTTTCTCCGAGATAATATTGTCTTGGTCAATCAACTATCTTACGCATGAGTTAAAAATATTTTAATTTTTATTACGTCAATAGGGCTAAAAATTTTAATTAACAGGGTCATTAATTTCATCTTTACAGTAAATTTTAATCTGTTATAGCTCGTAAGAATAAAATGTGATAATCACGATTAAAACGTTTTCAGGAAGCTATGGGATTGTAGATACGAAATCATGTGAACTTTTCCCCAATCAGATGTTGTGACGTCATCATATGGCCAGTTAAATAAACAAAGTCGTATTTTCATCTCATAGTTCATTACATTTAAAAGAGCACGCATCAATATTTCACGTATTCAAATTTCTTCTAAACGTTAATATGTTGTTGCTGAGATAATTACCGAAATTACTACCTTCGCGTTTCATTTTGAAACCGTCAACATGTTAAAATTGGAATAAAATACGGGTCCCGTTATTTCACCTATTTTACACTGTTTGTGACATGTATACAGATTATACTATGTATACTATATGACACAAAATATACAGCATTCAGCACTAACAACACATCATATTCTTCAGTTCAGGTTATAATGCCAATATTTTTCTGTGTGCAAAATTTAAATTGGAACTTGGCAAAAATTTAATTTATATCATGCGCAAACTTTCTATGGATTAAAAATGGCATGTTTTAAAGAAAGTTACGCGCACACGTGCGTTTGAAATTTCAATATGCAAAATATCAATTTCTAATCAACTTTCTACGCGTTTCATGTCATTTTGAGCATTTCAAAAATTCCCACGCGTGGAAGTAGATGAGTTGTAGATATCAAATCATGCATGAATATGGCTAACCGGACATTGTGACGTCATTGTATGGCCACTTGAATATAAAATATAGGATTTTTGTATCTTTCGTCATAGCTCATCACATTAAATAGAGCACATCTCCACTTATCCGTATTCCATTTTCTCCCATTTTTTTGTATTGTCTAAGTTAATCAATTATCTTTCGCATGATTCACCATTTTTAAAATTGTGATGACGTCATCATGTTCAAAAGCGTCAATAACTTTGGTCACTTATTTTCACCTATTCTGCACTGTATGTAGTACGTATACTGTATATAGTATATACTGTATATACTTAGACGTGACACAAAATAGAGAGCACACTAACGTTTTTTCAATGGCATAATCGTTTTTCTGTGCGCAATATTCTAACGTATGACGTGCACTTGGTGTTTGCGCTGTGGATAACCTAACTCGTCCGTAGTGACGAGTTCAAATCTAGTTTAGAATTGAGTCGCAGTTAGTATACATGAACGTAATGTTATTTATTCTTGTGGTACTTGAAACATTTAAACTTAAATTTTTCTGTAGTTTTAAATTTCTTCTACTCGGCTCTGTCAGTGGTCCGAAAACTATGATGAACTATTTTATAGTTTCTAATTACGAAGTTTTTTTCTAAGTGCCTTATACTTCTCTCTCTCAGTTTTTGTTCGATCCTTGGATATTTGTACAGATTCTGGCTTTATATTTCTCAGTTTTTTTAAGACTTCATAAGGGTGCAGGTCAACTCGGCCCTAAACCGTCTCGGCCAAAGTCAAGTTGGCCCCAAGTCAAGTCGGCCTCAAGTTAAGTCGGCCTCACGTCAACTCGGCCTCTAAAAAGTAAGGAACGCAAAAAGTGCTAATATAGTAGTTCATTTATTACAATGGCAGGATATAGTATGGTTATGGCTACATAATAGACGAAATAAAACCGAAATTTCAATGTAAATTGTTTAAATGTTTGTTAGATCTATTTTTTGATACAAAGATGTTCCCAGAAAGAATCAAAATATTCTTAGAAGGCCTATTATTATTATATAGATATTATTAGATTAATACAGTAAAATAAAAATGTTTTTTTGTGTATATATTCTCTCTCAAATTATTAGCAATATGTTACGGTCAAAGTGAATAACTATAATATGTGACAGGGAATAATATCGCCAGTGTAGCATAGCAAAAAGCTATACAAAGCAACCTTATTGCTACACATTTCGCCAGTGTAGCATAGCAAAAAGCTATACAAAGCAACCTTATTGCTACACATTTCGCCAGTGTAGCATAGCAAAAAGCTATACAAAGCAACCTTATTGCTACACATTTCTAAAATTGTGTAGCAAAAAAGACAATACAAAACTATGTATATCGACTAAAAAAACAGTTTGATTAGCAATAATTGCTAAACAAAATTTTAAAATGAAAATTTTCCCTGCTGTGACAATAAAATGGTATATTATAGTTACAAATTCTTTCACACATTTATTTTTTTTTGGGGTACAATGACGATGTCAATCAAACTACCGAAGAGATTATGGAAACAAATTCGAAATGTTCTGTCATGTTAAAGTTCTATTGTAATTGTGCGCTATTCAAATTGTTTTTATTACTTTTGTGATTTGATTATAATAGAGAATTCAATGAATACATTTTATGTATGGGAAATTAATCTAAAACACACTGAAGAAATCATCATGGAAAAAATGGTGTATTTTTATTTTGTCAAGCATAAAAACTAATCTAAAACACACTGAAGAAATCATCATGAAATAATGGCGTAATTTTATTTTGTCAAGCAAAAACTAAAACATCTTGTTTGAGTCCTAAACAACGGAATTCCTAAACAACATACTATTGCCTTAGCATTCTCATCTGTTTTTTTAACACCCACCGCGCCCTGTATTGTTCAATAAAATTGATCACCTAAAGGAGCATTCCCACAGTACCTGTTCCGTTTCGCGGAACGGAAGACGGTGCCGTTTTTTTTCAACGTGACGCGCGCCCGCTCGCCGTTCCGTTGTAAACATTCACACCTGTTCCGTTTTGTGACGTATTCCGTGACAATGGGCAAACGTTAAAATGTCAGCCGTTTCTGGATGGTCATCGGATGATAGTGAGGAAGAAATTATTCTTTCCGCTATAATTTTAGCAAAAAGAAGGAAAAGAAATGGGTAAACGAGGTCTGTTCCGAAAGAAAGAAATTTGGTCAATTTGAAACATTGGTAAAACGTAACTGGCGACCAATGAAGACGAATTCTTCAATTATTTTAGAATGACGCTTTACCAATACGGTCATCTTGTCAGTTTATTTAAAGATGATATTACAAAACGGGACACAAGATTCCCGATGATAGTAACAACACACACCATGACAAATTCCATGAATCTGTAATTTAATACATTAAAATCACAATCACATCCCCTCGCGATCAGAGGTCTCTCCAATTCCCGCCACATTTTTTAACTTCATGACCCTTGACATAATAAACTACGAAACGGGTTATGATTGGTTAAAGTAGACCGTGTTTCGTTTCCGTTCCGTTTCTATCAAGTTATGAGCGATCTGTCAGTTCCGTTGTTTTTCACCGGCCGTTCATTTTTCACGGAACAGATTTGGTGTAAACGCTGCTATTGTTTTAACGCTTTTTGATTTTCTAACAAAACGGTGCCGTTCTCCGTTCCGTGAAACAAAACAGGTGTGAATGCCCCTTTAGTCATGAGAATATACAGTAGCCAAATAACACTTATATACAAACGTCAGTCATCATGTGATACTTTGTTTGGAATAACAATACCTTAAAATTAAGAGAAATAACAACATGGACTGTCATGGAAGCAAATTTCTCTCTTCCCATGGTGTACCGTATTAATTATGATTAATTATGAAGTAGAAACGAAATGAAAATAAAAATGTCATACAAAAAAACGGTAAGGCCTATTTGTAAATAATGCACATTCATGTCTGGGTGTGTGTGCATGTAACCTATACCCATAATGCTTATACAATTTGTATTCTTGCCTTTTGATTTGTTATGATTTTAATGTTATTTTATTCTTTTTATATTGATGTATATATACAGTTGTAGACCGAAGTATATTGTTTAAATATTATTCATAAAAATGTCTTTGACAGTTATTTCTGTATACTAAATGTGAAGAAATATTTATTTTTTTCAAACAATATAAATAACTACTACCTATCAATTAAACGAAAAATGATCAGGCCCAGTATGTTATAATTTATATTGAATTTTCCATTTATTTTGTCTATTATGTAGGCCCTAGTCCTAACCGTACTGTGATGTTTATCTTGCCATTATAATATTAACTACTATATTAGCACTTTTTGAGTTCCAAAGTTTTTAGAGGCCGAGTTGACGGATTAGATTTTGGCCGAGTTGACGTGAGGCCGAGTTGACTTGAGGCCGAGTTGACGTGGGGCCGACTTGACTTGGGGCCGACTTGACTTGGGGCCGACTTGACTTTGGTCGAGACGGTTTAGGACAGAGTTGGATCGAATTCCTTCATAACATGTACTGACTTGATCCATCTCTACTTTCAAAGGTCTGCATTTTTCTAAATCTCTTTTCCCAAGTCTGTAAACTGCTTTAACTTCGTACTTTTGTACATCTAATTTGCGACGCAAGATCTCATTTAACTGATCTGTGTCGTCTTGTTTCTGGGTTTTTACTTTGGGATTCCTCAATTCCATAAAAAATTAGATAATTATGTATGATGTGTGATATTAAATAAATAAATTGAAAGTTAACAAATTATGACAGCCACTTAGTTATTAGTTAATTAAACTTATTAGTTAAAATGTTCAATTTTATTGTTTTTAATTTAATAATTTAATATATAAATATAATGTATGATGTATGATTTGAATGTTAATTTATATAATTCAATATATAAATATGATGTATGATTTCAATGTTAATTTAAATAATTTAATATATAAATATAATGTATGATGTATGATCTTAATGTTAATTAAATAATTTAATATATAAAAATAATGTATGATGTATGATTTTAATGTTAATTTATATAATTTAATATATAAATATAATGTATGATGTATGATTTTAATGTTAATTTATATAATTTAATATATAAAAATAATGTATGATGTATGATTTGAATGTTAATCTATATATAAATTTACATAAGGGCAAAATTCGGTAAATCGCGCCTTACTTCTAGAATTTTTACTCGATGGTATATAAAGTTGGTTCGTACTTTCGGTACTGATTTTAACCACCTGATGTAACCCTGTTTACTAATTAAATTGAGTTAGATAATTAGTTATTGACGATTAAAACGAATTTAGGTTCAACGATTTGCCCCAAATAGGGGTGTTTTCCGATCGTGGTATACACTGTCTAATGGATGTCCAACTTGAAAAATACCCGCACACAATAATACGATGACGCTTCGCATTTTCCTATCTCCTCCTACGATAATTGTTTTTAATAGCTGAAAACTGGTTGAACAGCTAGAGTACAGCATCATAATGTTGAAGACAGGCCGATTTTCTTAAAAAAATACTATTTTGATAGATTTAATATACGATTATACAAATGTATTGATTTGCGATGAATGGAACATTCCAATCTCTGTTTCACAAGTGTCTATTCCCTCAGGCGTCGTAAAGGCAAGTACAGTACTGTATACTCGAAATTCGATCCATTTTTGTTTTCAATCTGTGCTGCAGAGGTTGGATATAATTTTTTTTTAAACGGATAATGAGCTAGCGTTTTCACTCGCCGTATATTATGTACAAATCTTTATTATTGCAGTTAAACCACCCACATCATCACCTTTCCCTCACTGGCATGAGTAGCGTTGTAAAACCAGTAGAGAATAGGCCTACGGTACATCACATGCCCTAAACGCAGAACAACTTTGGTGGGTAGGGTAGGAACCAACTTAAGTATGAATTGGCTCTAAGAAACAATTGAAAACCATTAGGCCTACTAATTAAGTTGAGTTAGATAATTTAATATTTATTGACGATTAAATCGAATTTATGATTTTCCCCGAATAGAGGTGGTTTTCACAAATTGTTTTACATTATATTATAAACATATACACGTCGTAGTGATGTATCGTTACATGTGCTGTACTATTTCAATCGACTAGGACGGTGATAGTTTCGCAATCGCAATGTTTTACTGTGTTTAGTGGTATATTATTTGTAAAACATGAAAGCAATTAATATTTCGTTACTAAATGGATAAAGAATATATTTTAACATTGTTCCTCTTTGCACCCATCCTCTTCCCCATCCCTCAACCCTAATGTTACATACAAAACACAAATTAAGTTTGTTTAAATTTGACTTAAACAATTGGTCTTATTTTGTGACAAGTTTCTCTTTCGGAAGTAATAGGGTGCTAATTTTAGTTGAGTACATAAATCACAGTGTCTATTTATTCGTTCCTGTACACGACATGTATTATTGTCCTGCGGTACGTACATTTGAAATCGCCAGTTTTTTAACGCTGAAATTATTATGTATTCGAGAACCATCTGTGGGCACGACCTAAATGGTACGCGAGCGAAGCGAGCGTACCATCTAGTTTATATAATTTAATATATAAATATAATGTATGATTTTAATGTTAATTTATATAATTTAATATATAAATATGATGTATGATTTTAATGTTAATTTAAATAATTTAATATATAAATATAATGTATGATGTATGATCTTAATGTTAATTAAATAATTTAATATATAAATATAATGTATGATGTATGATTTTAATGTTAATTTATATAATTTAATATATAAATATAATGTATGATGTATGATTTTAATGTTAATTAAATAATTTAATATATAAATATAATGTATGATGTATGATTTTAATGTTAATTTATATAATTTAATATATAAATATAATGTATGATGTATGATTTTAATGTTAATTATAAAATTTAATATATAAAAATAATGTATGATGTATGTTTTAAATGTTAATTAAATAACTTAATATATAAATATAATGTATGATATAAATAAATTGCTCTTGTTATTGTAAATAAATTGAAAGTTAATTATGAGTGCGAACACTTTGGTTTCTTGTTATTACAGTAGTTAATTTACTAATATATAATAACAACAATATATTATATATATTTTGCTATATATATCATTGGCTAATTTCGAATACTATATAATATTAAAGCACAATGGCAACAACAATCGAAGCACACATGGCCTTCCATACAGATTATTGAACTAGCGGCCGCTTTGGTTGGTGGCCGCTTAGACCCTAATCTAGGCCTGAAATTGGATACTGTAGATTTTGTTCTTAAATTCATTGATAATAGTTCATTCTTTAATTTTTATACATGTTTTTACAGTCTATGATATTGTTGAAACTTACCGTGATAATAATTTTACCCAAATAATTTGAAGCTAGTAAGTAATTTAAACTTAAATATTGTTTTTTTTAGCTAGCCTAAAAAGTTATACATGTTTCATTCAGTAGGCCTAAGTAGAATGGGAAAAGCTAAGTTACTGGAAAAAACAACAACCTAAAATTACTGAAAGTAATGTAAAAAATACTAAAAACAATTTGATTATTATGTGTATATCTAAAGATTTTAAACTTGTCCTATATAGGTGTTATATACCCCCAGTACCTTTGTACAGTAGTAATGTATTGTAATGTATTGTAAAGCTGACTCAAAGAAACATGTATTCACTTCGACTACATTTTAACAACAATTTTATTCACAATTCTACTATCTATATGACTCATACAAATTGGTATAGGTACAGGTGGTATTTGTAAACCAACTGATAACACAGGAAGTGTACTAACAACAAATGTATCATCTTGCCTACTGGCACCATAGCTAGACATAACAATAGGCTACTGTAATTGTCTTCTTAATAGTGGCGTTCACATCGAACTATGGCTAGTTAATTTAAGTAGATTATCTATATGATCTCGCCATAATTTGGATGTGAACGCCGGGGTGAACGCTCAATTATGTCCGGATGATGTTTTTTTTCTGGACAATTATTGCTGCCTAGGATAGCCAGTTATTTTATGAGGGTAATCCAATTAACAACCCAGCGGGTGGCCTTCAGCCTCATTTGCACCGATGAAATTGAAGAATTTGTTAACCCAATTGATTTATTTTCATATTTAACATTTGAATTGCAAAGAATATGGTCATTCTTTATTGTGTACCCCATAAAACCCTAAAAAATTAAATGAACTATGTCTGACGAGGACAGAGGTCTAATAGATATTAAGAGAAGATGGTAGGCCTAAAATATTTACTGTACTGAAAAATAGAATACAAAATTTAACACAGAAAGTAAAATGACCAATTGTTTGTAATCAGAAGTTAAAAGTAAACAACATATGGGATAAATAAAAGAAAGAGATGATTTTTTTATACATAAAATAGCATTTAAAATCTCTAATACCAGGTTTTTATAAAATTGAATTAACTAGACATAATTGTACCAAAGAACGGGTTTTGTCAAGGTTAGTCCAGTTACGGTAGTAGAAATTTGTTAAATCCATTTCTTCTAGACATAGTTCCATGTGAACCCTGTTATACTGTAGATTTTGTTCTTGAATTCATTGATAATAGTACATTCTTGAATTTTGCTAAGTATTTTTACAGTCTATGATATTGTTGAAATTTACCGTAATAATAATTTTACCCAAATATTATTAGGGAAATAAGTAATTTAAACTGAAATATTTTGTATACTAACTAGGGCTAGGCCTATCTTGTTAATGTTTCCTTCAGCAGGCCAAGTAGAATGGGGCAGGCTAATTACTGAAAACCACTGAAAATAACCGAAAGCTAACAGAAAAGAAACTGAAAACAATCAACAGCAACTGAAAACAACCAAAAGCAAACGAAAACAAAATATAAACTAAATAAATACAACAAAAAAAACAATGTTTATAATTTTTATTTTAGCAATGTCGCCCTCTATTAATGAGGTATGTTGATTTATCAGATGCTGTATTATAGAAAAAAACTCACACTTTATTAATACAAATATTTATTTATGCAAGTTAAATTAATTAGGAGTTTTTTTTTCAAAATTATTTTTGTACAGGTCCTGAACTTTTATTATTATATGTATATCTAAACATTTTTCATTGTTAAACTTGGCCTATATAGGCTACTGTAATTGTCTTCTTCTTTATGGGTGTATGGCCTAGGCCTGAAATTGTGGATACTGTAGATTTTGTTCTTAAATTCATTGTTAATAGTACATTCTTTAATTTTGATACATGTTTTTACCGTGGTAACAGCCTAAAGTTATACATGTTTCATTCAGTAGGCCTAAGTAGAATGGGGCAAGCTAAATAACTGAAAAAAAACAAAAACCTAAAATTACTGAAAGTAATGTAAAAAAATACTAAAAACAACAATTTGATTATTATGTGTATATCTAAAGATTTTAAACTTGGCCTATATAGGCTACTGTAATTGTCTTCTTAATGGGTGTATGGCGCGCCTAGGCCTGAAATTGTATACTGTAGATGTTGTTCTTGAAATCATTGATAATAGTACATTCTTAAATTTTGGTAAGTATTTTTACAGTCTATGATATTGTTGAAATTTACCGTAATAATAATTTTTGCGCTTTGATTGTCGTTGGTTTGTAATCTTTGATTGTCATTGTTTTGACAGGTTTTCTTTACTCGGACGTAAATAACAATCTACATTATTATAATGTAATTTATTCTCTTTTTTTTACAGATTGAATGTGATACGTTCTTTTAAACGAAATTGCGAATCGATGATTAGCCTACTTATTTTAACTAAATGATTTTAAATAAATGATATATTTGTTTAATAATAAAGTAAATAAAATTCATTGTGGTGTTTGTATTGTATATTAATATAATATATAATAAGCCAATTATTAAGAATTATATACATTTTTTCAATAAGGTATATCAAAATATATATTTTTGTTATTGTATATTAATCAGTAAAGTATGAATTTCCTTCACTTTATTCCAAATCATAATTTTAACATAACAATTTTAAAACAAATGCAATAATATGAAAAGGAATAGGGCAACCACGAACAAGCAAAGCTTTACAACTGTGGCACCCTTAAAAAATATAAAACAAATTATTTTAATGGTATGCATGAAAGAATCGAAAATTTACTAAAAACAGTTTTTTATAATACTGCAAGATAATAAATATGAAACTATACTATATACATATAATTAATAACATTGTAAGTAATAATAATAATAATACATAATGATGATTACTTTTTTTCTCTGCAAATAAGTCAGTTTTCTTCTTGACACAAATACTTTATAAAAGGATAACGTTCAATATAAATACAATCTAATTTCTTTTTAAATAATGATATATTTTTACATTGTTTTATATCATCCGATAGATTGTTCCACATCTTAGACCCAGTATACGAGAACCCTTGACGGCCAACATTTGTATGCTTCAGGTCTATTACAAGATTGTTTTTAACTCGCGTGTTATAATCATGATACAAGTCGAAGGTGTGGAAAAATATAATAATAATAAATAACTCTACAAATAACTGTCTTATTGTCTATATCAAGTTCAATAATAATACTCTCAGCAGCATGCAGAAGCTGCGATAGGTCACTTCTTAATCGATAAGACAAATTTGACTTTATATATAAAGCAACGCTACCACCACCTGTGTCCCTATTGTTATATATTGCTGTATAGTTATTTAATTGATACAGACCAGTAAAGTGTTTACTAGAGAGCCATGTCTCAGTCAGACTGATCGCAGAAAATTCATAGTCAAATCGTGAAAGATAATTTGATAATTTATCAAATTTTCTTACTATACTTCTACAGTTTAAAGAAAATATTGAAAAATTCTTTGATACATCATCTGAACAATATTTAGCTTTGAAATCATCAACACTTATATATTTGTTTTTAAAGTAATTTGGTATAGTTATAATGTTGTTTTCTTCTTCATTATTTGTTTGTAATACAAAAGACATTTAAATTTTAAAAAATTAATTTTTTTTGCAAAAATAAATAAAAAGAAAAAAAAAAGGAAAAAGAAAAAAAGAGTAACATTAGAATATCGGGAGAAAAGGTAACAGTTAACTGTACTCTTTATCACAACTGATCTCCGCGAGTTATGTCTCACATATTAGGACAGTATTGGTTTATTGTTCATGTTAAGTTTGGGTATTAATTAAAAACTAATACATGGGCATACAGTTTATATTCTGCTCCTGTAGCTTCTTAGAAATGCGTTGGGTACTGATTCAGGTATGATGACCACGGTACGGTCTTCCATCCATGTATAAAACACCGTTACGAAAAACCGGATGTTTACTGGATTTGAAAGCATTTTCCATCACGTCTGCGTATTTACGTTTCTCCTTGACGTCAGCTGGCGGCAAGTCTTCCAGTGCGTAAAATGCCGAATTCTTTAGTGCTTTTGTCTTCTTTAGAACGGCATACCGCTGTGGCCTGTAAATAAATTTAGCTATTATGTGCCTGGGCTTTTCAGCATTCCTCGTTTGTTTACCGGTCCTATGCGCATTTTCAATTTGTATGTCGTCAATTTTTAAACGTCTTGTAGTTTATTTAGCGTATTTTCGTTTTCGTCCTCCTGTATACCACCAAATCTTAAGTTGTAGCTTCTCAAGTGGCTCTCCACCCTTAGTACCTCAGCCTCCAAATTACTTATTGTTTTCTGTTTAACATTTAGTTCAGTCTAGATTTACCATTTTTGTAGCAAGATCACCTACTTTAGACTCATTTTCATTTATTGTCGTAGTGTAATATTCAAGCGATCTATCCAACTCTATTTGTTTGCCTCAATATAGATTTATTTTAACGACATGTTTTGGGCATAGCCCATCATCAGGTGAAAAGAATTGTAACAAAGGATAACATATATAAGTCACAAAATTACATAATAAAACAAATCAGCCAATCAAAGATGTTAACAAACAAAAGGCATAGTTATAAAGGCACGCCTCCAAAAGCTATGGTGTACAAAGCAGGAATGGTTGCTTATAAAGCAGGAAATTTAAAACAAAGACAAAAGCTTCAAGTGTAAATAATTGTTAATATGTGAATGTCTCTGGCAAAATTAATGTTTAAAGGATTTAAATTGTACATTTATGCCGGTAGGGGCAAGAGTGCCAAGCTTTACAATTATTCTTTCTTCTATAATTCTACGAGATGTCTCAGAACCATTACATACTTTAACACCAGAAATTGTAATATCCGAAAGGGAATGCTCATTATTACAAAAATGGGTGGCTACAGGTAATCCGGGAGTCTTTAGTTTAATAGACCTTAAATGTTCTACAAACCTATCACCTAACCTGCGTTTAGTTTCACCAATATAAAGCATATTACATTTAGTACACGAAATACAATAAACTAGATTTCTAGTGGTGCACGTAATACGATCATAATTACCAGAAGGTCCTACTATTTGGCTTGAACATGAAACGTAATTACATGTCGAACATCTATTTCTATTACATTTGAATGTTGATGTTGATTCATTACCTTTGTTTTGTAATTTAGATTTAACTAAAGTGTCTTAATGCATATATCTATACCCACATATACACATGCGTATACATACATAAGCATACCACATTAAGGTTTTATGAAGAAATAGGCTATACACAAATATCATCGAACAAAAATGTCAGGTAATCTTTTATTGAAGATTCTATTAATTATTTCGATTGGATATTTGCGTATTCTTAGTTCAAAGTATACAATCGGAGAGATATCGTTAATATTACCATATACAAATTTAGAGATACCTAGTTTAGTAATATTTATAATGTTATTAATGATTTTCATATGAACTTTATTCAGACATTCAAAACCAAAAATTACGTGAAAGTTTGAGATCGTAATGTCTATCTGCAGGTATAAACGGATGATTAGATCGACTTTTTTCCATATCGGAAACAGATAATTATTTGTTGGGTATACGTTGTGTAATATTTTGACAGTACAGTACAGTACATTTAACTGAGCTTCATTAGAAGATATTCGTTGCCATATTTTTTCCCAATTAAAATTATAATTATCAAAAAACCGTTCCCAGTAATTTTGACATTTTGGTAATGAATACATTTTTGAAAGAATATGTTCTCTATCAATTTTTGGAGTACATTTGTCGATACAGACATTATTAAAAAGGATTACAGGATCAAATAGTTTGTCCCAAGATAAGGCGTTTTTCCAGTCAGCTGGGATACAACTATGAATTGAAAAAAGTGTAATCAGTGTTTTCGGGTGGTTGATTTTGTCTAACATTTGTTTTGAGGAAATTAAGGTATCATCAAAGTTATAAATGTCCCGAAGCGTTAAGATTCCGGCTTTGATAAATTCATGATCATAAAGCGTTTTACCGTAATGTGTTATATTAGCATTATTCCATATAATTTCATTTATTGGCTCTATGACGTTGTGGTTAATATGATAATTATTGTGTTTGAACCAGTCAACGATCAGTCGTGAGTAAAAAGCTGGAAGATGATTGATTTTTTTTATACACTCTTTGTTAATTTGTTTTATTGAGCATTTGCATTTAAATATATTTAAGCCTAGGCCTATTTTATCTAGGAAGTATAGGGCAAAGTTTTTCCACATTGATTGTTTGTTGTCGGCTAATTTCTTAATCCATGATAGGGTAATAGATGTTAAAAAGGAGGGCAGGTGAAATATGTTCAGTCCGCCGCGATATAATGTTGATGTAATTACTCCTCTTTTAACACATTCGGCTCTATTCCATATGAAGTTTAAAAAAGTTGTGTTTAATTGTTTTACGATTTCGTTCGGTATAATAACTGTAGAAGCTAGGTATGTTAATTTTGAAGCCAATAACGTTTTTACTATAATATTCCTGCCAATCATCGATAGGTGTCTACATTTCCATGCTCTGATTGACTTTTCTATATGTTGCATTTTATTTTCCCAGTTTATTTTGATTTTTTCGATAGGAACGTTCGGGTTGAATACTAGGCCTAATATTTTAATATAATTATCAGGGTGTAATTTCCATTTTATTCGTTCTGTTTCTTCCGAGCAGAACGCGAGTGAGCCTATCCAAAGAGCGTCGCTTTTTTGGGCATTGATTTTTAGTCCTGAAATGCAAGCAAAATTGTCAAGGGTATCAAGGGCCTGGTCAAGGGATTGAATAGAGTCGATAAGTATTGTTGTATCATCAGCAAATGATGATATTTTTACTTCGTTTTTATTACACACATTTATCGGAAGCTTAATTCCGGTAATGTCATTGGATTGTCTAATCTTACATGCGAGGGGTTCAATTGCTAGTACAAAAAGGAATGCTGAAATAGGGCATCCTTGGCGCACTCCTCGCTCTACTTCAAAAAATTCCGATAGATGTCCATTATTTATAATACAATTACAACAGTTTTTTAATATCGCTGAACACCATTTGATAAAGGATTTTCCAAAATTGAATTTGGGAAGTAAATCAATAAGATAATCTTTTTCAATCGAGTCGAATGCTTTTTTAAAGTCAACACATTCCGGGAAGCTTAGTGTTATAACTCCTCTGTTTTGAAAGGTTGTTAGTTCTCCGCGGTTGTATGAATCATTAAAAGCTTTTATGACTAAATTTCCAATTATTGGCCAGAATTTTTTGTAGAACTCGGGCGAGAGTCCATCGTATCCAGGGCTTTTATTGTTTTGTAGCGTTTACAAAATATTTTGGCATTCAATGTTTGTAATTGGGCCTTCGCATGCTAGTTTTTGGGCTTCAGTTAATGTTGGTAAGGTTACGTTTTTAAGGAATGATGTTGGGTCTTATCCGATTTATAAATGTTTGAAAAGTATTCTACTTGTGCTTTTAGGATTTCATATTTTGTTAGGATATCATTATTATCTTTGTCTCGTAAGCATGTAATATTTTTTCTTGAACCGTTAGTTTTCTCTAGATTGAGGAAGAATTTAGAAGATTTTTCACCTTTTTCAATCCATTGTATACGTGATCTGATTTGGATACCTCGTACATAGTTCTCGAAAGTCGTCTCGTATTGGAGTTTTAAACTGTTATATTTAAGTTTGAACAAGTTACTTTCTGGATTTTTTAATTATTTGTTTTTAATTTTTTCTCTATCTTATCTTATTTATTCAATATATTAAAGGGTTGTTTTGTTTCCATGTGAATCTTTTTTCACTTGCATGTTTGGCTCTCCATATATCAGAGAGGTCGAACATTTCTAGTAACGACTTTAAAGTGTTTACACTTGTAGGTTGGGTGTTACTTCCACCAATTTTGTCAAGGGAGTTGTTAAGCACAATGTTCATATCACCACCTAACAGAATTTTACCATTGGTAGAGTGTTTTAAAATTATATCCGCTATGTTTTCAAAGAATTTGTTTCGTTCAGTATTATTATTAGGAGCGTAAACGTTCCATAAGTAATACGTTAATTTATTTATAATTATGCTAACGCCTACAATTCTACCTACATTATCTTCATAAATTAGTTTATGTTTGAGTTCTGAAAATCGGTTTTTAATGCCTATTATAACCCCACAACTATGATTAGTCCCGTGTGACCCATAAAGCGTTCCCCCCCCCCATTCTTTTCCCCATGCTTTCGTATCAATTTTACTACAATATGATTCTTGGATAAATATAATGTCGCTGTTCCTATTGTTTAGCCATGTAAAAATACATTTGCGTTTTTTGTTGTTACAGAGTCCTCTAACATTTAAGGTAGTGAAAGAAATCAAAATTGAGTAATGTTTTAGTATTGTTTTAGTAGAGATTAGTTATTAGTGGTTATGTTACATATTCTCACTTCTTTTTATTTCGAAGGCCTCTTCGGCTGGTATGTTCAGTAGTCTGTTTTTGCTGTTTTCTGTCTTTGCAGATTTCAATGTGGGGTGTTGTTTCTATTTGGTCGGTATCACTGTGAACAGATTCATCGCTTTCTGTGGAGTCGTGTTGGTCAGAATCTGGTGTACTGTCGTATGTTCTGCTATGCGATGGTTTTGGTTTTATCACTTTTGCTCCTGGTTGCTTTGAGTTTTCGTGAGAAAACATATCGGGGATTGTTTTTTGTTGTGTGGACGATGTTTATGCCATTTTCGGACCCATGCTGCTATTTGATGAGTCTACATTGTGTTTGTGAGACGTAGCATTGTCTGGGCAATCACGTTTGATATGGCCATACTGGTTGCAGTTAAAACATCGTGGACCTTTGTCTTTATTTGGGCATTCTGTCTTTTGATGATCATTGTCTCCACAAATGAAGCATTTGGATCTAGGTTTCATAACACAATCTTCAATCAGATGATCGGTTTGTTTACAATACCTGCAAAAGGTCTCTGGTTGTCCTTGATAAAACAGTTTAATTTCAATTTCGATTAGTTCTGCTGGTCGAAACGGATTAGCAATATCCATAGCAGAATATCTAGGTTTGTGTTCATTGATTTTAGAGACAAAACAGAATCTGTGACCCGTGTGCAGGTGTTCAAAGCCTGGACTAGTGTTTCTAGCAATATTTTCCGGCATAAAGACGCAAAGGAATTTACCCAGCTGGCTATGTCCTCATCTTGTACATTCTGTGGTATTCCGTGTATGCTTAGGCGGATGTTGTTCGTTTTTGTGATGCTAGTACGAAGGCTTTTCCTTGGATGGTAGCCATGTTAATAATCCAGTAAGGATTTGGTCTAGCGTTGAGGTATTGTACTACGAGAATATCTTTAGCCTTTAGCTTAGCTGTAGCTCCATTGTTCTTGTTCACCGAAGTTAAAATGGCCTCCGCCACCTGGTATTCTTTGACTCGCATATTTCTATCCACTTCGAGTTTCACCCACCGTTTTATATCTTGTAATGAATCTATGTTTACATCCATTTTGTACAATAATAGTTGTTGAGTTGTTTGAATAGTCGCTATTCCCGTATCAATTTTAGTATTAATTTGTGCCATCATATCTTTAAGTTCGCTTCGTAGGGCTTTAATTTCAGAGGTTGATGATGTAGCGGCGGGGGATTCAATCAGTGTTGTTACGCTGTGAGCTTTCTCCCCGGCTTTCTCGGTCTCATTTTTTGCTTTCCTAGTATTAGGCTTAGAAGCGCTCATCGTTATTTTTTGTTTGGAGATAAAGTATACAATATAGGGTAGAGACTTACGTTGCATATAATGTGATCCCGGTACAGTAATCCCTGTACAGTAATCAGTGTTGGAGCAGAAATTTTAAGCGGAGCTCTTACCGGTACGTGTTTACTCTTCAGATCCCATCATGCATGATTGAAGTAACTAGTAGTGTTCATAATTTGTTAACTTCTTTCTAATTTATTTACAATATACATGATGACAGCAATTTATTTATTTAATATCCTACATTATTTTATACCTTCAGATATATAAATCAATTTAAAATGAGTTTTAAATACTAATATAAGATGTAAGTGTCTATACGGTACGGTAATTAATTACGCGAATTTCTGCTAATAGCCAGCAATAGTGCTGTAGAAGGTGTGCGTTCCTCTGGCGTATTCGTCCTCGCATTGCTTTATTAAAAACACAAACAATGTATTACAATGGGAAAAAAAAACCTGAAATTACTGAAAGTAATGTAAAAAATACTAAAAGCAACAACAATTTGGTTATTATGTGTATATCTAAATATTTTAAACTTGGCCTATATAGGCTACTGTAATTGTCTTCTTAATTAATGGGTGTATGGCCGCCTAGGCCTAAAATTAGATACTGTAGATTTTGTTCTTAAATTAATTCATAACAGTACATTACAATGGCTGGAATTTCACCACCAGTACTGTTTCTACCTACTCCAGCCTAATCAACATTAAAGTATAAAAAAGGGTTGGAATTTTTTTCAAATTATAGACTTGCGTCTGGAAGTGACCGATGGAATGCTGAAAGAAGGAAAGAACTATTACTACATTGTCTTGGTACTGAGAGCCAATGTATTTACAGCTCTTTACCAGGAAGAGAAATTGATCCAAATGATGATTCATATTGATTCATATGATGCAACTGTTGCCAAATTGCGGGCACATTTTAACCCAAGTGTAATATAATGATATACATTTATAATTTAGAAATCAACCTTTGTATATGCAGACAAGCTGAAATTTATTTTACACGAAGACAAACTGAAATTATTTTACACGAAGACAAGCTAAAATTTATTTTACACAAAGACAAGCTGAAATTTATTTTACACGAAGGCAAGTTGTAATTTATTTTACACGAAGACAAGCAATTTAGAGAAGCACAATTTTTTTTAACCTGATTAATACAAGCAGATAGCAGATTTATATGTCTACAGGTTAGCTATTGGAGAAGCAAGCGGACAAGAACTGTTTTGCTGGACATTCACCATTTTTCTTTCAACTTCATGCCAGTATTTTTAAAAAAAACATTGAACATTTACTTTTTTTGAAATTTTGAACATTGACCATTTGAACATTGATAAACACTTTTCACATTTCTTGAATTCGTTGTTTAAAAATTTAAACATTGATGAGCACTTTTAGCATTTCTTTAATTCGTTGTTTGACCATTTGAACATTGTTGAACACTTTTTGCATTTCTTTTAATTCGTTTTTAATTTAAGAAAGAAAGTTTATGGTATACCCTTAAAATTTGTTTTAATTGTTAAAATAATTGTTAAATGAACCCACCGATAATATTGGGAAAATTCAAAACACCATTAACGTAGTAAATGACGAAAACAATGTTGAATTTGTCGGCGAACATGATAGGACACCTGTCCAATTGCAACCTGTTGACTGTGTAGAGAATAACATGGGATTAGCAGCCCCATTTCAAATGAAGGAAGAACAAATTAAGGAACAAACTAATTTAATTATGACAGCACCTAATGATTCTAATATGACATTAAACCGAGGTAGATTTAAAGCAGGACATTTCCAAGTTTTAGTTTCGTATTCTAAACCGACATCAGCCAAACGTAACACTGATAAAACAAAACACAAATCTAATGATCGTAAATTTTGGTGGAATATTGACAGATATAATGATACAGATAAATTGATTGAAGAGATTATTAATGATAAACAGATACCGATTAGTGGATCGCCAAATCGATTCATAAAACGTTTGTATAATGCACCAAATTACTGATTTAATTTTTTTGCATGAATTTGTTTATAATTGCTAAATTAATGATAGCATAGTCTACGGATTTAATTTGTTTAGTAATGACGTGATTTCAGTTAAAAGAGAATTGAATTTATGATTAAGTATTAATTTATAACGAGTTTGATAATGAATAATTTTGAATTTTTATGATCGATATATTAAGATATTGAAAAGAAAGACAATCATTTTGTAACAAATATTTTGTTTAACACTTAAGTCGTTAATCTCAAGCATTAATTAATATACAAGAACAGGATATTTTCTTAGTACTTTTAATTGTAATTTTTGACATTGAGTACAAAAGTCGAATTTGTCGACCGATCGAAATCGTAATTACCTGTGAATATATATGCTTAAATCGATAAAGTTGTGATGATAACGATATATTGTGGATAAGTTTGTGTCAACGGGACACACACATTTGTTTCTTTTAAATTTTAAGTGATTAAGTTTGATTATTGATTTTAGGCTAATCAGTTTTCTTGAGTTTTATGTTTTAATTTGATTGATTTATGTTTGAAGGCCATTAGAACGCAATGAGTTGTCGCACGATTTCAAACCATGAATATGCATTATGCATGATACTAATTGGGATTGTTTACAACTGGTCACGTTTGAGAAGGTGTTTTCACACAGATTGCGAGGAAGTTTTATGATTATGCATACAGAGTAGCCAAACAAGCGCATTGCATTATGAGATATGTTTAGATCGAAAACTTTGACTGGAAGTCAAAGTTAATTTTTGAAAAAAAAAACGTCTGTATTTCGATTAATTTATTTTATTTTCGACTAATTTTTGGTGAAAGTTAATAACTATTATGATCCCTCAAAATGACCCACTTTTTTTCGAAATATTAATAAAAAAAAATTTTTTTTAATTAGTCAAAGGGACAATACATCTTTAAGTTTTGTATTTTTATTCGATCTTGATCTTTTTTAAGAGAGAGTGAAAATGATAAGGTTACACTCAATTTATCAACTTGCTCCTTTTGTGATTGATCGTTGGTAACGCTAGCGATTGATAGTACACAAAGGATGTCGACGTACCTGCTTGGTGGAATGCGATCAAGCGGACAATGTGCTCCGACGGTGATTGATGACCGTCGAAACGATACATGTTTTTAAAATCTATTAAATTTTTTTTTTAAAAACACAAATTCTTCAAAAAATAGGGGGGGGGGGTACGTACAACAATTGGTGAGACAGAAATTGGGCGGTAATATATATTTACATCAGATTTGTCACATTATTTAAAAATATATATGCAAGAGTTTAACATAAAACAGGAGCAGCTAACTATAATAATTTACAATTGATACCATCAAGACCAGAGGCCTTATTGTTAGAAATTTAATTAATTTCAATAAAAACAAATTCTGGTTTAATGATATCAAATTTAAAAGTATTCTGATTCGTATTTGTTGTGTTCAATATAATATTGATTTTTTTGTAAAAAGGTACTGATTATTTGCTTTATTTAACATGGATGAACTGTAAAACTTTTTTGTAAAAACAATAAATTAACTTACAGATATAAATACGTTGGTGATGAATTAGGTGTAATTTTCCCCTGTTCCTCGGCAGTCGTAATCCATAGATCTATTTTAAAAAGTAAATTGCAACACTCGGTACAGTAAATCACAGCCTAAGTTTAATTTAAGATTTCGACAAAATTCAAAATTCCTTCCTGAAAAAAGCTCCTACCAACGAGAGGAGTGTTAAGAGAAAAAAAAGATTGGCACAAAAGAAGAAAGGATGATGGAGAAAAACATCTATTTTCTAAACTAGCTGGGCCTATTGTGGGAGAACGTGACTCGTGGCAACAAATGAGTTTTAATAGTGTTTTGTATTGTAAAGAAATGCATTATTCACATGAAAATCTCAGCAAATCAAACAGATTAATAAAATTACTGCGATAAAATACAATTCAAAACGTGAAACAGACATAACTTACAATACATTCACTAATATTGCGCAAAATGTGGTGTTGCGTCAAGGTTATGCCATGTTTTGCGAGATTTGTACATAAGCAATGGTTGAAAGATAATAATAATGAAAAGAGGCAGGGTCTCACTTTATTTCAAACATATTAGAAATAAAAGACAAATATGTTATATATCAATATATATATATATATGAATAGTTAACTTACCCTCCATTATGCTAGGCTGGGATAGGATAGGCGATCCGTCTCAACCCGGCTAGGCTCAAGGTGGCTAGGTCCTAGGCCGCAATTACTTATACTTACTTTTTTCACTTTATTCCTAGGCTACTTTTACTCTGCCGGTTTTTTTTTTTTTTCACTTTCCAATTTTTCCACACGTAAGCCTTAAAACATTACCATTTTATTAGGCTAGACCGGGCTTGGGTAGGCCTAGGTGGTAGGCGGGTAGGCAGGCCCCGCTAGGCCAAGTTAGGCTCAATTACGCTCGGCCTGGCTAGGACCGGTTAGGCGAGGCCAGGCCTAGATTACACTTTTTCTGCCGGTTAAAGCATAAGAGTAGCTAGGCCCCTATGTTAGGGCTAGTTTAGGATATGACATACATGGCTAACCTGATCCGCGAGATTTGTCCGCACAAGACGGGCAAATCGGCGGTGGATGCAACGAGCATCATGGATGCCTAAAAACATTACCATCATGCTAGGCTGGGATAGGCCTGGCCAAGACCGGGTTGTCAAAACGTCATGCTAGGCTGGGGCTGGCTAGGCTCTGACCAGCTATCATATAGGCTATTACTTACACTTTACTTACTTTCTTTTTTCCAGTTTATTCTAACACTTTCTCTGCCGATTTACCTGTAATTTGCTTCCTTTTTTCACTTTCCTATTTTTCCACACGTAGTAAGGCTTAAAACATTACCATTTTATTAGACTAAAACGGGCTTGGGTAGGCATAGGCCAAGGTTTCTTTTTTTATGATAAGCATGCGCACCTGTTGTATTCGGAATAGGCTAGGCTAGGCTAGGCTAGGCCCGGCCCGGCCCGGCTGGGCTAGGCTAGGCTAGGCTAGGCTAGGCTAGGCTAGGCCCGGTCGCGCGATATGATTTTTTTTCCCTTCAATATTATGACGCACACGCGCGCACACCTCTTTTGAAGGTCCTCGAAATGTAACCTTGTCTACGCCGCCGGTTAGCCGGTGATAGTGTGTAGTTTGATGATGATTTTTTTAGTTGCCATTTTTTCCGTCCTCCGTTGCTAACCGATATAGACTGAGCGTAAGCTTGGCTTGGCTTGGCTAGGCTAGGCTAGGCTAGGCCCGGCCCGGCCCGGCCCGACCCGACCCGGCCGGGCTGGACTGGGCTGGGCTAGGCTAGGCTAGGCTAGGCTAGGCTAGGCTAGGCTAGGCTAGGCCCGACCCGACCCGGCCCGGCTAGGCTAGGCTCGGCTAGGCTAGGCCGCGCGATTAAAATTTTTTTCTTCTTCAGTTTGATGACGCACACGCGCGCACACCACTTTTGAAGGTCCTCGAAATGTAACCTCGTCTACGCCGCCGGTTAGCCGGTGATAATGTGTAGTTTGATGATGATTTTTTTAGTTGCCATTTTTTCCGTCCTCCGTTGCTAACCGATATAGACTGAGCGTAAGCTTGGCTTGGCTTGGCTAGGCTAGGCTAGGCTAGGCTAGGCCCGGCCCGGCCCGGCCCGACCCGACCCGACCCGGCCCGGCTGGGCTAGGCTAGGCTAGGCTAGGCTAGGCTAGGCTAGGACCGGTCGCGCGATATGATTTTTTTTTTTTTCTTCAATATTATGACGCACACGCGCGCA
This sequence comes from Antedon mediterranea, assembly GCF_964355755.1. Taxonomy (NCBI): domain Eukaryota; kingdom Metazoa; phylum Echinodermata; class Crinoidea; order Comatulida; family Antedonidae; genus Antedon; species Antedon mediterranea. The sequence continues at coordinate 27,508,112 of NC_092671.1, forward strand.
CACCTCTTTTGAAGGTCCTCGAAATGTAACCTTGTCTACGCCGCCGGTTAGCCGGTGATAATGTGTAGTTTGATGATGATTTTTTTAGTTGCCATTTTTTCCGGCCTCCGTTGCTAACCGATATAGACTGAGCGTAAGCTTGGCTTGGCTTGGCTAGGCTAGGCTAGGCTAGGCTAGGCCCGGCCCGGCCCGGCCCGACCCGACCCGACCCGGCCGGGCTGGGCTGGGCTGGGCTAGGCTAGGCTAGGCTAGGCTAGGCTAGGCCCGGCCCGACCCGACCCGGCCCGGCTAGGCTAGGCTAGGCTAGGCTAGGCTAGGCTAGGCTAGGCTAGGCTAGGCTAGGCCCGGCCCGGCCCGACCCGACCCGACCCGACTGGGCTAGGCTAGGCTAGGCTAGGCTAGGCTAGGCTAGGCTAGGCTAGGCTAGGCTAGGCTAGGCTAGGCTAGGCTAGGCTAGCCTAGGCCGCGCGATTTAAATTTTTTCTTCTTCAGTTTGATGACGCACACGCGCGCACACCACTTTTGAAGGTCCTCGAAATGCAACCTCGTCTACGCCGCCGGTTAGCCGGTGATAATGTGCAGTTTGATGATGATTTTTTTTAGTTTCCATTTTTTCCGACCTCCGTTGCTAACCGATATAGTCTGACCGTCGTAGGTATATATATGGGGGAGTGTTGTCACGTACAACAGTATAGCATAGCATAGCATAGCATTGAATGCGATGCTTATTGTACTTGCTCCCTTGGCCGACCCGATGAACGCCCGATCGCGTTCGGCTGTGGTTAGGCCGCCTGTGCTCTTGCCTGTGCACCGGTAAAGGCTCGGTGAGTGACGCCGCTCAGACCCTGCGAGGCGGGCGCGATGACTTGTCTGCGCTCGCTCGCCGGTCGTTCGCGTGCGTCCGTTTTTTGATAATCGAAGTGATTTGTGGCCTGGCTTTGGACGTTAGAACCCGAGA